>NW_020897753.1:2461259-2480235 GCF_003984885.1 Neopelma chrysocephalum | reverse complement strand
CCCCCCCCCCCCCCCCCCCCCAGTGCCACGATTTCACAAACCAAAAGCTTCTTAAAATTATCAGTGCATCAAAAGCCTGCTCCCCCCTTATTCTGGGCAAGTCAGCATGAATAATGTGCCTTGGTCAAAAACACGCCTCCCAAAACACCCTCCCTGCCCAATCCTATTGTGTTTAGCATCACTTGTTTAATTAGTTGGGAAGAAGTGGGGAGGGGAGGGAAAGGAGGGATCGGAAGCATTTACCTGCACTCTCCCGGAATTGTGCAAGAACCATGCTTGGGGCTACATCCCTGACGACAAATAGCTGTTAAAACAACAAAAAAAGAAGAGTATCAGCACAGTATCAGCAGCTGCCGCTTCCGGCACCTTCACACTCGTGGGAATGTTTTAATCTCTAACCACCATTGTAATCCTACTAAATCCAAGGTTTTAACAAGTCTCTCGTATCAAATCTATGGGAAGGAAACCTAAGGTGGGTGACTCTCTGTGATAGGAAATATATCAGCTTTTTCTTTTTGTAGGAAGTTATTCCTCTGGCTTTGCAGAGGAACTGTACCTAGGGCTGCTCAAAGAGCTGTTTCTGTGCAGGAGAAACCATCCCACCCCAGAGAGCTCAGGGCACTTCTAGGCTACAGGTTTCCTTTCTCTGTCTGCTGCAGGTGAACTGGGCCACTCTCCCTGGCTTTACACCTAATTCAAACCAGCTTCTGACTACTCTGGATTTAGCTTTGGCCATGTTTCTGAACACACAGGATATTAAGATGAGCATTGATTCAAACTGCAGGTAAACTCAAGTCAGCAAGACATGCTGATAAGTCTGTTCCTAAGTCCTGCTTTCTCCTTCTGAAACTACTTAGGAAGTTGCCATTCCCTAATAAACATGTTGAACATGATCTCAGGTAGAACAAACAGCCTGGGACTTTTTAAACACCAAAGCTTTACACTTGCCAGGTCAGCTCTAAAACAAGTCTCTCCTTCCTGCTTGTCTTGAAGTTCTGCACCAAAGGGGAAATCCTTTTTGAAGTCAGCAGCAGAATTCCCATTGAAGTCAGTGGGCTGGGTTTTCTTCCCAAGGGCAAAGATGTGGATAATCAGAGAAAGAACACATCTGCTAAGTGCCCAGTACTCGTCAGACCTCTCAGAGATTTTAACACAAGGCAGAAACCAGTCTTCTCCTGCCCCTGGTTCTCTGGATAAGAGCTGGTTGCTGTGCCACCAGTCCTTAGCCCTGATGCAACCTGGAAACAATGCCCTCAAATCCCACCCAAGGCCAGCGGTCCCTTGGGGGCTGAGCATTTGTCACAAACCTTTGTTGCACTCTGGTCCCATCCAGCCTTCCAAGCAGGTCTTGTTGCCGTTCTGGTCGCAGGTGTGGTGAGTGAAGAAGTCATCCCTCGGTCGACAAAACTTGTTGCAGCCAAAGCCATAGTAATGCTCTGCACAAGTCACACGGATTTGATACTCAAAGTGGGCAACTCCTGCGTTGTGTTTCAAAGTCTGCCACTGGCGGCTGGGATTGATCATTCCAGAGTGGGAAGCCTTCTCAATAATGCGATCGGGATCTATGAGTCGGAGGAGATGTCAGAGTTAAAACCACGTTTAGGTATCGTCATTAACTCCCACATCACAGCTCTGCAGCTTCACAGGCAAGACTCTCTGAGGCAGCCAGTTGGTTTTATTAATTTTCTGTTTTAGAGAGTCAGATAAGGCTGCCCTGCAGCTACAAACCATTAAGTGAAACACGCACGCAGCGTTATCAAACCGAACAAAGCTTGAAATCAAAAGAGACTGTTCAATTCCTGCCAATCACTCATCCCTTTTGCAGTGTAAGGGCATCCAGTGAGAATCACACAGTTGTGATTAGGGAAAATTCAGCTGCTTTTGCTTCTAGCTCCAATAGCTTGGTACAAAATGTGGGTTTCCCTGCTTCTCCATTAATGGCACTGGTTTTGTTTTCGACCAGAATATTGACAAAACCATCATGCTACAACAGCCTAATAAAGCCATGTCTACAAACTGAACATGGGCACCTCAGAAGGTTTGCAGCCTCCCATGCAAACACTGAATTGAAAACTGGCTACTCCAGCATTCAGATGACATCAGCAAGCTCACCAGGTTTTGGCTGAGGAACACTATGGAAGTTCTCTCTTCAGGTGTCAGCTGACAGTAAAACATCAAGACTACCAGAGCTCAAAGCAGAAAACTCAAACTGCTGCATCTGTGTGCTATAGATTCCCTCTACAGAGCATTTCAAAGTTTAGGCTTTGCACAAGACATTTAGTTCCAGTAGAAGTCTTCTGGCTTTCAGAGCCCTACAACTGTCAAAATTATGGCTTGAAATAATAATATTTCACATTAGCTCGGAACATTGTATATATCTGCGGTATTTCACTTTGTAGTCCAGGTCTTGTGACTCAAATGATCTGACACTGCCTTACGACCTGCTGCGAGCCAGCACTTGACTGCTGACTGAAAGTTTATCATAAAACAGCCAAGATATCCTCACAGACATAGTTCAAACCCAGCAATAAGTACACAGGAGCACAATCCAGCGATGGAAGAATTTTAAGGTAGAAGGGCACGTTGCCAGTGATGTGTTAGAAAGCAGCGTGTGAAGTGCTGGCACATCTGAGTGTTAAGAATTAAAATGTACCAGTGTGCAGCTTGTTCTTCCAACAACTACAAAAGAATATTGGGGAATTTTACATAAGGCAGAACTGAAGGCTAATGAAGTCGCTACACAAACCTTAAGATGACACATGGGCAGTTTTTAATCAAAAATAGTTTTAAATTTGTTGCTAAGGACCTTTGATTTGCAGCTTTCAAAAAAAGAACTTCCCTACAGGCTCCTCAAGCCTCCGATACCCATTCCTGATGCACCACTAGATCCTGCCTGCTTGTCTGCAGTTTTGAATGACGTTAAGTCAAAGCACAACCCCACAAGAGTGTCAATACCCAGACATCCTAAGCATTTGCCCATTTTTGGGGGTGTTCATGGCTTGAGACTCCAGCATTCATCAGGTGTTTTACAGTGTGAAATTCAGGGCAACAACTTCTTATTCACCTTCTGGTATTTCTGGTTCTATAATATTTTCTATTTAAATCAGTTTTTATTATTCACTGGCACTAAGCCCCCAACCCCACATCTATGTGTCAGACTTTCAGATGCACCCAGGCCTTTATTAATTTACATCCCATTCACAGGTTATGTAGATGCCTAAGGACTTTTCCATACTGGTACATCCAGAGCAATATCATGTCCTGCATGTGCAGGTGTAAGGCTCTGAGATCTCATCAGCAAGATTATTGACTAATTCTCAGAGGCACTTAAGCAGATGCATATCTACTCCTCTTGAACGGGGCTGGCCTGGCAATTAGAGCTCCACTCATGCGTGCTGGAGGTGGCTCTGCTGCACTTGCCAGGATACACCCCATCCACAGCACAGCTGGAAAGCAAATGCACTTCCCAAAATACCCAGTGTGCATAAAGACATCCTACCTCTTGGGAGTAAAACACCTCTCTCCTTCTCTCCTGAGAAAAGGGGAATGACACTCAGTTCTGCAAAACACCCCCCCACACACAAACACTCACACTCACTCTTGCTTTTCCAGTCTTTTCCTGTTCCCCATTGGGAACACACCACTGACAGCTATTTCAGTCCTTGGCACCAGAAAGGCAGTTGCCTTGGAAAAGGGATCTTTCCTCTTCTCTCTGCTCTATCATTCTTCTCCAATCTGCCAGCTCGTTAGGAAGCCTGTCCTTGCTGAACATCTATGGCATCTCACTCCAGCCAGCCTCTTTGGAGACCTTAACCACAAGCTGAACTCAAATGGAAACACCCTTATAAGTCCTCTGGACTTCATTATTTTGTAAGGGCTCAGATGAAACCCAGCTGCAATTTCCCTTTGGATCATGGATAAAATGTCTTCCCTTTGATACGCGTTACAAAACTAAATTTATCCATCTAAACTCAAGCGAAGTCTCCCAGGTTTAAGATCCCTTTCCATCAGCCATCACCCACAGTTTTCACAGTGAAGCCTTGGCATGTTCCTTCTTGTACAAAACCTTCTCCACCCTTGCCTATTCCCACTTACACAAGGGTGCTGACCCAGACTCCAGGGCAGGCATTGCAACAACCCTGCCATTCTTAGCCTGCACCAACCTCGGTTTAAGTTTTATAGGAAGCAATCCCAAGGCAGCAGACTGGCTAAGTAAATAAAAAGCAGCAGTCAGCCAGGCTTGAGAGAAAGAGATCTTCTGAACTCCCCTGCCATCCTCTGACTCAGAACCCCATGCTTTGATAGGAAGGTTAGAGGAAGTATTAACCCATTAGGAATTGATGAAGTGGAAGGGAGAGGCTTTCTGTACATCTTGAGCTTCTGCTCTGCGCTGTCAGAGAGTCTGCTGGTTTCATTCACTCCTCGTGGCTACACTTCAAAGCTATTAATCTCTCTTTTTCTTCAGTGGGCAACTGTATCAAAGGTTTTAGGCGCAAGGAAATGAGATTTTCACTGCCCACCTTTGCTTTTCAGTGCCCCATTGTCTGGAAATTATAACTATGCAGCATCAGGAAGCAAAAACGACAACAAAAACAAAAAAAACCCCAGACTCCTCTGAGCAGTTTGGGTGGCCAAGGACACCACAGTTATTTTTGAAAGTCTTTTTGTTTCAGACAACTTCCAGCTATGGCTTGGTTTACATTGCGCTGGAGTCTCTTATGCCCGACTGGAATTCACATGCAACTGATACCAGTAATTTACCACAGCTCTTTGCCATAGTTTGAGATGCAATGTCAGCCCCATTAGCTTTATATAGGAAGCAACAGTAGCAAGATGGCAACTAGACAAGAACCAGAGTAAGAAAAACCATTTGAGTTGAATCTTGGCTCCAACAAAGCATGATTCTCATCAACTTCAACAGGGCCAGAATTTAACTGCAAGCCACTCTTGGAAGTGAGACAAGAGAGTATGTGGTAAAGGGAACGTAGGAGGAGTGGAATGTAGAAGGGGGGAAGGAAGCATCCACTCCAGGATCTCCTAACAACTGCACTGATCAGAGGATGCTAGAGCTATTGAGAAGTTGCACAAAGCTTACTAACCCCACTTTTATTGCTGAGAGCTCTCACAGGGCCCTTACAATTCAGTAGTAATTACAGTAAAAGAAAATCCTGGACATCAAAAAAACTGCACTCATCACGTTATACGATGACAATGGTTTAGTTCTAATCATTTTCTTAACTCGTTCTTCAAGACTTATTCTTCAGCTCTGGGAAAGCTGACTGTAAGTCAAGCAAAGAGGCACAAAGGAACAGCTTTGTGCAGTGCAGTGACTGAAGTGACCTACAGATGGATAAGTGACAGCAAAGCTAGAGCAGGAATGCAGATCAGGAACATATGCAAGAACATGTCTGCACTTGGTCAAATGCACTGCTGAGAAATGAGGCAATTTTGTCTGAAGACAATTGTACTTCCAGAACATGAAAGCAAAGAAAGGGTTCATTGTGTAGCTTTGGAAATGCAGTTGTTTCATGAAAAAAGATGAGCTCTAATAATAGTAAAAGTGGCAGAGACCCAGTCTGAAGAAATTCTCAGATCCTACTATAAACACGACTTTCATTTTGAATTCAGGCATCTCCCATTTTTAATACAACACTGCTGCTGCAGCATCTATTTTCTCCTCCTCCATAAAACACTCCATAGCCAAGAAGTCTCCCAGCCACTGCTCCATGACTGAAGAGTAGAGCCTGGAATCACAGGTACTGCCACAGTGCTGAACGTGGCCAGCTGAGGCTACCCCTGACAGGTCACAGGAATCAACTGCAATGGACAAGTGCTTTTCTGGAACTATAAACTAACAGGACATCCCATGTATACTTAAAAAAAATAAATATAAAGAACTGCTCAGAAAGGGTCCCAGACTAAAAGACCACTGTGCATTTCAAAGACTATGAGGCCTTTCTCTTGGGAGGTGTGAAGCCCATTTCATTCCTGCCTGGCTCTCACCTGGCATTCCAAGGTGGACTACAAGAAGCTGCTATAAGATTCCTCTAAGATGGGCCACAGTGCTGCTGCTTCCTTGTTGAAGGAAGAGGCTTGTTGTGTCAACAAAAGCTTTATGAGTTCAGATTCACACTCTCTCCTGTGGCTTTTACCACACACTCTGTTCAAGCTTTAGAGTGAAGATATGGCTAATTTTGCCCACCTCCTTCAGTAACAACAGGCAAAAAGCAGAACAGCTCACATGCCAAGAGACCCTGTATAGCTTCCTCTGTCAACAGGAAAAGCTTTGCAGAACCTTTCTGAGACCAACCAAAGACATTCCAGGCAAAAGATTCCCACCCTTGGTTTCCAGTCAGCTCTACCAGGTCGTGTTTGGTAAATATTTTTCAGCCCCTGAGTATAAATCCCTAGACATCCAACTCCCAAGGAAGAGCTGGCAGTCACTCCCATTTGTCATCTGCAGTCATTGGATGAAGATCTAGACCAAGTCTTATGGAGATTTTATGTTTTTCTATTTTGTTTTTTAAGCTGCACATTGAGTTTTCAGAAGTATAGAGAGAGGTCTCAAGTGAACAGGCCTTAGGCTTCTAAATATTATACCTAATTAAAAAAACAAAATAAATCCAAACAAAGAAACCTGAATAAATCCCTTGGCTTTTACTCTCCCGAAGGAGAGAGAAGGAATTAACAGCATCTATTTTTAGGCAAACTGTTGGTGCCTAGGTGAGTGAGCTACTCACCCTCTGCAGGCAAAAAGGGAGACAGGCTGCTGCTGAGCCTGGAGGAATTGCTCCAAATTGTTTGGGGGAGAACTTTTCCCTCTCTCTGCACTCTAATTCACAACAAGCTGGTTAAACTACCAGAGGCCTTTCAGTGCATGGGAAGCAGAGGTGTCCAAACGAAGTAAACCAGTGGAATGAATACTTACTTGTGGAGTTATCATTGTAATCCCATGCCTCCACAAGCAACGTGTAGGATCTCTGCAAAAGAGAAATAAGAGTTAGTTTCAAACCCCCACATGACTTGGAGAAAAAAAAAATCAAATCAAAACAAAACAAAAACCAGCAAACCCCCCATTTTAATGAAAAAGAAAAATTCTGGTCTCTGCCCCAAAGCTGAACGCTTGGAAACATAAATAGGTAAAAGATTATACTTGAGGCAAACGTGATCTTCTTGAGAGCCTGTAAGCTACCTTATCCAGTCTGACTTAGAAGACCTTTCACCTTGGATAGCTCATCTTTGCCATCCTCAAAGCATCTTATGTGCTCAGCCAGGAAGCGCAGCCTTTGACGCTGCACTGTGGCCGCAGCAACGTGAGCGTGGAAGACACGAAGCGCCGGGACAGCATCAAAAAACCCCAAACCAAACCCCCACTCTCGAAAAACTGCTTCAAAAGGATTTCAGCTACAGAAAAGCGGTCTTGATGTCCCTTCCCCCCAGCCCCCCTGAAAGCAAGAAGTGTTGCTAAGATTACCGTGCCCTGCCTTGACAGCGCGATCTCCGGGGACTTTGCTTTTCAGCACCCCCTTTGAAAGCTTTGTCTGCGCGAGGGCCATCGCGGCTCCCACAAGTATCAGGTAACTGAGGGAAGAACTGATGGATACGGGAAGGGGGTGGGGTGAGAGAGAAGCTTTGTAAAACAAAGGCTAAGAGCAGACTCTTTGGAAGAGCAGGGAAAGGGAAGCCGCGCTATCCACCCCGTGTCACAGCTACAGATGCTCCGAGCTGCCAATGAGCTCTCCAGCACTCCAGTAATAATAATCATAAGCATAAACCGACTGAAGTGACTCCATGGGCTGGAAAAGTGCCAGCTATTACATCTAAGCCACCTTTATCTTCAATCCTAACTTGAGAACAAGAGCCATTAAAACATCTTCTCCTCCTCCAGCTCCACTCGGAGATATTATTATCCAAGCTGTATCTTTCAAAATTGCCATGTCCAAACTTACACAATGATTCAAAACCAAAACAAAACACCACCCTTCCAAAAAAAAAAAATTGAAAAGTAAAAAGTGTAATAATAAATACAGATAAAGCAATAAATGTAACATCTTTTTGGAGAGGACAACAGCAACAGAACAAAAACTCTCTGTGAAGGGTTTTGATGCTTTGCCATAGCAGCTGCGCATCGTAAGGTTTATTTCTTCTTAATTGTGTCTGTATCTGCGCTCAGTCACAGCCTTCTCTGGAACAGAAACCAAAATGCAGATCCGAGAGGGAGCTGCTACAAGGTGCAAGGGCAAGGCAGACCTCAGATTCCTTAAGAGAAGAGGAAACAAAAAAGAAGGGGAAAAAAAAAGAGAGAGAGAGAGTTGGAGCAGAGCTGCTTTCTCACGACTGGACACAGCATGCAGCCTCTGAATGAAACCCTAGTTCGTGATGGCCACCGGCTTGCAATATAGCCTAAATATGTTTCATATTCAAAGCAGACCAGGATTCCATTCTGTTCACTGATAACTGTGGGAAAATGCTTCCAAAAGTAAGCAAAGCTGGGCAAGCCAAGACATGCACCCAAACTTCTATGCAGAGGCTCCATTGGCCCAAACCATTTTTGGTTAATATTTCATGAAAAGTGATTTGTTACTATTCTAGACCAAAAGTCTGACAACTTGAAAGAAACTCTGAAAAGACAACACGATCATCCAACACTGTTTAAAAGAGATTTAAGAAGTCCTTACACAAGTCAGTGGTAAAAAAAAAAACAAACAACACAAAACCAAAGCAAACAAACAAAACCAGAATAGAACTCCCGAGCCATATTACAGATGCAGATTGCACTATCTTGGGTGCTTCCTCAGTGGTTTAATTACCAACATTAAGCAGTACAAGCACAACATGTTACTGCAAGCTTGAAAAAAAATATTATGATATAGAGAATGAATTATGGCAACCAGCACTACTTCCAATAAAGTTAAGGATGTTTTCCTTTCGGCCTTGCATAATTGTTTTGGAAGATATTTTGTCTAAACTCATAGCAACAGTTCCCTGCTGGTTCTCAGGACTGTTTACCAACACACCTAGCCCTTAAGGAAAGGAAAGGCTGAATCCTCGCTTCGAGTGCTACTGTTGCTAGATACTTGTGTGACCACTTTCCAACACCACACAGGAGTTCGTTTAAAAAGAGGAGATGCTTATCTGCATGAAAACAAAATGCAGGGGGAATAGACCTACCCTGGCGATTCCCTTGTTTCCATGTGCCCCCTCTCACCTCGTCTGAGTATTTTAAATGAAGACTCTCTATCCTGAGAAGTGATGATACAAAGAATGGCATTTGATCTCTTGGCTCAGTCCCTCTCAGCATGGGGGGGGGAAAACCAAAAACCAGCAAGACTTTGCATTCAAGATGGGACACTTTTAAACAAAAGACACACAGACACCCAGAGCCTCCCTCAACAATCCAACTATCACATACCTCTAGTTAATTCCCTCACCCCTCAAAAAAGTGCAGTTCTGTGCAAAGCTGCACTGTTGAGATTTTTTAAAAGTGCATATCATCCCCACTCTATAGATCAACGATTCAGATATCTCAGGAATGACTGCTTACAGCATGGAGGTTTAAGTTTTCCCATGCCCATAGATGACCTCTGCCCATCTTTGAATAAATATATATATCCAGACATGAGAATTCCACATCATGCACCTTATTCCATCAAAGCAATGTCCTTGGCAACAAGGCAGCAGTGAACTTTCCAGAGTCACACCCAATTAGCCACTGTAAACCTGAGCTTGACCAGAAGGCAGGGATTGTGGCTGGAGAGGAAAGGCAGCTTGAAAGGAACAGTCAGTTTGTACACTTTGCAGAACATCCACAGTCTGATCAGCCCAGAGGATTGAAAGGCAGCAAAACTCCTGAGAGTTAAGGTAGGAGAGGATGGAAACGGTCAAGTTCATACTCCAAAAAACAAAGCAAGCACCAATGTGTAAGAGTTATTTTCCTCAATGACAAGACACCATGATTTAGTCTTGATCCACTGATAACAAAAAACAAAAAACTGTGAAGACCCTGAAATCCATCAGAAACCATCCCTTTTAAGGGTCTGAAAGGGCAATACAACCTCTTTGCTGGTTATTTAAACGAAATGCTGGCAGCTCCTGGTAAGCAGAAGGTGTTTAAAGCTCTCTGCTTGATTACCTTCTTCCCTCCCTTCATCCAGAAGAGGTGCTTTGGTACTTTGGCTTCTAAAGGCTCTCTGCAAGTCAGTGGGCCAGGGATAGATTAAAACATCCAGCATTTAGTGAAAGGACTGCCTCCTTTTCCTAAGAGGTTGCAACTAGTCCAACTTCTTTCCCTCCTCTCCTTGTGGTTAGAGCATGCAAGAGCTTTGCTGAGCATGTGAAACCATGACTAGACAAATGCAGTGGGAAGTTTGCATCCAGAGTGCTGCGCCTGCTCCTCCTCTGCCAAACAAGGAGAGCAGGTTAAGCCCAGTAACATTCTCCTCACGCTCTGCCAGCCCTGCACAGCTGTGAAGAGCAGTTTGGGAAGGTGCTCACACCCTGTCTGCATCCCAGGGACGGCCAGGGCACTGTCACAGCAGGACACAGCTCACTGCCAAGAGGGCTGGCAACCTCCTCCCTACAGCTGGAAGGGGGTGGGAGAGGGAAGAGGGAAACTGAGGCACGTTCCAAAGTGCCCAGGGGCATCTCTGAGCAGGGTTAAAGCCAGTCACAAACCCACTTCCTCTAAACATCAGCAGGACTTTCACTTGGTACCTCTGTCACGCTGTGAGAAGTCACGATGACACTCTACAGACGCGTCACAGCATCACACCGCCAACTTGGACAACTGAATTTTCCTTCAAAGGAGTTAAAGGCAACTGGTTCCTCATCCAGATGACATGTGAACCATCCAGATGACATGGGGGGGAAAAAAAAAACCCAAACACCCAAGGCTTTGGGTTCCAGATGGGATGCTTTTAAACAAAAGACACACAGACACCCAGAGTTTCAGAAGAGTAGCAACAAAACATGTTTTGGAAAAGGAGGAAAACCACCTAACCCTCTTAACCTTTTGTCAAGTGGAACATCATCAGGAAGCTCCTCTTTGGGACAACCTACGTAAGGACAAGGCAACACCCTACAAAGTTGTTACTCTCCTGACTCTGCCTACATAACCCAACCTAAGCCGTGGCAATGTCATGGCCAAGAGCTGGGCTGAACCCCGAGCAGGCAGCCTGGCCAAGAGCCTCATCAGAATATGCCCACACAAAAACACAGCTCCTTCAGCCTTCCTTCAGCGCTGTCAGTGCCAGTAAACACCGCACTGCCACGTAAAGGAGAAGACATGAAAACAAATTTAACTATATGAGCGGTTTCCAGGAGAGATTTTCCCCCCCATCCTGCCTTGGCTTGTGCCAAGGCAGTAAATGAAGTCAAGACCTTCACTGCAATACAACTGCCACCCTCCTGCCAAATGATGAAGGACACAAAAGTACCGCTATCCAAACTATGCATACGCTTAAGCATCCAGTAAACCAGGCTGATCTCTGATCTGGCAAGCCTGCTGGAATAATGAGTATCCTGTGAATACATAATGTGCTGAAGTTGCCATTGTGTGAAGTAAGTCCATGGTTTGTCTGGGAGCCGAGCAATGCTGAGTCTACTGCTGCTTCCTGTTGCTTGTCCTGTATTAGCATTATTTTTGGATAGGCCCCATTATGTTCTGTAATCCTCACTGCAGTCAGTATGGCCACTCTATTGTTCTTGGTTAATATTAGCAGTCAATGCCTCTGTCTGGGTGGCCGGACTACAATGTATTCCGATCATAAAACTAGCATGGCATTAATGGAACAATGTACTGGGGCAGAGGGGGGGAGACTTGGGGTCCTCCCTCCTCCCCTCCTTTAAAAAAAAAAAAAGAAAAAAGAAAAAAAAGTATAGCAGCTTTTTTTTCCTTTCCTTTTAAATTAATGATTTTAAGTGATCTCAGCTACCAGGGTGCTTCATACTAGAGCAGCATTTTAATCAGCACCTTATCTAGTTACAGAGTTATTTTCTCACGGAGCCCCACTTGTCAAAGAGCAACAGATAGGCCAAAATGTCAATGGTTGCTTTCAAGCTTCCCCAACAAGCAGATTACCTGCTCTTATCAGTCCCCCTACCTGTTTAAAGCATCCCACTGATAATTAAATGCACCAGTTACAAAAGGGTGGCAAGGTTAATAGAGAGAATACCTAGTAGCCAGCCAAGCAAAACAGTCAGGTTCACATGGAGCAAGCCTGAACAAGAAGCCTTTCTACTTATTTACCTAAGTGCCTAAGAACTGGGTCGAGCTGGTGAAGGACTCTGGATGTTTGACTATTTACAAACCACTTTAACCACTTCTATCCACTTTTTGCAGTTTCTTCTGAACACTACAAGAATAATGGGTGTAATTTATGCTGCAGAGCAGTGACCACAGAACCATGAGCTCCACAGACCAACAAGACACGAACGCAACAGCTTCTAGTTTTGACACCTTTCCCTGTGTTAAGGCACATGGGTTACCAATTAAATTATTAGAACTGAGTCCATTAAACTTCTGCTCATCAACAGAAATTCAAAGGCAAGTTTAGTTTCAGTTTCAAAACCAATCATGTCATTTCTATTATCTACAGGGACACTTTATCTACAGAGAAATGCTTTTCAGAACTGCAGCTTAAGGTTCTTGTTTCGCAGGGCATCAGAACTCCATTAAGAACTGAAGTTGGGATAAACAGCTCAGATCCAACTGCTCCAGCTTCAGAACCAGCTGACCTCTATTCCAGCCTCCAGCCCACAGTGAAGCAGTGTGTTCCCTGGACTGAACTAGAACTTCAGGCATAAAGCATCAATTTTATGCAATTCATTTTCAGACGTGCTGACTTCCAGCTGCATAAACAAGCTGACAGTGCTGGATGTATGCAGTCTGAGAAAGTTTAGGAATAAGCCTCAGTGCCAGGCCCAATCCAGCTGCCACTGAAGTTAAACTGGAGCAGGCCTTTATTCTAACAAGAACAAAAATTCTGGGAGCGGGCAGGATGAGGATTTATTTTTAGACATATTATGGTAATATAGTGAAATGGCTTTACCAGGGAGATGAAGTTCTGAACTGGCTGGAACATAAATAACTCGTAAGAACATGTAAGAAGCCCAAAAACTCCGAATGGATGCATCACTTCTCTGCAGTCCTGGGAAAAACCAGCCTTGTGATGCTAATTATGCTTCAGATGTCACTTAATACTCCCAGCTCTGTGCTGGATAGTAATCCTAGGCAAAACACTGCACTTTGAGTGCTGAAGATTTAATCTTAAATTATTAATTCAGCAATAGATGACAGAGTGTGGACTTGATTAATATGCATTTTGTTATTATAAAAATTTCTTCTGATCTGCCCATGCTCCAACATGACTTATCATGAATTCTTCAAGAAAAGCTCCAACAATATCTACCACTTGCTTCTACAAGTTTTCAAAAAGTTAACTGGAGGAAGGGAAAAACAAAATCAAACTCCAAATTTTATTTTTATGACTGTGACATACTGGGTTGAAAAGGGAAAAAAAAAAGGCAGCTGAATGAAGTGATATTTTTCTCTCAGATTCAAAAGTCTGTTACTTTAATATCAGCTGCAGATTAGTATTTTGGAAGCCTCTTCTATCAAGACAGGGGGAAAAAGTTCACAAAGCTCAAAAAATACTAAAGCTCTTTCATCATGTCTTTCTAGCCAGAAAAAACAATGCCTACCCAGAAAACATATTTTACATCTTCAGGAACCAGCAGCACTAAGGTTTGTCATTAAAAAGGGGAAAGGCTGACTATTGTATTTTTTAGCATAAGGTTGAAACAAGACATTCAAAACTCTTTTTAATTGTATTTTATGCTAAACTCCTTTAGGTGCTGGAGGGTTTTTTTCCACCTCAGTTGTTTCCTGGTGTGTTGGTACAATTGGCCCTGATATTAAATAATTACAAGGATCATAATTTCAGGATAAACAAGCTGTTTGAAATTGGAGCTATGCATACCAAAGGAATTGCCAAGTTTGACCTTCTTACTCACAGTCTCGCCAAACCCCCAAAAGATCTTTCTTTACATAAAAGCAAAGTTTGGTGCTAAGTTTTGCTTAGTTAATTGATGCTCAGCTCCCTTAAGGTACAGCACACATCACACTTTGGGTTCTTTAAGAAAGTCAGGAGATTTGATTGATGTCAGGGAAGAACATGTGTCTGCCATGAAACAAAACTTGTTGAGACAGACTTTGACAAGTGGAACATGGAAATTCTTTTGTTCCACGCTTTTTTATATGGCTTCATAAAGCCAAGCTTGCCTGTCAAGAAAGTCAGTGAAGTCTCAAAATGAATGCACAGAGGAAGCCTAAGTCCATTTCATTTTTTTTTTAATCATCATCACTATTGTTTCAATTTACTGGAAGAATTACCAGCTACTGCAGGGGCAGCTTTCTGATCCACTCCAGTTCCTTTATGCTGCTCTGCTGCCCTGTTTCCTAGCAACTTCCTCAAACCTCCCATCACTTAAATTAATTCATGGCCCACCATCTCCACACCCATTACTCACAGGGGCACGTATCAAAACTGACAAGAGCAAACCACATAAGTTATTAATAAGACTCTGACATTTCAAATCTACATTACAACTACAAGCCCACTCTAACAATACTGTTAAAGCAGCCCATTCTCTCTCCTTCCTCTCCTGCATGATGAATAAAGGCCTCTAATGCAATACACCTATTTTTCACAAACAGCATAAGGGGGCAGCTTGACATGGGAAGAGGGTTTTGTAAGTGGGTTTTTTTTTAAAGTAGTCAAGGCAACAAGACTTCTTAATGTTACTGACTCAAGCTGGAACATCCAAGAAAAGGCTCCCTCAGAGAGCAGAACACAAACAATACTTATTCAGAGATGGGCATGAATTTTCAAGAGCAATATGATTAACATTTTGGTCTTGGTCTTATTACCTTTACTACGATTTTCAGCTGAATGTATTCAAAGCCATCTCTCATGATTAGCCACATGGGTAGATGCAATGCTAACCTCAAGCTTTTACTAAAGTCCACAGTATTCACCCATCTAAAGAAATTTTTTGCCTTACGTTCTGAAATTTCAGCATCAGATTAGAGTTGACTAATTAAGTTTACTACTTTATCCTTACGGCTTTGAAAACGCCTCAAGTGATTTGTGTACACAATTTTAGGACAAATAAGAGCTTTGCCACATTAGATATTCTTTTGTTCAAATGCCATTTGAAAGTCACAATGGCCAGCATAAAAGCTGTGTCCTATGGAAGCTAAAGCTGGGAAGGCAGGCTTCATAATTGCAAACAGACTCTCATCAGAGTCTCAAAAAGTGCATTTCTGCATGGGAATAAGCAAGAGTTTGGTTCATAAGCCTGGAATTTTTGGAATAGGGTGTCTGAAGTTGTCGAGTTTTACACGTTTCAAAGGCTGCACTGGCGTTTTGCTGCTGCTGCTGCTCCAGGATTCCAGTGCTGAATTAGATTCAGCGGGACAATAGAAGCATTTCTTTTACTAAGATGCAGACAAGCTTAGGAAACTTCTCCCAGGGTCACCACCCCCCCAAACCCACCCTCTACACACAGATTTCCCTTCCCAGCCCTATGAAGAGAGGGGTTGTTAGAAGCAACACGTTCGGTTTTCACACCATTTTTATACACATATCTTCAGATTCAGGGCACTCGAATTACTGGGAGCAGAGAAGGGGGTTAGTTAAAAAAAAAATAAATCCTTGATGTACCTGACTTTTCAGAAAAAAAGTCAAAAATCTGCAACACAAGCACTACAGCCATTGGCAGAGCTTCAAATACCTCAGATTTTTACAAAGCCCTTTATCCCTTTGATGGCATATTTGATAACAGTTTTATCTCATTTCACGTTCAGAAAAAAAAAAAAAAAGAAAGAGAAAGAAAGGAAGGACTTGTACTTCCAACAGAGAATACTTTTGTTAACTCTGCTATTGTACTTTGTAATACTATCTCCTTAAAAACGGAGACTTAATTTCTCCCTTGTGCCTCTTCGGCCCTCGATATTCCAGAAGTCACAACTGACAGAGGAGGCAGGTAGGAGGCAGCACAGGACACTTCAAGAACACATGGCTGCCTGCAGCACTTGGCGGCAGGACTACAAAGTGGGTGTCTACACCACAACTGGAGCAGGAATGCTTTTGGGGCGGGCTTTCCCATCCCCCCCCCCAAAAAAAAGGCCAGGCTCTCCCAGCAACCAGCCCTTATCCTAGGAAGAGCCAAGCTTTGGAGGGATTGGAGAGTCCACCTCGGCAGCAGGGATAGTGGCAGAGGATAGGAAACAAGATTCACCCCTCCCCTGGTGCAGGGAAGGGCCCTCCTCCCCTCGCAAAAATGACCTTAGGCATCTAGGTTAGGATGACTGGATTTACAAAACTGCTGAGCATCAACATATCCCAAGGCAGTCGGTGGGAAACTGTCTGCTCAGCGCCTTTGGAGAAGGGGTGTGTGGGGGGAAACAGTTTGGTTTCCTAGGTGATCTCTAAATATTAAAAGTTTTAGGAGCAGAAATTTGGGAGCTTTCAGCGTTTGCACCGCAGAGACACCTCAAAAGCCAGACTGTTGTTGTGCACAGGACCATCCCCGGGATCAATCACCCTCAATTTCTGCTCGCCTGCTGGGCACGAAAACAGGGCACCTCCTGCCATCCCAGGCCATGGCACTCTCCCATGTCCACAAATCCCATGTCCCCGGAGACTGCATGTGTGTCTCTGTCCCGGCTGATGGCCATTTTGGAAAGATGGTCCTCACTTTCTGTGCAGGGAGTTGAGGGCTCCTCTGCAGAGCTGACCATCAGAGATTCAACCCTCCTGAGCACCCAAAAGAAACAGGCAGCACTGATGTCTAAGGGAGCGTTCCTTCCACAGCCAAAACCAAAGCAGGATCGCTGGTGAAGGACTGGGTCCCTCATCCTCCATCTCTCTGCTCTACAGGGCTGACCAGCATTTACTAGAGTGGACAACACTGGAAAAGTGCCTGGCAAAGAGCCCCACCTCCTTGAGCCACGGAGTTTTGCACACAACTAGAGGGGAAGCAGAATCCATGGACCACAGAGGCAGGTAGCCAGGAAAGGTGTGCTGGGGACCAAAAGCTAAGGCCAGGCTTTTCTCAGTCTTTACCTCCTGGAGTCTGCAAGTCCCTCAAAACACAGGCAGCTTCCCAGGGAAGCTGGCAACTAACTTCACCAAGAGCAGCTACAGCAGCTCCCATCCACACCGAGCAGCGCAGGGAGATTTCCCCTTGGGAGAAGCAGGAAGCCTTCCCAAAGACGCTCCAGGGAAGGAGGCCAGCTATGACACACACTTTTCACACGGGATCCCTCTACAGCCCCTAACCCACTGCTCTTATGGCTTAAGCCCAAGACTTCACTGGTTAAGAAAAAAAAAAAAAAGAAAAAAATGAACTTCTGACCTTCTAAGTCTCAAGAGACTTATTCATGCTGTAAAGTGCAGAGATACTGGGTTTGCTTCCCTGACCCACTTAGATCCCCCTCGCTGCACATCTGACTTTCAAATTTAACAGGCTGTGCATTGTGAGCCCCGGGGAACAAAAACAAAAACACCACTACATTTAACTCATTTCTGTGCTGCGGATTCCCGATGCTCTTGCCAAGATGCCTTCTCCCTCCCCAATCCCGGTCCCTCTTCCCCTGGCACAAGGAGTTAGAGCTCGGCACACTAAGGACATCTGAAAGAGCACCGTCCAACAGAGGCAGAGCCAGGGCAGGCCACGCAACTCACCGGCCAGGCGAAGCTGAAAGGGATAACGATCCGGTTCTTTTCATTATTCCGGTTGTACTTTAAATTGAAGGTATTCCCTCCGATGACGGGAGTGGATTTGGATCCGAAGCTGCAAGGACCGCCAGCAGTGACCCGCGATTGATACTCCTTCAGGCAAACTTTAAAGTAGGTGTCACACTCATCTCTGGTGCATTTTTTATCTCCTGGGTTTCGGGTGCCATCGCAGCAATTTCCATTTTGCAGTTCACCATTCACATTTTGCATGGATAAGATCTCCAACTCGAACTGTCCCGACGCTAAAGTCACCTGTTAATCCCAAGAAACAACCGGAGGGGAAAAAAAGCAAAAAAAACCAAACAAAAAAAAGAGAGAAACAAGAAACAGACAGTTACCTCACTTTTTTTCTCCAGACATAATCTACAACAATTCTACAGATAGGAGAAAGTAATTTTAAGCGTGCTTTCAAGAAGCACACACATAACATTAAAAATAAAACAAAGCCAACCACTCCAAGCTTTTCCCTATCAGAAGGGCTCATAAATCATCCCAACTAAATAACGCCATTAATGCTAAAAAAGAACCTCAAGTGCCAACTCCAAAAAAAAAAAAAAAACAGCGAGAGGAAGGCTTCCAAATCGTTAGGAAATAAAATTAAACCAAGCCAAGGGTGCATACGCGAGGGCAAACCCAACAAAACGATGTAGCTAATGCACACCCTGGAAAGGCAACCAAGCAAACCCTCTGCTCCTTCGGGGTGCAGCTGAGCCGGAGCTGCCCAGCTGAGACTCAGACCCTGCTCATTAGTCACCCCAGCAGTGCTGCAATTAGGCTCATTAAAAATAAATTAAAAAAATTTAAAAAGGATAAAAAAGGGAGGGGGAAATAAGTAATTTCGGGTCGGAAAAAAAAAAAAAAAGCAGTAATCGCATTTCTTATTCCCGCGGAATTAAGCCTCGCTGCAAGGCGCGCTCCTGCAGAGAAGTTACGGGGCAGCAGCTCCGCTCCGGCCGGAGTCGCTCCGCAACGAGCGCCCCGTCCGGGCTTCCCAAAACCCTGTCTCCCGCAAGCACTCCTGAAAAGCGCCAGAATTCCCGGGGCTGCCCCAGGTACGTACCTTGTCCCGCAGCGCCAGGAGCAGGGTGAGGGTGAGGATGGAGCACGCCGCCGCGGCTGCCCGCCGGGGCGCACGCATGCCGCCCGCCGCCGCCGCCGCGCTGCCCGCCCGC
>NW_020897753.1:2085776-2460859 GCF_003984885.1 Neopelma chrysocephalum | reverse complement strand
GCCGCCGCCCCGCTCTAATATACCGCGGCGCACCCGCGCCGGACAACGCCGCTTTTCAAGCGCTTTCAATAGCGCCCCGCTCTTCAATGCAAAGCAGCCCGGCCTCCTTTTATCCGCCTTATTCTCTCGCCTCCCCTCTTTTCTTTCCCTTTTCTTTTCTCTCTCTTTTTTTTTTTTTGTCTTTTTTTTTGGTTTTATTACTGCGATTATTATCCCAATCCTTTTATTCCTTGCGGCGGAGCCCCTCGCCCCCCCGAGACACACACGCACACACACTCACACATACACACGCACATGCAGCACACGCACCGCCCCGCAGCCGCCCGCCCGTCTGGGAGCGCCGCCGCCGCTCCGCTTCATCTAGCCCAGGGCGGCGGGCGCATGCGCCCATCCATATGCATGAGGGGAGAGGAGGAGGAGGGAGGGAGGGGAGGAGGAGGGGAATGGCACGGCACGGTCAGGGGAAGGCAGGTACCGGCAGGAGGAGGAGGAGGAGGCGGCGGAGAGGAGGGATGGCACGGCTTGGCATGGCATGGCATGGCATGGAGCGAGCTGCGGGCGGCGCCTCCTCCGCCTGAGGGAGACGGCGCGCCCCGGCTGCCCCGAGGGTCCGTCCCTCGGGAAGCGCCGCTCCGCAGGTGGTTCCAGCGCTACCTGGAGCGGGAGGAGCCGCGCCGGGGCGGCCCTGGGAGCGCCGGGGCGGGCGCGCCCTCAGCGGCTGCCGCGCGCCCTCGGCGGCGCTCGCGGCCGAGGGGCTTTTCCCGCCCCGCCGCTCGCTGAGGGGACGCGCGCGGGTCCTGCCTGCCCGCCCGCCCGCCCAGGAGCCGCGGCCCGTCCCTCCTCTCCTCCTCGGTCCCGATTGAAACAAGAATGAAGAGTTCGGGAGCGCTTTTTGCGGGGTGAAGCCTTCCCTCCCCTGCCCCGGGCCGGCGGCGGCGGCGGCCGCCCTTCCCGCCCTGCGGTGCCTGAGGCGGGCCGGGGCGGGGGTCGCTGCGCGGGAGCGGGTCGGCGCTCCCTGAGGGGACGGGAGGGGCGGCCGGCCCGGGGCTCTGAGGTAGCCCTGGCCAGCGGCTCTCCCGAGGGAAGCCGAGGCGGCAGTCGCCACCGTGCGACTCGTTGTCTCCTCCTCTACACGAGGCCGCACCGCCGAGGGCCTCCCGGGGTCCAAGTGGGAGGAAAGATCCCTCAGCCGATCAGTCCCGGGAAGCGAGTGCTGGCTCAGACTCCATCAGGGACCCTGTTACCCGCACTGCAGATGTTCGTCCCAGCTTCCAGGGGATTGCTGGGGTTTGTCTGCCCACGCATCCTTTCAGGAACAGGGTCCAGAGCCACACAGCCAGGTGGTGGTCACCTGGGGGACTCCCTGCCACAGGGCACTGAGAAGCCCAACAGTTTGCAGAGAAAGCATTTAGACTTGTTCCCAGAGGAAGAGCCACACATCAAAGGGCATTGAGCAAAAAAAGCAAAACCCCCAAAACCCCACCCCTAACTTTGTCTCTGGTTTGGGAAGTCCCTGGGCTGCTGGTCTAGAAGTTGGGTGACTGTGCTGGGAACTTGCTGCATCACTGTCCCTTTCTTCCTGAGGCACTGGAGACAGGAACCTGGCCTACATGACGTTTGGTCTGACCCAGAACAGCTATTCTTGTGTCCTGATGTCCTATTCTACCCTGATCTAGCGCAGTAGATGTGTGAATGTCTGTTTTATACACCAGTGTCAGTGGCACAGAGGAAAACAAGATTTCTGACCTAATTTTATATCCTTTGTTTTCATTTCCTATGGCAAAAGCAAAGCGCGTGCCTGTTCTTGGCTATGGTGTCCCATTCTGGAGTGCCTCAGGCTGGGAAGCTGGTGGTATTTGTGCCCCTCACTTCAGAGCTGTGCTCAGACCTCCATCCAACTCTTGCAGATCACTTCCCATTTGAGTTCACAAATCACATCCCAGCAATTTTGGCATTACCCGTGAGGTGTGTGGTTGCCGAATACTCCTTCCAGCCTCATTCAGCCCCCAAGTTCCAGCAGTATTGGTTGTTTCTTTTTGGAGTAATTAACTTTTCTTAGGCTGGTAAACCTTCATTGTGTTTTATCCACAGCATGGCTGCAGTTTGGTGATACAAGAACCAGTGCCTCTCTTCTTTTTTTTTTTTTTTCCAGTGGGTATTGGTTTAGCTTCCACAGCCTGTTTAGATGTTACTCATTCCCAAGTGCCACACATCTCCTCCTCTGGGCCTTTAAATACCCTGCTGCTTGCTGCTACGCTCTGTACCTTTAGGGCAGGTCTGGAGTTGACCTTTCTGTAACAGGTTACTCCACCTGTTTGACTCCAGTGCTTAGGAAATCCAGAGTTCTGGTTCCCACAGTGCTTGTGACTCAGCAGTGTAGCTGCCCTCAAACACAATTACTCGTCCAACAACTTAAAATGCTTTGCAAGCATTAATGAATTAAGCCTCCCAATGTCTTGAGATGGGGAGTATTACTGATAGGTAAAGCAAGGCAGAGCATGAGTCACGTGGCAGAGGCACATTGCAAACCCTCTCCCTCGCAAAAGAAATTTTGACCTCATGGAAGTCAGCAGTGAAATCACCTTATTTAGTCCCGAATTTTACCCTTGAAGTCCCATCTCTTGCTTTTCTCCACCGGGCTCTCAAGGGCAGATCTTTAACCCCTGCACGGCAGCACTGAAAAATAGCTGAGCGTGGTGCCTGCAGCCCGGGCATCTTTTTAAGGTACTAATTTCATTACACATGCAGCAACATACGAATTGCTTCGTGGGCACAGGGGGCCTGAACTGAGCTGCTTCGAGTAGCCAGAGACTGGTGCACATAAAGTTCCTGCTTGCACATCCCACAAGTGTGGAGCCGACGTGTCTTCCTTTGCGGCCGGTGAAGAACTTTTCGACGTCTGGCACTCGGCTTCTTACATTGCGTAAAGTTACTTCCTGCTAACCTTCCTATTCCGACATAATTAGATCACATCCACATTAGAAGCCGTTGTGGACATTTAGTTGTGCCAAAGTCCAGAATTGCAGGCACTGCTTTGCTTTGGGCCTGAATCAGTTCCTTAATTTAGAGCTGTTCATTGAAGCCACTGGGAGATTGCCCAGGACTTTGGTGGGACGGGGATCACAGCCTTCAGAGGGAGTGCCTGGCTTACGAGGGTCAGGTGTCGTGAAGTCAATTCTTTGTGTTAGGAAAGTTGTAATTTCCTTTTAAAGCTCAGTGAGTCATTGAGTCGTGGCTGTGAACAATCCCACAGGATTTCCTTAGATTTGTGATACCTGAAGGTAAGCTTGGAATGGCGCCCCTGGAAAAATTCTTCGTTCAGGGACCTGATCCATCTCATTTTGAAGTCAGTGGCTAAACTTTTGTTTACTACTGTAATGCAGATCAAGACAGTTGCATAATCGTGGGGGCCTGATCCTGCATCAGGCTCCAGTAAAACAGTCAAAGGGCTACCAGGAAAGAATCTGTTGACACATGGAATAGGTAGTCATAAAGAATTCATAAGGCTCGACGACCTCATTTCACAGCAAAGAAGATACAGAAGCCCTTTGTTTCTGTAGATTTTTATAAAAGTAGTTTTGCTCCTCGAAATTACCCATTAAAATTAATTTGCTGTAGCTTTAGGTATAATTCTGACCACACTGAGTGAAAGAATGAAAATTTCATCCACTTGGATAATCCTTTATCTGGGAGTTAAGCTTCCCTGTTGCAAGGAGAAGGACATATCGCTGCAGTCAATCACGGATGAGTGAGCTTTTAGATAAGGCCTTTCCTATAATACACCCACAACACTTCATTTTCCTCTTGCAGCACTGGGACTGACCTCCCCACTTGGATGAGTGTCGTGGAGGCAGAGATAGGGACCGTGCCGTGCTGCTTGGCTGACACGCATTTCGGAGCAACACATTCCAGCAGATGAACCCATTTGCACAGTTGAGTGATCTAAACTTAGAAAGCTAATTTCTCTAATTACAAAGTGAGACTGAACTCCTGTAAAGCTTTTCATCACCTGAGTGGAATGGGAATTGCGCTTCCATAATCATTTAATGTTTAGAAACTAATTAGGAAGCATTTGGTGGGGAGGCCACACCCCACGTTAGGCTGTTTCACAAATGGATCAGGAGGGAAAACTACCTCTGCTGAGAAAGTTGAGCAAGTGGCAGAGGTGAGGAGAAAGAGCACAGTTTAGCCAGTGCTACTTCCATAAAAGCTTCCATTTCTTCCAAGTCAGGCAATTTCTTAAAGCTGTATCTCCAGGCAAGCATTTCAAATGTGACAAAAGATTTTGGAGAAGATGTTTTAGTGACCAGATACCCAAATCCAGTTTGCTGCTATAAGCACTTCCCTCTTTCCCTGGAGTGTGTTGCTTGAACTAAAATTTCATAGCTGTGTTGTGTTTATTGTGCATGTGTGTTTTATCACTTAGGAATTCCCACCTTAGTTTTTCTGTACATTAGCTCCCAGGAATTAAAGTGAGGCACTAAATCTCTTTGAGAAGATACTCTGAGAACAATAACAAATAAAGACTCTGGGGTACTCAGAAATTACTACAGTCAGAACCAGTAAAGTCCCTGAAAGAGTTAAAGTTGTAGAGCCAAAAAATACATCTATTGTAGAGCTTTTAAGTTCTATCCAGCTGTAATTAAGTGAATCCATAACACTATTGCTTTCTGTCACAGCTTAAAATTGAGCCAGAAAATAGTGCTGTTTCTCCTTCAGTTTCCTTTATTTGTATGCACATAAAACCTGCTTTCTGCTTGTTTCTCTGTTAACCCTTCAAGGATTGGATACCTCCACATTAACCTGGCTTTGTCCTTCACTTATCCTCCCCAGTGGTGGGATTCCTGTGCACCAGTGATTTGATCTCAAATCCCTGCTTTCTAAAAACAGGGGAGAGCTGAGACTGCAGTTTAAGGTCTGAGCAGGGGTACAGCTTATCAAACTGGAGTAGCTTCCAGTAGGTGCAAAGACTGTGACACTGAGCAGTGCTGGCACTTCTGTCACAGACAAGATGACACTTTCCTTTGATAAGCAGCAACCTCAGCTATTCCTGTCAGTCCTGGAAGAAGCTGCAGTGAAACCTGGGCTGAGCCCTGTCTCCAGTGAACAATGGGTGCTTGCAACAGAGGTCCAAGTTTCCAGCAGGGTTTCCCTCACAGCTTTCTGCAAAGGTGCTTCTTTGAGTCATTTTTTTTTCAGTAAGTGCTCAGACCAAGTTTCATTTTCTTGTTATGGCAGCATCAAAATGCCTGAAGTCTTCTTTTCATGCAGATTGTTTTCTCGTCATTGTTAATTGCATATAAGAGCATGTGTTCAATACATTCCCAATCACAAACTATCCTGAGGGTGCAAGGCTGAAGTACACAGGGGTGTCATTTAGCTAAGGAAATGACTAAAATGAACAGAGCAGTGATTAGCACATTTAAATTTGAGTGTACAGTATATAACTTCTTGCCTTTGCCTGCCATTATTCCATGGCTGATCTAATATTCTGGGCCTTGATTTTACTTGTTCCTCTGGGGGAGATATAGAGGGAGTTGCTTCGTTTGGCCTGAAGAAACATTTGGAGACATTAAAGATGCTAAAATCCAGATTCAGCCCAAAATATAAATGTGCCTAAATCAAGGAACAAAAAACTTTCAGTTAGGGACGTGTATCAACATCCATAGCTAATCACTTGAGACTCTCCAAGTCCCACTCTGGAGGTAGCTGTGGAAAAAGTGCCTGCAGCTTCTAGCAGGGCAGTGGAAACAAGGGTAAATGAGAAGGAATGCAATAGGAATAGGCTTGGGGCGCCATGGAGAGGTGGCCTTACTCCTGGGGGTATGAGCAAGACACCCTGTCACCCTGCCTCTCTGGTTAAAGGTTTGCCTTTGCTCTTTCCACAGTACCTGCAGGGTGTTACATTCCTGCCTCCCTGACAGCTGTTTTGTCTCACAGCATTTTCAAATGCACTGGAGATGATTTTCTCTTGGATTGCTCCTGATGTCAAGCTGTGAGTCATGGACCACTCCACGAGTGGTGAAGGACATCCCCGATCTGTGGCACTGTGGCAGCTTGGTGAAGACCCAAAAGAAAAAGAGCCTGGCTGTAGAACTGAACCCTTAAAACCAACTAATTTCTTTGAAGGTAATGGCATTACCCAGTGTGCATCAGCTTTATGTCTGAAAGCAGCAATAGTTTCTCGCAGATCCGCAATCTGTGTGTTGCCCTGAATTGTTGGGGGGAGTATATATATATTTAATGATGATTTTTATTTACTGTGGCAGAGGAGAACGAATCAGGATCTGTCACAACTTGAACAGAAGCAATTCCACACCTGTCCCTTTAACTGCACATTTGTGGCTGGCTGCCTTTTATTGTCCTGCCTCCTCTGGGGCTGTGTGTGTTTGTGTGTGTTTGTGTATGTGTATGTGTGTGTAAGGATTTCCCAGCCTGGCGGATGACCCCTCATCTTGCTGCTCCAAGCAGTGGCTTTCCTCCCCTCCTTTCTTTGCAATATTTATTGGAAGCACGTGCTAAGGAATCTGTGAGCCTGGGATGCTAATGAGTGCATGGCACAGAGCAGAGCAGGGCAGCAGATGCAAAGGGCCAGGCACGTTTCCTAATGAGGGAGTCTCGAGACCCATCTGTTGAGTCTCGTGGGCCCTCAATGAAGTTTGCTGCACAAGGTTGCCAGTGGAGGGGTTTTTTCTTCCCCCCTAATGCTTTTAGTTCTCAACAAGTGCAATCCTGTATAGAGCAGCATGTCATGGGGTTAGGTTTTGTTGTTACTAGCAGATAATGTGACTTTGAAAAGAACGCCCCTGCCCCAGCTGAAAGGAGGATAACCCTCCTCTACCCCCTTCCTTCCCATCCTTCTTGCTCGGATCAATAACAGGTCCCCAGGCACAAAGCCTGCATTCTTTTATTCTCAAATTAGAGCAGCTGCAGCAGCAACACCACAGCTCATTGGAAACCTATTAGCTTTTGAAAGACTTAATCCAGTTTGAAAATAACTAGTGTTTCTCAATCCTTCACGCACCCATTCCTGTAAGAGGCAATAATCTTAGGATGCATTGAGAGTGGACTGGGCTTATTATTATAACCTGCATCTCTCTCGGTGTCCCAAAGGGGCAACAAAGAAGGCAAAATGTCATTTTCCCAGCTTCACAGGGCCTAAGAACATTGGATTTACTCTGCCATATCACACCCTATCACTGAGGTCTGCCACCTCCCATCCTGCCTTCAATGGTGACTGGAATTGTGGGATTCACTCTCCAATTTCATAGTTTTTAAGGCCAGAAGGGACTATTATGATAATATATTTGACCTCCTGCAAAACACAGACATTAGAATTTCATCCTAGGTGGGATAAAAGCTGGGAGCAGCTGCATTCTTTGATGCTGCTCTGCTGGGCAGCAGTGGAAATGTGGGGGATTTTGGGGGGTACTTTTTCTATAAGGGGAATTTGTTCTTTTTAAGCACGTGAAGCACAGAGCTGTGCAAATGGGAGCCTTGTGCATACTCAGCAAATGCCTTGCTTTGGACTTAGGAGACCTGATTTTAGGTAGAAAGGGTTTTCTCCCGTGTCTGTGTTTCTTGTTTAGCTTTTCTGTCACCCCTTTACTGAGGCTCTCCCTGCAGCAGCCCTGTGAGCTAATTACTCCCGTTTTAAAGGTGAGAGTCTGAACTTCAGCAATTGCTCTGCCCTTCAGAGACTTTTAGGTCATAAATGCCTCGTGAAGACCACAGCAATGGGGAAGTAAAGTTTTCATGAACAGGATCCTGTCTCCTGCCCCAAGTCACACTGGAAATCTGCAGATGATCGGGGAGCTTGTTTTCTCATTTTTCTTTGAGTCCTAGCTTACTGTGTTTGCTGGGACATCTTTCTCTGCTCAGACTTTTCCTGTGCTGTGCCAGTCCTAAACCTTTCCTTCATGTGCTGCCAACTGCTGTTAGTTTTGGTACAAATATTTTGCCAGAGGTAAGTGGGGTGGGACCACCAGCTGACTTCCCAAAGGCCACTGAACAGCAACAGCTTTTGATTTCTGCTGACCTGGACCAGATTCAGTGTGGTGACCTAGAGCTAAGGGGCTCAGGATCTCATTACTAATCCCTTGAGCTAGCCAATTCCTTCCACCAAGTCAATGTTTTCTAAAGTGTTAAAAGACTTTTCCTGCCTGCCTGCCCATTAAATCCTGCTCTCCTGTCCGTGTCCTTGGATCAGCCTAATCACTGAAGTGGATCAGTTTGAAGTCTTAAGGGTGCAAGCTGTGGGCCTGGCAGTGCAGAAGATGGCAGGCAGCACAGCTGAAGCAGCCACTGCTTTGGGGTGACCCTCATGTGCTGCTTTTGTAGTGCATTGCCAGCTGGGACATGGGGTGTTTTCCTACTTTTAGCTAATTTATGTGATGTTTACAGTTTATATATGTTTCTAGATACTTTAAGTATAGAAAAAAAGAAACCAAGTGTTTTCCTGGATCATCCATTGGCATTGCTTTTTGGATGCCTCAAGTAATAATTCTCTTCTGGGTTATTTTAATCTTCTCACTTCCTCAGATGGTTCACAGAAAGAAACACATAGAGCACCATCACTGTGTTCTAATGTATCTTTACTATTAAAACCTTATATTTTAAAGATAGAGAGAAATGTGTTTCAAGAGAGCGTGTGGAGAAAACCACTATGTTTTACATTAAAATCTGCACTGGCCTCATCCACATGCACTTAGCAGGAAACAGCTTCCATTTGCTTTATTTTAGATTGAATACAGAGTAGTTTACAAGTTCTATATATGTAAAAGACATATATTTTACATATATATATATGTGTATATATATATATATGCAAATATGAAGGAGCTTCCAGCAAAGCTTCTTCATAATTAATATCTGCTTACAAGGGTGGGTATATACATAGCACATACACATACATTTGCTACATGTATTTGCTTTTTCCCCCCTTACATACATATATATTTATATGCAAAAGGGAAGTTATTCTCAGATGTTTCAGCTACTCATCCTTGATAAATGTTTTCTTAATATCTGCTTGGATAAAATGGCCATAGCTGTGTTTTTGTGAGGAATGTTTTTCTCCTTGCAAAGTAGGAACACTTTCCCCCACTGCTTGTGCAGCTCTGCATGTGGCAGTGCCTGTGTGTGCACATGCACTCAAATACTAATTTTTTCTAAAAACAAAAATTAATCATAGAGAGCACATCTGCCTTTGACTGCATTTGATAGGCCAGGCTGCAGATGAGGAGAGCATGAATCTCCAGGTTCTGCCCTCTTATAAATGCAGTTGAGTATCTGTTGAGCGACACTAAGCACATTTGCCCTTACTTTTGGTCAGTGGATGAGGATGCTCTAATTCTAGGCTGTCTCTTTAAGAATCTTCTCACAACAGGTAATTAGCCTCCAGAATCATGGGTTACTTCTTTCCAGTACTGGTGATGTCAGTTCATGCTCTGTTACCATTTGAAACTAAGTTCTTAATGTGGAACTTGACATGAAGGCCCGTGTCTGGTAAAGACACAGGAGCAAAATCTCACAGTGTCCTTCCTCTTGCCAGTGCTTTGTTTATCTGAATTGTTTCCCAAGTTAACTCCTGTGGCCTAACCCCATAGAAGAGAAGATCTAATCTCTAATTTTCCTCTGGGACCATTCCTGCAAGGTCCTTGAAGAATATATCCTGTTTCCCAGTCAAAGAGTCAATCCAAGGATGTGTCCCGTCTTCTCTTCTCATTTGAAGATTGTTTACCTGTTATTTATGAACTGTGTTTTGTCTATGGACTATTCCTACTGTGGGGGCATTGTGATGCTTCTTAGAGAAGGAGGAAGGATTAAAATGGCTCAGACTTTATGTTCAACATCACATATTCCTTGCAGAAGGATTTACAGTCATATACACAAACACACCAAAACCCAGCCAGCCCTTGGAGGATGCAGGAATTCTGCCATGAAGATAGATTGAGTCTGTAATAAAGAAATACTGAGAGAATTCTTAATTACGTGCTCTGATGATGTTTTAGAGCAGCATGGTACATGTTGTTGGGTATCAGACGTAGAGTAAAATATCAACCATTTCAGGATGGTGCTAAAATCAAAGCAATTCAAGGATCAAATTATGCCTGAGTGTCAATATTCCAACTCAGATGTAGCAAACTGAATGCTCTCGTTTATGCCAGCTAGAATTACAGTTTGGGCATTTTATTAAAGCGTGAAGAGGTCACTTATTGATCAAAGAGGGTTTTCCTGAAAGGAAGGCAACCAGTGCTGAAGAGCTGAAAGCACTGAGCTGTGTTCATTTGGATTAAAAATAGGTGTTTTGGGCCAGCAGAGCTTCAAAATAAGCAAATTCTCAAACCAAACAGTTTTCCTTTTGGTAGCCGAAAAGGAAACCGCACATCCAGGAGGAATGTAGATCAAAGCAAACTCTGCAAATGATGCAGAAACACATAAAATAACAAACAAGGCTGGTGGGAAGAGGGGAGCTTTTGTAAGTAGATAGGTCTGTTCATGTTACACTGAAACCAAAGGCAAGATTGCTAAAGAAGATACTGGAGAGGGGTATATAAGGCTTTACATTTTTCTCCTCAGAGGAATTTTTCCAGCCTGTTTTTGCATCTCCATTGTATTTGCTAGGTAACATATAAGGGGCATACTCAGCACCAGATCTCACTGATACCAACTTTTGCCTCTTATCTCTTACTTTCCTTCTCTCCCTAGTTTCCCTGAGCCTCCCTCTGCCTAAGTTGCAGAAAAACATGTTTGTTTTACTGCTTGCCCATAATGCTGTTAAAGCACATCATCCAGTCATTTTCCATAACTAAACTTTCAGTATTTAGGTAGTTTAACTTTCATACTTTGTTCGTACTTGTAGAACAAAACAATTCAGAATGTTTATAGTATTAGCTGGTTAAATTGGAATTCATTTGTTTAATGTGTTGTGTATGAGAATACAAATCTACCTCAGAACTGTTTTTAAGGGAAAATATAATACTGCTAGATATTTTTAAACTTGTTGCTTTACTTATATTGAAGTGAATATGTTGCTGCAATGATCAATTGTAAATATTGAATTGAGAAGGATTTGGTAATTGTTGCAGTGAAGTCACTCTTTAGCTTAATGACTTGTCCAGTCCTTTCCTGAATACATCTTCATGAAGTGATGGGCATGTAATTCCTGAACTCCTCAGGGGTCTTGATCCACAGAATTCTCTACACAAGAAGATGGACCTTGCAGAAGGCAGAAGGGTCTTTGGTCCAACAGCGGGATTTTGGGGATTCCCTCCTGTGGGTCCTGCAGACCTCTGCCTTTCTCCTTTGTCCTGCTGGCTCCTTCCATGTGCCTCTCCAGCTGGCGTGTACCTCACCTTTGGCAGGAATCAGCCCTTTTCTTGTGCAGAAAGAAGGTAATTTGTTTCCTCCAACCAACAAGTGGAAAGGCAACACTTCTTTATGAGCCACATTTCTTTACACAGAACTGAACGTGGCTCTTACCTCTCATCCCCCCTCTCTTACTCCTGCACCTTTTGGAAGCACCCTGGCCCACATTGCTGGAGTAGAACGGGTTCCCAGGGCTCTGTAGATTCAAGGACAGGACACAAGCTGGATTGACACTGTCAGGTCACAGGATATGCATTGCACCTTCTCATCTTCCCCTGGTCTGTGCCTGCTCCTTGTGTGGAGAGCAGGGGACTGTAAGAATGCTGCTCTTCTGAACTGTCACTGGGATATGCTGCTCTTCCCAACTGTCACTGGGATAGCTTGGAGTGGATGGAAAACAATGCTTTCCCACTGTACCAACAGAGATTTCCTCCAGCATTTTTTTATTTCTCTGGGACTCTGGAATTGTTTGCCAGTTCTTTGAACTTTTTTTTAACGTGGCCACTTTTAGCCTGAATGGAGACCAGTGAAAGTTTGAGCTCTGTATCCTGGGAAGCTCCTCTCTGCGTGAGCACTGGGCCAGTCAATAGGCTCCAAGTGTAGGATTGTTAGACAAAGGGACAGCCTGCAGCAAAAGGGATGTTTGTACTGTGGCCAGAGTAGGCTTCCTTAAAAATAATAGCCAAGGGTAAACACTATCAATTCCCAAGTTAGATGCTTGGAAAAATCCACCATCCCGTTTGCTAAGCCATTAGGAAGGGAAATAGGACTTGACAGTTCTCTCTGCTGTGATTCTAAGCATGTTGTTTCCCTGAGAAAGAGTGCCTGTGTTGCTGTGAGTGCTCTGCAGTCACTGGTGGCAAGGGATTGGGAAGATTTGCTGCTGCACAGAAGTTTGTGCATGGCTTGGTTTTAGGTTGTTTCAATCTATCCACATCAAGTGACAAAATGCAAAGCTGTCAGGCCTGACCCGGGAAAATAGAGCTGTCATTCCAAATGGAGTATGTGCATACAGTGGCTTCTGTTTTTCTACTCAAACATGGTCTTTATTTTTGGGATTTCAGGTAGCAAAATATAGGGGGCTGGAAGGTTGTTAAAAGAGGATTATCACAAACCCAACCTAACTTTGCGAAGGGAAACTTGCTATTAGAGGAAGACTTTTGCAAAATTTATTCCCAAAGCGATACCTTCCAAAAGCAGAATGAATTTACATGTGTGACCCGCTTCATTTTTGGTAGATAAATGGCCAGCAGATCTGAAATTCAGTCAGCACTCTGCATCCAGTGGCTAACTGGGTGATCCTGGTCACCAGAGGAGAAGATGCTGGGCTTGCAGAATTTGGGAAGTTCATTGGTGGTAGAAAGGTTGAAGAGATCTCGATGGAAGACGTGGAGTAGACCAGCTCTAAGGCAGGCTGGACAACTTCTGGGTAATTTTATACAGAGTATTTCAAAGTTCCTAGAAAATCTCTCATTGAGTCCAAGAGGATTTATACTGTCCCACAGTGTTTAGCTGGCCTCAGATATTTGGGAAGTCATCTTGGAATCTTTGTAAGGACAGCAAACAAACAGCTCCCAGTATGATTGTGATGGTTGTGCTTTGCACTGATAACTGGTATCAGAAATCAACTACATTAATCAGGAAAAAATACCTTGTCCATAAAACTGAGTTTAAGCAATTGGGACAGAAAAATGGCATAGAGACACAAAGTGAATTCAAGTGAGTGAGAAAACCTACTTAGGAATAAGGGCTCAGCCCAGACCCTACACAAAAACAACTCAGGAAGGAAATGAAATATATACTTCAACATGAAACAGAAGACATCAGTTGTCTGAGGTTCTTTTGCTGAAGTACCTTGCTGTGTGCAAGGCTTTCAAGGCTGGTCTTTCATTCTGGTGACTCAAACAGTGTTGATAAACATAGCTTGAAAACTGATCTAAAAGGACCTGTGGGGTCTTTATTTTACATATTTTTCATCAGGACCCAGCTTTCTAAAACACACGATTAAATATTTGATAACTTTGACCACAGTTAAAACTGATTAGCCTTTAATTCAAGGTTTTCAAAAAGTAAATAAACAGTTTACCCTATACTTACAGAAGCTCAGAAGCCTGTAAAGAAGATCCTTAAACATTAGGACCAGCTGCTTTTACATAACTGTTAATTCAGCTATTGCTTTTATTGCAGTGTGGTTCCTTCACAGTATCTCTTACACTCAGTTATGTTAGCACAAGAGTTGTGTTCTCACTCAAAACAGTCATTGGCTTTTTGGCAAGAAAAAGCTGTAATCATAATAATTTTTGTATAAGCAGCAGTTTCACAATTCAAGTCCTGCATTGAAGAGATTTCTAACGACTCTGAGCTGGAAAGGGACAGTTTTTAAACAAGGAAAATGCTGTTAGTATCACAATATTGTAGAGAAGTCAATGACATAGGAAGGAAAGCATGTCCAGTGTCATGCCAGATAAGATATCCAGTTCTATAACTTTGGTTGGTATTGGTCAGTATAAGGAGCAAAGAAATTAAAAAGCAATACATTATTTGCCTGAATGAAAAAAATATCCATTCATTATTGTTAGTCTTTTGGATCAGCATCACAGGGCTCGATAACCCTGTGGTTGTATCTTGTCATAAATAACACTAATTCATTTTGAAACACAGCATTTGTGGTTTCTTGGTTGGTTTTCTGGCAGAGATTTCCACAGATTAATTATTCATATTGAGACTTTTCTTAAATCACTTTTACATATTATCTTTCTCCTTCATTGGCAGAACCTTTGTCTGATGTTAGGAGAGAGGCTGAAGAGGACACAGCTCACTTGCTGTGTGTTTGATCTGCAATGTACATCTCTGCCTGTAACTCTCATATCATTTTCTTCAACAATGATAATCAGTGTGTTTTCAGCCTATTTTTCCCAGACATTTCTTTAAGCTTCCTGGGCACTTCACTTGCCAATCTCCAGACCCCTCTTGTTTCTGCTCTCATCTCTCCTTCCTGTGGGTTCAGTATTTCGGACAAGGAACATATGTAGGAACACTATTGTAATAAGGGAGTAATAAAATTTATGCTAAATGCCCACATATTACAAACAACCGTCTAGACAAGATTTTACAACACTTATCTCATCCATGGCTCTTATGTTTTAGGTTTTAGGCTATCAAAGTAGAAATATAGTGAATCCTGCTGCTAAGAAAGCAATGGCTTGGCTAAGCCGGGAAGGCATTCTCTGCTTTTACTGCTTAAAAATCACGGCTGAGTGAAAAATAAAGGTATTTAAATGACAGAGGAGCTGCAGCACCGAGTGTGACTTTTCAGCCTGGTCTTTCACATTGCTGCTGGAGGTCAATTCACGGTGAGTCATAGCATGGTGGTACTGGAAATCTGTTGGTTCAGGGCCTGTGGTCTTCTACAGGATGATCACATTACAATTTTGAAGTCTCCTGTGTGTTTTGGGTGTCTTTAATTCTGGAGTACGTGTTTTAGGAAGGCTTTCCCTCTCCATATTGCAGAGTGTCTTGCTGCTGACACTGAGCACCAGGCAGTGTGAATGGCTCATTTCAAGGGATCTTGGTCTGTGGTGAAAAGAGCAGGAACAAGTCCAGTACACACAGAACAACTGGCTTTTGTTTACTGAGTCAAAGCTGTAAAACCATAGAGGGAGCAAAAGCTGAAATCAAGGGACATAGAAATAATGGAGTGGGGACAGAAAAGGAGAATCAGCATTTGAGGGTTCTCCTGTAAGATGCAGAGATTTGGGTTCCAGCAATGGGGGAAAGACACAAGTCATTCTTCCAACACTGCTTGGTGCAAGGACCTCTTGATTTAAGTTCGGATTTGGGGCTCTAGGAGGGGAAAAGGTTATTTATGAGCAAGAATTCCCCAACACCTTCCCTCCCTCTCAACTTTCAGCCTGGTTCATCAAAGCCAAAAAGTAGCTTTACATGATGGGAAATATACTCTCATACTGCCTTGCTGAAGGCAGAGTCCTCCCTTGTAAGATGCAGGAAAAGCTTCCTTAAATTTTATTCTTAAAAAAAAAAATGCTTTCAGCGTTCCTGGTGGGGACTTCCCACTCGTTGGAAGCTACTGCTTCCCTGAAAAACCTTTGGTCTTTTAGAGCATTTTAAAACAGATACTCTTAGGAAATGCTGTATTGCTGTGGGGCATCTGGCTTGTAATCAGTCAATCCTTTCAGAGCAACTCTTCCGTCATGACACCGACCCAGAGCATGCCTGGTGTGGTCCTGGGGAGCCATGTGCCTTATATGTCCATTGCAACTTGCAGGAGGTCAAGTAGGGGGAAGCCAAAGGATTTGTGCAAATGGTGGAGCCAAGCAGAAGGTCAGGGATGGCATTTTGTGGCCATGGGAAAGAGACAGCTCCTTCTCCTGGGTCGGGATGAGTCTCCGTCAGTGCCGAGTCTCAAAGAATCATGGGGCTTCCAGGGCTGGCACCCAGTGTTCTTAATTTTGTGGTGAATAAGAGCCCTGAAAGCACATAATTTAACCCTCCTGAAGATAATTGTTGAAATAAATCATCCTCTTGTTTAAAGAGTAAATCTTCAGCAAGTTTCAAGAGAGCCCACAGCGCTGCTGATTTTAATCATTGCTCTGCATAGGGAAGTGTCTACACTGCTCAGTGTTTCCAAACCAGCACTGCTGCTATTAAAAAGTCAGGCCTGGATTTAGAAGCTGTCACAACTCAAACTAAACCTTTTTTTTGAGGGGATTCCTGAAATCCCAGCTGAAAGAGAAGAGGGCTGGTGAGCAGAAACCCTGCTTTCCTCTCCGGGTTTAACTAACCAGGAATTCTGCACTGCCCTTTGGTGCCTCAGTTTCCATGTCAAAACGTGGAGTCCTGTAGCCAACGCTCTGCAGTGCATTGCCATCCTGGAGGGGAGAAACGCTTCAGGAAACGTGGATATTTTTGTTTTTCTGGTGTTGCTGGGATGTTGCTGGAATAGGGGTTATGTATGTCAGGAAATGTGCCGTGGTGTGTCAGACTGTACCACAGAGAGCACTTCCAGTCAGCCATGGGTGATTTTCACTCCACTTCCCTGTGGTCACCCAGGGCTCTGCTGGGCAGTTGCTTTTCTACAGCATGTCCTGCTTTGGCTGAAATTTTTCAGGGTTTGGCTGGTCCACAAGGGATTTTTTTTAGGGGTGTGAAAAGGATGGGTTTGGGGGAGACGCATTCGAGCAAAGTAGAAATTACAGCGGTCAGCTGAGGTCTGGAGAGCTGTGCTTCCTAAACCTCCCTGGCCTTCCTCTGGGAGCTGAGCTGTGGCAGAGATGGTTCACTGCAGAGGCAGGATGTGGGCTGGAATGACTAGCCAAGGTGTTCCAACCATGGGTGAGGTAGGGTTTGGATACACTACAGCTTCTTTTGAGGCTGGAGTGTTCAATTAGCACTTGGCAGCTCAGTTGCTCCTATGACAGCACTCTCCATTCCCTGGCTGTCTGGTTAAAGGGAGTCTTTCTGCTAATTTATGATACTTAAGTTAAATAGCAGAGAATTTGGGCCATTTGTACATGAATCCATGATGGATTTCAGGCAAGTTCCTGCTACTTACCCGTTTTTTCCTGACCACTAGTTGGAACACCAGAGAAAGTTGGTGATCTTGATATTCTCCCGTATTTTTGTTAATTTTTTCCTTTTCTTGGAGAGCACTTGGAGATTTTGTTTCTGGAGTTTTCCGGGGGTAGTGGACACTGCTGTGGTCTTCTAATCCCATTTCTCCTTGTCTTCCAAACTGGGAAGTCCTTACTGCTCTTCTGAAGCTGATTGTAGTGCTAAAAATTAAATTCATACAGCTTTTGGCGCAGCACCATTTGAGCAATTTTAAGTGGTTGGGATTTAATTCACTGTGCCATTTAAGCTACTTTGAAGAAGAAGAGATACATTTTATTTTGGTTGTATTTTGTATGAAATGTGTGGAGTTATTGGAACCAGATATATTAACTTTGTGCTAGGCTGATGTACACCAGTTAAAAATGTATCCCTTGGCATATGGAATCAAAAGCTGAGGGTTTTCTCAGGCACAAATGCCACCCAGCCCCCTGGATTCAAGGTACCCCAGCCCCTGGGTTTGTTACTGTGTCTAATAGATACGAAAACACTGGGTTCCAGTGCCACTTCCATCAAGTCATCCATTTTAGAGGTCTTAGAACTTGCTTTTGTCTGAAGCAAAATATTTGTCCCATGTTATTAGAGAGGACCTTACTGTGGAGTAAATCAGGGTTTGTTAAATTGTTAAATATCATAGAATCAAAGAATAATTTTGGCTGGGAGGGGCCTTTAAAGGTCACCCAGTGCAACCCCCCTGCAATGAGCAGGGACATCTTCAACCAGCCCAGGCTGCTCAGAGCCCCATCCAGCCTCACCCTGAATGTTTCCAGGGATGGGGCATCCACAGCCTCCCTGGACAACCTGTGCCAGTGTTTCACCACCCTCATTTTTAAAAATGTCTTCCTTATACCTGGTCCAAATCTGCACTCTTTTAGTTTATATGCAAGTGTGGGATGTGTTTAGCTCCAGAAGTGGGATGGGTGTATGTCAGGAATCATTCTGTCATGTCTGAGTTATAATAACATACATAAATCATACAAGTATCGTGTGTCATAAGCACAAGGTTTCATTGGCAATCATCCTTACAAATTTTGATTTGCAGAAAATCTTGGGAGCCCTTGTCTTTTTCCAAAGTTTAAAAAAAAAAAGAATAATCTACTTGGAGTATTTGTAAATCAGCTGCTGAAGAATAATTTGTGAAAGAAACAGTGTGACATTTCCAGCTCTCTTTAGAGGGAGGTCTGTTCAACAATACACTTCAGGTGACAAAACACAAATATGATGCACAGTGCCAAATGGAAAGGAAGAATAGACCCTCTGCTGCTGGGAATAAAAGAAGACTATAGTAATGTGATTATGGTAATGGTCAACAAGTCATAGTCTCGTGCTTTTGTTCACTGTAATTAACTTCTCGGAATGGCACAGTCGCTTTCTCCGTGCTCATCAGATGGCCCTGCCTTTGTGTCCCAGTCTGTTATTCCTCCTGCAGGGACTGCAGGCCTCCAAGTGCATTACTAAATGAATTCATTGCTGGGACAAAGATCCAGTGGCAGAATAGAGATTGATATCTTTTGTTGTCAGACATTCAATACCATATAGCAATCCAATTACTTAAGCTGTTTCTATCAGTCTTATTACGGCTCACTATTGAGGCATGCTTTAAAGCTGGATAATTCTGTCTTGCAAGAATGTAGTGGAACAGATTAGGGCTTTAATGAGAAGGCTTTCTGTGGGCTGGGGCACTTCCATTGTATGTGTTGGGATTGAGGAATCATACCTAGGCAAAGGCCCGGAGTCATTGTTGCAGAGACCGATCAAAGGGAAGCCTGAAATCCATACAATTGCTCGGAGAAATTTTATGGGTTATAAAAAAATAAAATAAAAACTGGCCAAGTTTCTGTCTGTTATTGCCTATCTGATGAGAATCTGTGGTGCAACAGTGGGAAAAGGAAATTACTTATTGGAATTCAGATTGTGGAATGGATATCTCGTTTTGTGTTTGAACTTTCCCTCCGCTGTGCTATAGGTCAAATTCTGTGCTTAGCTGGAATATTTTAGGAATGCTGGCAGCATGGATTCAACACAAGGCTCATTCTGCATACAACTGCCCAGGGCAGATGTTGGGAGAGGAGGGTTTCTAGTGCACAATAAAACAGCAGGAAAGAAGGCTTTGATAACTGCAGGTAGAGGAGGAAAGATTAGACTGCCAGGTTTGCATCCATGCTCTGTAGCACAAAGCAGGTGTGGAGAATCCAGAGACAACAAAAATCAGTAAAACCTCCAGACTGAGGCTGAAGTGTAGAAGTGGAAAACAGTTATTTTTCTGTGAGGGAAAAAAAAAGTCAACAGTGTGAATATAAACAAGTTATCTACTTTGCAAATATTTTATGTATGGAAAAGACACCTGAGTTTATTGTGTGAAACGTAAGCGGCAGAGGCTTGAGAGGTGCCAGACTGAATTTGTTTGTTCAGCAAGTCAATTTGACTGCTTCTTGAATGCAGGATTTCAGATGGACTTCTAAATTGTGATAAAGCTGTGCCTCTCTCTCCTAGGCCTGGACAGAAACATCTGCACTTTAACAATTTGAACAGAAGCGCCTCGGAATTACTGAGGTTGAAGTAAACTGGAAACCCAGATTAGAGTGCTTTTGTATGGAATACATAGAGGTTGGAGCCATATATGAAAACAAGTGTTTCTAAACCTGTCTGAAATTCCACCTCTCCAGGTCACTACCCTTAAATAACTGAGGGCATGTTTTATTTTTTGGTATGATGAATGCATCAAAAGCAAACACTCACTTGGTGCGAGTAGCAAAGCTGTGTAATTTCTGCAGGGCAACACTGATTTCCAACAATTTGAGGATATGGCCTATTTTTCCTGGATGGAGAGAATTGTATGATTTATAATTTCATTATAATAAGGCTGATTTTCCACTTCTTAGGGTTGTTTTACACTATCAACAGCTAAATATTTCCTCATCAGGGACAAAGTCATAAACTCTTGCCAATGCACACATGTTGTCCGGCTGTAATATTTCCAAAGTATTATTTGGAAGAACAGCAATTATAAAGACATTTTCTAAAGGAAATTGTATCTGAGTTAGGATAAGGATGTGAGGGTGTGAACCTAAGTCTGAGGGACACCTGAAAGTTTATCTATGCATTTAGATTTGTTTTCAGAAAGTGTTTGCATTCCTGTCTATAGAACACAAATACTGATTTTCTTCAGCACTAAAGGTATGACCCAGTTCTGGACAGAAGCTAAACTTTATTTTGTGGCCTCAGTTGCCTGGTGGGGATTGAAGTTAATGTTTCATGAGGCAAAGGAGAGCACCTGTTCATTCCAGGAACAGCTACTGCTAAGATATTTGCTTTGGGTCAGAGTTAAGGTGATTTTGTGCTGAACTATCAGTTTCTCTCTCTCTCAGGAGTGTAAGGAGCAATTAAGGATTTCAGGTGGCCTGACCTTTATTCTGCTCATTGTTGGCTTGTAACGAGTGATGTCTACAGTAACTGCTTTCTTGTAATTTATTTACTCTGTTTAGGAATGAGAGCTTTGGACTTGGGATCTTCCAAGGGGATCTTTTTATGTGCATTTTCATTTATTTTGTCTAAATACATTGAAACCTCCAGGACAGATACTCAGCTGGTGTAAATCAGCTTAGTCCCATTGACGTCAGTGGAGCAGTGCCAGCAGCAGATCTGACCCACTTCTTTAATCTGATCACTTGTCCATCCCATTTATTTCAGATTACATCAGAGTGAGCAGAGCCTTACCTCACTCACCATGAACTTGAGATAGGTACAACCTTGCAAGTTTTGGCAGAGGACTGTCATCAGTGAGAAACGTGCTAGAAGCAAGAGTAGCATCCGGTCCTCTGCCCTACAGAAAGTCCTTGGAGCCTGTGCCTGACAGACCAAGCTTGTCTTAATGTGAAATTCCAACTTTCTCATAAGAAATTATGTTAGTTTACTACAAAACATTAACCTAACACTACTTTTTTTTTAATGTCTAAATATCTCAACTAATTAGCAATATTCATTGAGTGTTCAGAATGCTCTGTGCCACTCAGCACCCTGTGAGTCTTCAGAAACCTCAGCACCCCGACTGCCAAGGCCATGCTGGTGCCCACCTTGGAAATTTCCAAGGGAAATCAGATTGAAGTTTGCAGTCACATCTTGTCCCTTCAACTTTTCCTGGTTTTTAAATGTTAATTTACCCCTGTGTCTCTTCCCTGCCATTGTCCTCTCAGATCATTTTTGGATGTTTGAGCATTGTCTTCATGACCCACACTACTCTGCCAATGGATCTCTGTATCTGATCTCTTGAGTTGAGTGAGTTTATATTTCCCTAGTAAAGGAAAGAGTTTTACCTCTCTGTTGGCTGTTTTCTATGGTAGTTTCTAATATTGAATAGCAACATGAGTAGCACAACTATTGCTTTTTGTGGCATTGAACTGTCTTGAGTGTTTCTGTCCAGTTTGAATGAAGCAATCAATTTTCCCAGAGACCAGTTGATCCTCTGCAGTGTTATCCAATGTCCTACAACCCCTTTGGAACTCATCATGCAGTGGCCATTGACTTTGTACTGGACTTTCTCCAGTACCTCCCTTCAAGAGTTTGCAAATGCCAAAATGATGGGAGCCATTGCAGTTCTGGTATCTTTTCCCAAACACCAGATGTTGTCTAGGCTTCTCTTGTTCACAAACTCTGTCTTGTTTTTGCAGACTGTGGTATTTTTGCCACAGGTCTCTATCAGTGTGTTGTCTCTTACATCTGTCAGAACTGTCCCTGCCCTCTAAGGTTGGATAGAGTGGCTTCCTTTTCTTGGCAAGTTCTGGTTGGGTTATTCCTAAATCTTTTAACAGTATTTCTCTCTCTTTCTCCCCTCCACCTTCACTATAGTATCAGCTTGACCCTCATACCAGCTTGTTTTCACCTATCAATTAATAACAGAATATTTCTATTTTTTTTCTGTACTGTCTCAGTGTAGTACTCCTGCACATTTAATAGCCTGCCTCCCCTGCCTCGGTGAACTAAGCTCTATAAATCATCCACGGCTCCAGAATCAGACACTCTCTGGAAGGGGAACACGATCCTGTTGGCTGGGAAGTTGCTGCTTAAGCTTCCCTTATCTCTACTGTGTCTCTCTGAAGGGCTTTGACTTTACTGGGATTTTTAAATCCTTCTTTCTTCCACACAGAATATTGGTTTTGTTCACTTTTTTTCTTGTGGATGCCCCATCCCTGGACATGTCCCAAGGTCAGGTTGGATGGCAACCTGGGCAACCTGGTCCAGTGGAAAGTGCCCTTGTTCATGGCAGAGGAGTTGGAATGAGATGATCATTAATGCCCCTTTCAACCCAAACCATTCTCTGATTTCGTGATTCCATTACTTTTCTCTTGAAGAAGAAGCATAAAGCCCATATAATCTCCTTTTTATCTCTCTCCAACAAGCTTTTCTCTTCCCTGCAATTCTTGGTGCAGTCCCCACTGTGCCCAGAGAAGCCAAGCTGCAGGGCAGGTTTGCTCTTAGGGGGGTATCATTGCTAGTGTAGAAAGGGAAATCCATTTTAACAAGAACCCCTAAAATGTACTGGGAAAGGAAACCTCAGTGAGTGCACAGAAAAGAAGACAAAAAAAAATCCCAACTGTGAGGGTCAGGTTCAAGGGGTTCTTTTCCCTACAGAAGGCTGTACATTTTGTGGAGTATATGCTTAGGAGCTTTTCTGGGTGAGGGCCTTATTAAATTTGAGTCAACTAAATAAACAGAGCAAACACAAAAATTAATTAATTTTTACAATATACTTGAGGGAAAAGCAAGCAGGCAGCTTTTATCTTACTTTTAAGGAAAAAAATTGAGGCAGAAAAATGAAGTAACCCAGCTCTTGGGAGCAAGTAGCAAAGCAGACCCAAAATTCAGAAGATTTTTGTTCTGGGCTTTGTCTACTGCACTGACATTTTACTTTTTAAATGTTTTTCATAAGCTGTAGTAGTTATTTTATTAATTTTTGTGTTTGTTTTCATAAGTGGAAAGAAGTAATTCACAGTGAAGTTAGTCCAAAGTTGGGAAAATATTGAGTTCAAGAGGTACGGCAGAAATTTAGCGAAGATGCAAATATATCTGTGTCCTGCCAAAAGCTGTTCTTTCATTTACCAAGAAAACTTCACTAAATTAATGGATTTTAGATGAGAAGGAAACTTAAGATTATCTAATATGACCATATGTATTTTGCATGCCATAGAATTCCACTCAGTTATCTCTGCAAAACTATTTCCTGCCCGATATTGGGCCAGATCACCTCTGCTAACATTAACTACTTCAGTCTCAAAGCACTCTCCCAAGATATCCCCTGACTGGCCTGTTGTAGGTTTACTGGAGAAAGACCTAATGATTCCTAAGTCCATGGAATATGAAATGTATGTACTCTTTGTAATCCCACAGTCCGAGAGATTGCTCAAGACAGGAGTGAAAGGAAGCAAAGGAAAATCAATGTTTAACTTGGAAATATTTGTCAGTTAACAAGTCACAAGGAAGTGAGTACCTTTAGCACCTAGGATAGTCAAATTAGGAATTTATTTTAATACTTTATATTAATACTTTTAATTTATACTTTTTTTTTTTTGGGTTGTGGGGTTGTATTTAAAAAACAAGTGAGCCTAGACAAAAAAAAGAAAAATCTTCCTTTGGTGTTTTATTACCATTGAACTTCCTAAGTTCAGGAATATTCTCTAAAATGTATTTGAACATATTTATTTTGTAGAAGGCTGACTATCTGGCCTCTGACCACACTGAAATCCATCCTTCTTTTGGACAACATGTAATTAATTGTGTGCATTCTGTATAGGGAATGCTTTCCTGAACTGGAGATACAACCTGTGTGCTTTAATTTTTTTAAGGGATCTATTTTCTGGCATCTTGCTGCTTTTCTCCTTTTTTTTCCCCTTCAAAAACAAGTCTGTTGTTGAGTTTCTGAGACCTGGAATTCCTTATACAAGGAAATCCGCTGGAACTATAAAAACTCTACGTACAATGAATAGGATGCCCACTTCAGCCTCTATTTCTGGATTTCAGGTCTTTGTCATACTGCAGAAGTGTAAACATCTTAATCCCTGTGAGGGAGGAGTCCCTCAGGTATTTCCTTATGGATCAATCCCATAAAGAGTTGATCCCTGTCTCGGGGGCACATCGATCTGTCTTGTCTGCGGGAGCTGAAGGGACTTTATGCATTGAATTTTCTCGGCGGTGCTATAAAATAACGCGTCCTGCCGAGTGAAGCCAGCCTGTTAATGCATGGATTTTCTGCCTTGAGTGATTTCTTAAAATCAATAACTCATTAAAAAGAAAAAAAAAAATCTCAATTCTCACAATTCATAACCATGCAAATGACAGGCTGCCTCCAGGAGCAGCAGCTGGCTGAATTGGAACAGTGGGTTTGGAGGATGGTGTGTTTGGTGTTTGTTCGCTTGCCCCGACTGCAGTTTCATTTTTGCTTCATGAGAAAAACGATTTTAACAACACTATTCATTCATTAATTCTTAAGAGTAATGCTCTGCTGGCAGCATGGTTAACCAGTTGCTAAAAACAAGGTCTGCTGGTGAATCCTTTAAAAATATGACTACATCTCTCTTTTAGCAAAGAGTAAAAGTGTAAATCTTCTTCAAAATCACAGTCTCTAGGAAACCTTTATGCACATTATAATTCCTCAGCAAAGTGTCAGATAACTTGGAAGGGGAGGAAGCTTTCCATCCCAAGTGTGTAAAGCATCACAGTCATTAATTTATTGACTGAATTGATCTGACTTTTAAAAGACTCCCTGGCTTGGCATCAGTGTTCTGTTTATCTCACAAGCAATGAATCTCTTCTTCCTCCCTGTGTGTAAATACTTAATAGCTGTAAACTTCAGAGGTCAGACCTTGCTGGATCTGTAAGTATTGTACTTCAAAGTACATTTGGATTGAAGTTTTCTTTTTCTCCTGCTCAGATCTCAAGTTGCTGCACTATCTGCTGTATTTGACTTTCTTAGTGGCTTGGAAACCGTGTCAAATGTTTTTCAGAGCATTAGTCCTTTTTTCAGGGTGATTTTTCTTGCACCCAGACATATTAATTTAAAATATTTAGGGTTTTTTTTTTCAAGTGCACCGACAGGATTTAGAATGCTCCACAGGATGCTGAAGTCAGCCTCTTTCCCAAAATTTTTCCATATGATGCATGTCAGCAGCACAGCTTCAAGGAGTGTCTTCTCATCTTGCTTTCCACTTAGCATGAGTTTAACAGGTGTCTGGAACGCCCCAGAGTAGGGCAGGATTAGTGCCTGGGGTCTGGGAATAACGAGAGAAGGCAGTGGGGTGTGGGGGGAAGGAAGGTGACTGCAGAAGATGAACTGGTTCCAAAGGACACCCTCAAGCAAGGGGTGGCAAAAGAATAAAATTAGGTAGATTTAACTGTAGTGTGAGAAAGAGCAAACCTTGCATGACAGCAGGGACTTATATGGTTTAATGAATTACTGGAAGGTTGGGAGAATAAGACATGCCCTCTCTAGAAGAGGCTCTGGAAGGGCTGAGGGAATCCTGATCCCAGTAATAAATTTCTCTATCTCAAATGAAAAATGCAGCCAGTAGTATGACCAAGCATTCCTGAATGCCTGTGTCCTGGATTCCTAGCCCTTGGAGGCCAGTGGAAGAACTGACAGAGCAGGGATAGTCCAGCCAAGGGAATTAAAATCAGATATTATCCTGTTTGTTTTGTGAGAAAATTATAAGGAGCTGTTCCATGACCAGCAGGAGCTCTGTTTTCCATGGAACCATATTCTTGGTCTCCCATGCACTTCCCGGGGACCTTCATGAGCCCCCCAGGTCCACTCATGGCCAGAAGGGCAAGAGGCAGCTCCCGCTGCATGTGCTGTGGAGCCCCACATGTGCTGATTGGAAGGCTGGAAATAAGCTGTTTGTACAGGCTGGACAAGTAGCCATTGATCCCACACCTTCCAGGGGATTTTCCTCAGCTGGGGGCACTAATTTAGGTCTCTGTCCTCTGTGCAATGACAAGAGCTGTAGGAACATAATTATCTCCAAATCTTTTGCTTCTCCCCTGACAACTTGCATTGCAATGGGGCAGTGGGTTTGAATGTTATTAGGGACAGACAGGAACAGACAGACAGTGTGGCTGCATAAGCCTTATTTCCTTAGGAAATCAAGTGGAAAAGTTTGTATAGTTTATTATTATTTGTATAGTTTATATACAACACAACACGGTTTGTGTCTGTCCTATTACCTTGAAGGTTGTTGTTGTAATTCTATGTTCCATTCTGGTGCTTCATCTCATCTAGAGTTTGTAAAAATACTGCTTTGGACCTTTTGTGATTTGTTTTCCTGCAATCTCAGAGGAATGTGGGACTGGAAGGGGCGTCCTGGGTCAGTGTGCCCAGGCTCCTGCCGAGGTATATGAACTGTAAAAGTTAAAAAAGAGAAAAATACTGTATCATAAACTTCTGATTGGTACAGTGGGAAAGTTAATGAGACAAATGAAACCTTCCGTGTGGCCTTTGCAAAGCTGCAAGTCACAGTGTGGGGCAGTCCCCTGGCAAATCTTGGGTCATTACCTTATCTGCTGCAGTAACTGCCACGGGGAAATGTCACAGGATGAAGGAATTTTCCCCTTTACAGCAGCAGAGTATGAAGAATTCACATTTTCTTCAGCCTGGGGTAAAGATTGCCAGATTTTTTAATGTGTGAAAGGAGTATTAAAACGTTAAACATATTTACAGGGGAAAGATTATTTGATCTGGGGAGAGGAGATAACGTCCCTTAGCTTTTAAATGTGCTTGAGTGACAGTAAGGCATGTTCAGCATTCTGTGGGATTTTCCTAAAAAACAAGAACCCAGAGGAAAATAAGACAATAGTTAAAAGAAGGTTGGCAGATTCTATATACAGGTCACATGGGAACAATAGTATCAGTACTTTCTGAAGCTGTATTATAATGATTGAAAGAGAACCTGATGATGTAAAAGCAAAAACCATAAATGCCTGTGTTTCAGAATTTGTACTGTTTACCTTTAGCTGTGAACTGATTGTCAGTGTTAAATGCACTTCTTTACTATATGTAGGTACTTGCAGATTGCTCAGGACACTTCTAGAATATTTATATTTCAGAATATCTAGATTGTTTCAAATCTCAGTGGTAAAATTCCCTCTACATAGAGTTAGGTCCAGCTGATCAGAGAAAGATACAACATGAGACAAGGAGGAGAAGCACAATAGTTTATTTGACAGTTCCCAGAAAATAAACAGAAAACAAAACAACACTTTGAAAAATCTCACTTTTGCACTCTTTAAACTGTGTTTGAAAACAGAAAGATAATTTTGAAATTGTTTTGGATCATTTCCCTTTTTGAAAGTAGAGTCAATACGTAATTAAAGCATTGACATTTTTAATGTTTTCTGTGGAATAGCTTTAGGATGAACTGGGAATTCCACTGACTGCCTTCAGTGCTGCTTTTGGCTTGATTTTTTAATTTTACATCTTTATCCCTTTCATCAGAGTTTGATCCAGTGAACCAGGGACTACTTTAGGCTCTTCCATCGAAATGCTGGAAGCTGTGAGTAGTTTTAAGCCTTCAAACAGACTCTTTGACTTTGGTTTCACTGTTTGCATCCTCGAGCATGAAGTGTATGTTAAATACTTCCTTGGGTTGTCCTGTGCTTCAAACCTGAGCTCTGAGCACTGGTAGGACTGGGGGTGATAAACTGATAAACTGAGCTCCCTGTTCCCAGACCTGAAGTGTGCAGTGAACTCCATTCTGTGAGCAGTCCATGAAATCACAATAAGAAAGATGAAATTTGCAGCTTTATTTCAGAAAAGCCCATTTGCTATAAAAATTGCACGCTTTAGTAGAATTAGGCAGTTTTAAAAAGTCATTCCAGGGTCTGAATCATTAAACTTTGGACCTTTAAAGGTATTTAACTGTTAAACTCCTGACTGAATGGAAACCTATTTCTGGAATGTTGTAGTTATTTTGTTTTAAGGTGTTCAGAATGAGCCCAGTCTTTTAAACACTGTGTTAATGCTTGTGGTAAGTTAATTTTTAACAAAGAGGTTTTCTTCATGAAAAGCACATTTTCTGCCCAACAGAATTTGATAGTGTTTTCCATTAAAACTCTGAAGACTGGTAAATTTGATATTGCTGCTAAGTTTGCTCAGTCAGGCTCAGCCTTCAGAAAAAGGCTTTCTTGTAGAGGGGAGGAAAGGGCTATTTAAAATCTATCACCCAATGGAGGGATCCCGACTGCTTTCCATTAGTGGGTTGCCCTTCATGGCTCTGTGGGAATGGCTTTAGGCAGGTGTGACTCATTTGTATGACTCTGCTTTGGGGAACCAGCTCACCAGCTGGTTTGGGGCTTAGTGCTCTGCTCTAAGCCTCACCAGGACCCTTTTCTAAGCCCACCTTACCCTTTACTCATCCCATCTTAAACTGCATCCCTCGCACCATGACTGATGATCCCAGCCTGTCACTGCTCCTCTTTGTCCAGCCACCAGCAGCTAAATCCCTTTCCCCACGAGCCTCTGCAGAACCAGGGCTTTGTCACTATAGCTGGGCAGGCAGGTTAAGATTTTTATCCCAGTTTTTCTTTGGGTAAGTGCATTATCTGCCATCCTTCTGCTGGATCAAGATCAACAACGTCTCTGAAAAAAAAAAATGTGCCAGTCCTGCTTGCTTCACCTCAGGGTAGGATTGAGTTGACTTGGGTAGAACTAGTAAAAAAGATTGAAGCCAGTTGGCCAAATCCTGTTTTCAGTCAGCATTATATAAACTACTTTTACTCTGTTGAAGTCAGCAGGGAAAACCCAGCACGAATAGTTTATATTGACTTCAGGGATAAGTGCAAAAGCAATTAAAAATTCTTTTTATCATTAGGTGTTATAATGCCATATAAAAGCACTTACATTAGGCATCATCAGCTTTTGAAGCAACCAAGTCCCAAAAACAGGTCCACGGTCCGTAGTGTGCCAGAGCTACAGCTGAAAATTCCTGCTTCCCTAAAAGTGCCTTTATCTACTGCATTTTTGGAGAAATACTTGCCTAAAGAAGGACCTGAAAAAGTAGTTGTGTATATGCATCACACTCAGAGCAGGGGAAATTCCTACTGAAGTTTTGTCACCCGTGTTTTAGACACTTAAATTATGATAAATAGCAAGAGAACATCACCTTCAGTTTTATCCTTATGTTAATAATTAACAGCCCTATCCCCCACATGGTGTTTAATATAGGCAATACACGGAGGGGAAAAAAGTATATTCACTTAAAATTCAATACTGTATTTACAGTACTGCTTTCCCATGCTTATTTTAAGGTCATTTGGGAAAAAAGCTTGAAGTCTAAAAAAAAAAAAAAAAGAATGGATTGCTATTCTGGGAGTTAGATTGTCACTTAATAAATATATTTCTGATAATAAAAATCGGTGTCGTTTTCCTTGCAGGGACTTATTCGGAAGAAAGTTAATAAAAACTGCATGGAAAAACCAGCATCACAGCTATTTTTTTTTTTCTGCTTGAAATTCCTACAGGGAAGTTAGCTGAATGCAAAAAGTATGGAGAAAGAGAGAAACATTCCATTGGTCCTTAAAGCCCAAAGGTGAGATTCTCTTCCTAAAGATACTATTAAGCAAGGTAGCTCCCAAGAACCTTTTAAATACCTTTTTTTTTTTTTTAAGAACAAAGACTTAACTGGCCCTGCTGATGGGAAAGTCATAATGTGGCTTTTTTTTCCTGATGGCTTTCTATTCTTTGCATGTGTGACAGATGTCAATGAAGTTGAAAAGTGTCCATTTCCCAGCGGGATGCTGGCTGTTCCCCAAAATGCCTGGGCAGTTTATAGAGGGCCTAATATCTCCTGATGGTGATGGAGGGATTTGTAGGGAAAGATTCCTGCCGGGCAGGGGCCTGCTGCCTTTGAATAGAAGGCAGCCAGCAGCTCTACAGGCCCCAGCAAGAGATGCCACTGCACCATCAGGAAACTTTGATTTATTATCTGAGAAATTCACCATCCATCTGCATGAAGAGGTCACAGAAGCAACTTTCCTAATGGGAATCTGAGACCCCCATTATTTCCCACTTATTGCTACAAGCATGAAAAATTGCTCCAACTGAGAGAGTTGGACTTTCAGGACTTGTTGCCATGGTTGGATTTATAGGAATATTTAGGAGCGATGCTTAGTGGTTTTTTGGTGGGTTTTGTTTTTTTTTTTTTTGAACCTATAAACTCCAACAATTTTCACAGGTTTTTGCTAATTAATGCCACCACTGTGGAAATGGGAGCAGTTCTGCAAACAAGCTGCGACAAATGGGATTTTTATTGCCAGTGGAAAAGCCCAGGGAATAATTAGCGGGTCCATAGAGATCTCCTGATTACAGACATCTGCATTGGTAATGTCCAGACACAAAGATCCCGGAGGGAAATGTTTCGGGATTTTCACCTTAGGGCACATTTATGTTGTCAGCTACACCCTTCAAAATGCAGTCGGACATATGTGGGAAAATATTTTGTGAAATGTTAGACCAAGGAACCTGATGTTGACTAATCTGGACTGGGGAAACTGGCTTTGCTTTCCGAAGTACTGTCCAGCAGCCAAGACTTGCAGATGTAATATTTTGATATCTCATTAAGCCTGATTTCACAGAGATATTTCTCAGTGCTGCATCTGAGTTGCCTGAGATGCTTTTGCAGTTATCGCTGCTTTGGTGAATAGGATGAAGAGAAAACAACAAGACTGATTATTAAAACACCACATGACTCCTTGAAAATGAAGCACTGAAAAAAAGAAGTCATGTCAAGACAGGATTTATTAGTTCAGGTTGAAGAGTAACTTGATTTGGGATTTTCCTCTTGCCAAAGTGATTCAAAATATAAATTATGGATCTACTTATAGAAGCGGTCGAGGTTTTGTCTTTTTTAAAACAGCACACTTTTAAACTGGCGAATAAATTATTATTTTCAGGCCTTTGAAGCAGAACTTTAAGCTAAGGTTTTTTTAAAAACCACAATTATTTTCATTTGTATGGCATTAGAGCACAGTTGCCCCAGTCCTAGACTGGTTCATGTTGTATTAAATACCATATAAATCCCAAACAAAACTCAATCCTTTCCTGAAGAACTTACAGCGTAAAGGTTTGCTTGCTTTTACCAATTGTGAATTTAGAAATAAATTAAATTTATAGTGCCTATGATTTTAAAATATCCATGACACAAAGTAGACCTGTCTTGCTCAGAATCTCTCTGTGATGGGATCTTCAATCCCACAAGCCTTGCAGCAGAAAATGCCCTTAAATTTGTATTAAAGCCCATCCTTCTCCAGGAAAACCATTAAGCAAAAGATTAATTTTAAGATACATTTCAGTCCCAGTGGCATCATTTATCCTACTCACTGGTCAGGCAGTCACTTACAACAAAGTTAAGTACTGAGGAGACCTAATTGTGAATCGAGGCTGCCCTTCAAAGTGTCATGAGAAGCAAGAATAATTCTCCTGGCTTTTAAGCCACTACATACACAATACCTAGTGAGAGCTACACCCAGTAATGCACCAACACATCAGATATTTTCCACAGATCTCTCTTGGCTTAGCTTTTCTGCTCTCTCTGTGATGAGGGGTGGGGGTAGAAGGAATGAAAGGTCAGGAAAAAAGGAGAGTTCAGAATTGCTGGGGATAGTTTTGCTCCCAGATAACCTGTATGACAAGTACATGTATATTCATGGGCACTGAGTGCTGGGGCCTGTGTTTGTTGCTGTCTGACCCAGGATATTTACAGAGATATGAAGCGACCTCAGAACGAGGTTTTTAATAACCTTACTCTGAGTCCTTATGAAGTCTTTCCAGAAGTCCCCAGAGATGCCTGTGATCACATGTATCTTATTGTCACCGCCTTGGACAGATGGGAAAGTCCCCAGAGGAATTGCTTCAGAGTGGTGTTTACTGTTCAGGATGTGGGCTGCAATGACACTGGTTTTGTGGAACATTTGCGCTGGTTTTGGGGTGCAGGTGAAAGAACACTGTAGTTTACAGTGCCCTGCAAACAGGATTTTCATTTATTCTGGATAGTCTTTCAAAGTATAGGCTATTTACATGCACAGTCCAGGATGACTTTGAGCTCCAAGTTGGTCCATTTTTCAGCTGCATTTAAGGAAACGGTTGGCATTGGTTAAAGGGATGAGTGAGTGGCATGTGTATCTGCTGTTCAGAAATATGATATGAATTCCTGTAAATAAGGTATTTAAACATAAATGTGTTTGACTGTTTTCTAATGAGCCTTGTTCACAGGCCCTGCAGGGTTAATTAGGTTCCTAGATCTTATCTTTACTCTATTACACTAAAGGCAAAAACCTCTACAGGAACTGAATCCACTCAGAAAGAGCAAATAAACTGGCTCTAAATGATCACAAACTGACCAAGCTTTTCTGCTTCAGCTCCCTGTATGCCTTCAGGCAATTGGGGTTTAAAAGCACCGAGATTACAGGACCATAAAAAATACACATTTACATTTACGTGTGGTCACATGCAAAATTTAAGATTTAGAGAAAGCCACAAAGGGAATGTTTAACATAAGTAGCGAGGCACAAGCTGAATTAATGACACAGCAGCCCCAGCAGAAACACAAGAAAAACATGTAAACCTTCATCTATTATTAGTTGCTGTAGCCCACACTCCAGAGCACAAGGACTTGTGGTCATTAAAGCCTGTTGTTTTCCAGGAGATCTTTAAGCTGCCTTATGAATGGAAGCTGGGCAAGCCCTGAAGTGGAGTGATTTACATGTGAGAATCCTAGTTTTGAATTTTGTTCGTTTGTTGGATGATTAAATCCCTAATAACGTTAAAAGAGTATCCAGAACCCTCTCCTCACCACTGCCAGGGTGGGGACACTCTGCAGGAGGGCTCTCCAGCCTGTCTGTGCTGGACATCCTGGGATGGCAGAAGGATCCAGACAGTGCTCCCAGGATGTGCATCCCCTCCTCTAGCACTGACATGTCTATCACCTCCTGTAGCACTGACAGGGGTTTGCATTCCTGCAGCCCCTGGCCATGCAGGCAGACCTTTTGTCCCAAGCCTTGCACATCTGCTACAGGCAATTCGGGAGCTTGTAGCAACTACAAGAGCTTGTAGTGACAGGAGAAGGGGGAATGGCTTCAAACTGACAGGGAGTAGGTTTAGATTAGATATTAGAAAAATCTCTTCCCTGTGAGGGTGGTGAGGCCCTGGCACAGGTTTCCCAGAGAAGCAGTGGCTGCCCCATCCCTGGAAGTGTTTAAGACCAGGTTGGATGGGGCTCTGAGCTACCTGCTCTAGTGGAAGTTGTCCCTGTCCACCTTTGGGGGGGTTGGAACGAGATGGTCTTTAAGGTTCCTTCCAACCCAAACCATTCTGTGATTCTATATTCTGTTCCCTTAAAAGTCCTGTGATGTAATGTAATGCAGACACATTCTGATGGAAAGCTTCAGGAGTAGATCCTGTCTGTTTTTCCACATGTTGGTACCACACCTAGCAAACTGGCTTTCAGTCTGACACGTTGGCTTCCCAATGCAGCTGCAGCACAAGTAAATACTAGAGATGAAGAGAAACAAATTTTCTTTTTAATATTCCTTTTTCCTTGCCTTGACACCCATGTCTTTGCAGGAAATATGTATTTTTTTCACAGGAGTGTCCTGTCAGGGAATAAAAGCTAGGCTGGTTCATTTTAAGCAAATCTGAGTTCTGGTTGTGTAATTATGGATCTGCTCACATGAACATGCACAAGAAGAACATGGAGGAGTTCCCAGGGGAAAAGTAATGAAGTCTGTTTGTCTTGCAAAAGCTATGTTGTATTATAATATAGCAAAGGATAGCATGAGAATTTCTCATGCAGGACATTCTTCAGGAATAAAACTCAACTGTCGGATGAATTTCAGAAACCAGTTGTCCTGTTGGAAATTTTTCCTCCCGGAAAATATTTGTTTAGTTCCTTTGCATATTGCAAACTACTCATCACCTTAAGCAGAGTCTGCTCCTCAGCTGGTCCAGCTCAGCACAATAATGGAGATCAATAGTGCTGCTACTTAATACCAGCCCTGAATTTAGAATGTTAATTGTTTAACCTTGCCAAGTGGAACGTGGTGTATTTTTGACACCACAGTGGCAGAGAGCTCAAGCTGTAGAGAGGGATCCCATCACATCAGGCACTGCACAAGCAAAGGGGAAAAAGGACATTCTCTTAAGCATGCACTTATTTTTTTTTGCACCTAATTAGACTAATTGAAACCTGTGGGCCTCCTGATGTAGTGAAAGTTAAGCATTTGCAGAAATCCTTGCAGGATGAAGGAATAAAGACATGGATTGTAAGACTGAGAAAAGAAGAAAAATCAGAAGGTCATGTTGTTTTATCTCTCAGTGGAGTTTTCTCCTAGGATTTGTTATGATTTACTGTCATTACATATTATGTAAACAGTCACTGTTTCCATGAAGTGGGAGGTCCTGGTAATCTCCTGTAGCTATTCAGCATTGTTTGTGAATTTAACCAGAAGTGTACCTCCTTACTGTACTGGAATGATCAGGGATCTGTATACCCTGTAGCCTCGGGTTATGGCTGTGACCCCATTAAATGTGTAGGTGGGGTCTCCCTATTAAATCAGTAAAGCCAAGGGAAGTCTGAGATGATTTCCATGCTTCCTGCTGTTGTTTCCTCCTTAGTGGATGCTCTTGACTCATCCAGATTAGCAACTGCCTGGCCTTGGGGCCCATGAAAATACTCTGGAAGGATACTTTCTTTTTGAACTTTAGGGAATAACTGAGTGGCAGGTGTGTTTAAAAAAAATAGATAATTAAGCCTCCCTTTTTTTCCCTGTTTCCTTCTAAATCCTTTACTAAACTGCATCTTTACTTCATCCCCTTCCAGCAGAACCTGTATTACTTAGTCATACAGGCTGTCCACACTTTCTTCAACAGCAAAGGCAAAGCAATTCTAGCAAATACCTTGCTCATAGTCTTGTGTTCCTCCTGTTGCAAATCCCTGCCTTCTGGAGTTTGTTCCCTCACCTATGCCCAAAGTTTCACTGACATCAGTGGGAAAGTTCCCAGGACATCTGAGAGTAATTAATTAATTCCTCTTTCCAGGAGTGATTCCTTCAGTGCTGCCATTCCAATGGAGATTGCAACAAGGTCTCCTTCAATACCAGTTGCTGCACTGGTGCAGATCCTCTGGCACCAATTCCTGTCCCTGGGAGTTGTCCCAGCTTGATGTCTGCAAGGATGTGGTAAGAACTGCACTTCTGTCCTGTGTTTGCTCACTGGGCTGCCAAACATGCACACTTCACTGGGTTCTGGAGAACACTCTCCTGTTGTGGGAATGTGATCCACTTGACTAGGTAGGCCAGCAGCTGTGGGATTGTCCATCTGCTGGTCCTCCAGATTAAATATTAGCCCTCATGTCTCCTCTACAGCAAGGAATTTTCTCCAAATATGCTTCTCAAAGAACATTTCTTCCTTCTCCTCTTCTACACCAGCAATACTGTGAGACGGGTGATCCAGGTGGGCAGGGTGGGAATTTAAGCACACAACTATCAAAAAATAGAGCTTATTCTTTGGGTGGATTTTTAAATGTAATTGCTCTTCAGTGGTGAATGAAACAAAGCACACAGCTACAGCGAGATGACTACACAGTGTTAGAGGGGGAATCTTGTCACATCTACAGAGGGAAGGCTTCTGGGCTGTGAGCTGGTGAGATCTCCCCAGGAGGCAAATGCTTCACAGAGAACCTCTTTCACGAGAAATCTTTCAGCTTCTTATGGCTTTGTTGCTACTTCTGCTCTACACTGACCATATATATTTATTTATCAATGCTGCTAGAATTTTTAGTTTCTGTGGATGGGGATGTTTGAGCTCACTGTGGGGTTTTTTTTCCAGCTGACATAGAGAGAAATATTTGAAATAGATTTAAGAAATAGAGTAATTGTTAATTTATTTCTTTAGGGTTCCATTTTCCTCATGCCAGTTATTCATAGCTCCCACTGAAGCCAATAATTTCCTAGTCCTTCATGGCAGGAAAGGCACTGAAGTCAATGGGAATTATTTGTGTCCTGCAGTGGGGGAATAAGCCTCCTGGGAAGCTGTGGATCTCCTGTTTGCCATTAGCAATCCATAACTGCATTGTCAGTAGTAAGTCATTCCAGGATTTGTAGGAATCACTATTATTATTTAAGTGTACCTGTGCTTTCATTCTCACTTCTTTCTGATATAAAAGTAACTGATGCAAGTTATGAAATTACCTTAATTTCTGCTGACACTCAGTTTGTTTATGGCTTATCTTTAATTGCCTCTATTAAAGCACTTGTTGCCCTGAGATTCAGTGCTGTGTCCAGGCCTGCTGCAGATCTCCTCTCCTCAGAATTTCACCCATTGCTCGTGAGAATTTCAACTTCTGGATAAATAAATATTTTGGGTCAGGTCTTAAAAACACAGAAATCCTTATTCACATGTTGTTTTTGGAACGTGCCCATGTCTTAGTGGAACTCTCATACCACAATAGCTGATGGAAGAAATACAGAAATGTAACTTCATGTCTCAGCTTCGAGGGTCAGAGGGGAGGGGAGGAGATGGGAGAAGGAGTCGACAGATCCAGTGACTGAGCTTTTCTCTGCAGAGGAGTAAAAAGGGTTTAGCAGTGACAGAAAGGAGAACAAGCACAGTGTCAAATGCATCTTCCAAAGAGAGCGAAAAATCAGATCAGGCTAAAACAAACTTATGTGGCAGCTCAGAGGGAGCTGCAACTAGCTGAACTCCCCCCCTCCTGTCCCTCTTGGCCTTTTGTTCCAGGAACAGATGTCCCTTCTCCCCCAACTGTCTTCTAGTTTCAGAACTAAGAACTTGGGCTCTGAACTTTTAATTCGTGATTGCCTTCATAAGCTTCTCTATTCCTGGATTTTGAGATTCTTTGTTATTCTTCTAATTATCAATCCCTTCCTGTATTGCTTGTGTAAAAGAATAAAAAAGACTGGGCTTTGCTGACTTGTTGGGCCTGTTCTGTACAATCCCCACTGCCCAGATATTTAACCCTTTATCCAATTTCCAACAGTACACAAGCAGAAGAGGTTTCTGGAGCAGGATGCTTCCTGTCTTCAGGAAGAAAAATTATGTGGTACTTTACAGACAGAAACAGTTTGAAACCATCTTTAAATAGCAGAATTGAAAATTGATTCAGAAAAAAAAAATGAGAGGAGAGAAAACCTTCGGGATAAAGTGCCTAGTGTTTCATGCCACCAAGAGAGATAAGGTTTTGTTAAATATATTCATTTTAACAGCTGTTTTTGACAGTGCCAAAGACATTTTCCACACTCATCCTAGTGAACTACGTCTCTGTTATTCTTAATTCTCTTCCAGACCTCTTAAAAGAAGGAGGTACAGACTAAGTGATCAGACACCCAGAACAGGCTTGTGGGACTAGGAAAATGAATGGGAAAAGTCAGATGTGGTTGCTGGGCAAGCAGAGGGTGTCTGGATAGATCTGTGGTCACTGTGGGCTTGGGTTTTGGGCACTTTCACCCCACGAGTGGGTGCCTTGGTGAAGTCCCAGTGGAAAGAGGAACACAGGTTTGTAATCACAGGTGGGACAGGCTGCTCAGGATGGAGGTTTTTCTGGCTTATCAGCAGAACATCACAGGATTTTAATGAAGTCAGGCAGAAAGACTTGAAGAAGAGAAACCCTTGAAAACCTTCCAGTTGTACAGGCAGACAAATAGAGAATCATTGCCTGGTAACTGAATAAAAAATTATTATAAAACATAGCCAGGTTTAGGTCACATGATTTATAAAGAGAGAGCACAATTATGAAACACCTTACAATGGCTTTAATCATGGGATTTATACACCATTGTATCTTTTAAAAATACCAAATGAGAGTCAGACATCTGATCATGTCCTTATGTGACATAAACAGCCATAAGCTGATTGAAGAGATTCGCTGGAGTTCTTTGGCTCTCTCATGTGTGATCAAATGCTTCATTTCATAGGACAGTGTGATTTTTCAGCATGTGTTTTGTGCAATTATTATTATTATTATTTTCCTTCAGGCCCCTTTCTAAATGCTTGCAGGAGGGGATTGTGTCACTATGGAACCTGGCAGTGCCCTGGAGATTCCACACTTGTTGCTTCCCCCGTGTTATCTCCTGTGAAACACTAACTTGCTCATGGGGATGCTGTAGAATATTGATCAGAGCAGAAAATCATTAACACAAAGTAGTTTTCCACATCCTGCCACATAGCCATTCATGCAGTTGATGTTCAACTTTGGCAGTGCAGTGTTTGGGATGTGGAAGCCTATTTTAATCAAATATTTCAAAAGAAGGGCCAAATCTCTCCAAAGCTGCCTTGGCATTTGCTAATTTCTGTTGAGCTGCATTGATTTTTCACCCTCTGTAGAACCTTGTCCCTGTGAAGCTTCTAAATTGAGATAAATACTGTCTTACTACAGAGCTTTCCAGTGATCAGCTGGAAGCCTGAGGTCCCCTGGCTCCATCTGGGTAATAAACTGCAGATGCTGGATGCCTCTCTCCACCTGATGAGCTGTCAATGTGCTGGATAGATGAGCTGTCAGGAAACGAGAGAGGTTTCAGGTTGAAACAATTCTTCTTCTTTTTTTTTTTTTCTTCTTCATAAAGAAAAAAAGAAGCAAAAACAATTTTGTGGAATGTCTTGATTTCACCAAATCAGCATTTTTTCCAATGAGTATTGGTTCTAAGGGAAGCCAGAGGCCCTACAGGTCCAGCTGAATTTTAGAACGTTGCTACTGTACCGCTTTTGAGCGAGGAGGGTTTTGGGACTCAACGGCTTGAGCTTGGTTTGCTGCATTGCACAGGCAGAATGGTTCAGCAGTGAGTCATGAGGCAGCAGTGAAACAGGGGGAGAGTTCAGTGGGTAGGGTAAAGGCCTGGAGGGTGGAAAAGTTAGTGCTAGCAGGGACTCATTTCAGGATCCCTGAAGCACTTGGCCCTGCAGGATTTTAATGTATGTAGTTACGAGGTGGGTGTTATGTGGACATCAACGAGTGTGGTGGCTGGTGTAAGGACAGAAAGCCAATGTAACAGACAGTGGGTATGGGTTTTGGAGTTTCCATTAAGGGAATGATAGTGGAAAATGTGGCACAGAGTAATCTTATTGCGAGAGGTAATAATTTCAAACACTTTGCTCCACTTTGATTTCTATCTGCCGCTGTTGCATTCAGTTAGGAGCATTCCTGGGAAGAACCCTAAGTAGGTGGAACTGGATCCTGCCTTTCTACAGGCAATGGGAGCTATGCTGTTTATTTCATTAAGAGTTAGAGTGGGCCTTTAGGAAGAGAGAGTTTAATTACTACTAAAATGGAATGGATCCAGCTCACAGATTCTTTCCTCAGCTTTGAAAACCTCTCCGGCAAAGGCAAAGACATTTTAAAACAGAACCAAGCATCCACAAAAATATTAAAAACTCCATCTCCCAGCCTCTCCTTCCAGCACAAAGGTGGCCTTAGCAGATATGTTTAATATTAAGACTGCCCAGGACATGGTCAGTCTCACAGGCAGGCTTTTGGGCCAGTTGACAGCAGAGGAGAGTTCCCGTGTGAATGCTGAGCGCTCCGGCCCTGCCGAGCCAATCCATTTCTTCAAAGACCAGACAGCGCTGAACTTAGTAACGTGAAAAATGCGACTTTTAAAAATTCTATTTTAAGTCCACAGCTGGATTTTCAGTCAATTAGGATGTTTCTTTTCTTGTGCTTTCTGGTTAAAATATTACCTTAAGTCAACCAACTAATGTTTCAGCCCCGCTCTTAAAATACGGAAAGTCAAGATTGCACTTTTTTGAATTTTTAAGAGCAAATTTTCCCTTCTAATCTTTTAGCATAATTCCTGCAAATGGGTGACGATCAAGATCTGAGGTTTCTCTTCTAAAGATTTGCTGTTTCCTGATAGGATGGAATACTCAGACGAAGTGTCAGTTTTAATGTCAGTGAGATATTGAAAGTCCTCCGAATAACTGCAAGCTGCAGGTCAGGTTGTACCTCCACCTAAAATGGTCCTGACTTAGAAAAAAAATTATTAACATTATGAAAGAGCTCAAAAAAGCTTTTGGGGTCAGAATTAGCCTCTAGAACTATATTTTGATTTTCTATTACAGGGCACATAGTGTTGGTCTGGTTTTCCCAGGGTTTCAGTCAGACTGTTTGCCAGCAGGCAGTTTGAGTTAGACTGCATTGCAAATCACTGCATTACCTTATAAAGCACTGAGGAAAATTTTGTGTCTTCTGCCACAAACTATTATGTCCTAACAATTCTCTAACAGCATTTCGTTTTTCCCTGAGTGAAAATTAAGGGTGAAAAAAAGGAAGATGCCCTGGTAACACTGGGTTCATGTTCTAGTGAGATTGCCCAAGTCCCTGAGACAGGTCATGCTCCTCACACTCCTCACCTGAGGAGTTGTAGAACTAAGGTTAAAAATCCACCTTCTGCTACTTCTGAAGCAAATACCCTGTCACTGCCTTCCTTCTCTACTGTTGTCTGGGATTTTATTTGGGATATACCTATGGTGTCCTCTCCAGGTCTAGGGCTCCCTGACTTGACTGACAGCAGTTTTTTCTTTCATTAATCAGAGTTTATTGCCTGCACTGAGACTTTGGTGCTCCAGATGACTGTATTTTGGCAGTTTGTTTACACATCCTGCCTAGGACAGTTCTATTACTGATAGCTGAGTCACACATGGAAGGGTAGCACAGCCTTGGGCTTGAACTATTTAGGTTCTGGTCTACAGAGACTGACACACATTTTGGTGTGTCACACAGGGTTACAGAGAAGGAACTATATTCTGTGGCACTCCAAAGTGATAGTTTGGGGTATTGAGACTGACACTTGCTAGACAACTTTGCTTTGTTTCCTCTTTCTCTGTACATGCCTAGAAATCACACACTGTTTTACCAGAAGCATGAAAGCTAATAGATATTTCAATATCCAGTTACTCCCATGTTAGTTCATGTCCCACAGTCAAGAAACCAAGGCAAAGAGAGATAAAGGGAAACAGAAAATGTGCCAAAGAGTGGTAGGGGAGAGGAGGAGAGGTGGAAAAACCAACCTGTTCCATGCTAATTTAGGCACCAGAGAATTTGCTTTCTATAATATTTGTTATCTCGGGCACGTGCACCAACTTTTGAAAGAGAAATATCTTTGAAGGTAAATCCAACTCAGAGGTCTGTGTGTGTGTAACAGGAGCACTCTAAATGACCCTTGAGGCAAGGTTAATAGCTACCTGTATTTTGTCATTTCCTCTGCTATGCAGTGGAGAGATTTTAAAGTATGAACAGATTATTATCCCAGATAACTGATGGACACAGAAAAGGTGAGTTTGGATCTCATCTCCTGTAACATCACTGTAGACAGGGTATACCACAGCAGCGAGCAGCAAGAGCAGCTGCTTTTAGACATAGCATTATGTCTAAAAGAATTATGTCTCTGAAACATAGCATTTCTTCTTATGTTTCAGAGAAATAATACCAAAATCTACAGTATTTTCCACTCTCTGAAACGCTGAGAAGATTTACAACAAGGCTGTAGCTGTCAGCACAAGTCCAGGGAAAGAATGGCCCACAGGGCCTGTTTCTCTCAGGAGTATTCTGTAATGCCAGAAGGTTCTTTCTGGCCACAGGAGCAATAGCCATTGACTGACATTTCTGAGGCATCATCTCTCCAGTTTGGCTGCAGACTCCTCTCAATCCTTCCTGGAACGGAGCAGGGATATGCCCAGCCCTTCTCTGAGCAGAGAGGTTGAGGGGAGCAACCCTGTACCTGCATGTTACGTGGTAACAAGTGAACACATGAGCTGGCATTAATAGCAAAGGAGAGGTTGTCTCTAAGCCCCTGAGTAACTCCCTCCTTTTGCCCCTAAATCAAAGCAAGCTTGCTCAAGAGTTACTATTTTGGTGCAGAAGGGTAACATACTTAGAGCAAGACTCTGAAGTAGTAAAAGGAAGTCCCTACTTTTCAAGCATAACCATTGAAGCAGCACAGAGCATGAACCTTTCTACCACTCTTTCTCTGCAGTTTTGGTACTCTTTCTGTCTCTTTTCTGTATTGGTAAGACAGATCACAAGTGTGGAAAAATTAATAAGAGTGCTCAAAGTGTCAATGTATTCAACACTGTTCTGGTGAAACCAAGGCATGGGAAGGGAGATAATTTCATATTGAAAATCCGTGAAGTTTGTAAGGAAAAAATGACCTTATTGGCCCTGCCTGTCTTTCCTGGGGCTTCCACTCACATTCCTGAGCATGGCTCAGGGCTGCAGGTCAGCCCAGCTGGGGTTGTCCCTGTGACACCGTAGGATGCTCTGTAGGCACGGGCCCTGCTGTGCCAGGCCTTACCTGCAGTCTAATGGCCTGGCCTGGGCTCAGCTCTCTGTGAACTTGGCTAATGGTCTGGGCTCTGGGCTGTCACCCTGGATCTGCCCTGCTCAGCTCTCTGACCTGCTCCCTGGCTCAGCTCCTGGTCCTTTAGGGCGTAACTGGCCCTTGCTGCGCCCTGACATTGCACTTTCCTTCCCTTGTTCTCAGGGCTGGGCTGGATTGTTCATTCCCAGTTCAGAGCCAGTGTTCCAAGATATTTAAGCTGTTAAGTGGCATTTCTTCTTTTGCTGAAGGTGGTGTGGTGTCTTCACAGTCTGTGCATGCAATCCCTGACAGGTACCTCACCTCCTCCTCTGTGAGTCAGCTTCCAGGAAAACCGCATCAGGAATCCCAGGTGCCACGTGTATACAATTCAAGGGAAGGTGTATTTGTTACCTCTTCAGTGTATTCATCAGAAAACTTCTCAGAAAATGCTTTGGCAGTTCCAGCTTTGTTAATTTTCCCGAATATTAAACCACCAGTGTTTGTAATCCTGTGAGTTGCCAAACAGTGAACAAGCTCTTGGCGTGGTCTTGTGTCGTTTTTTGCTTAACACTGGCAAGTATTTAATTGTTTGGGAGTTTGTCCAATGTACACTGCCCTTCCCATTATTGATTGCTGGAGCAGCCAACATGTTTTGTAACTGCCTGTTTTAAAGACCGACAACTGCATTTGAAGTGTATAGTCTGTATTTTGTCAGCTGCAGCAGGGAAACATCTTTGGAACTGGATCACATAATGCACAGACCTGATAGATGGACTCAATTAAATCAACAATAATATAGTAGTTGGCACACTCAGTGTAGCTACTCTGATCCCGCTCTAAAATTTTTCCAAATCCTTTTTATTCTCCAAGCCTCTGATCAAAACTTTAGGCCCTTTATAACCCTCATTCAAACATCACTTCAGAGGTTAACACATTTGAACTCCCGAAGCAATGCTTTTAACTTCTGTCTTGTGGTCAATAAGAGGCTAAGTCTATCTATAAACAGTGTCAGATGGTGTCTCACACGTTGCACTTAAGAAACCTTACTCCTGATAGTTCCTTGACCTTGGTGGCCTCGCAGACTGGCCAGTTTAAATGACACTGAGCAGGGCACCTTTGGAGAGATCACATGCCTGATACTGTAAAGCTGACAGCAAACTGACAGTGCTCAGGGTGTGAGAAAGGAGGCAGAAGAGCATCTGAGGGAAGTGAGCAGTGAAGTCTGCCCCAAAGCAGCAGGTTAAGATAATTATAGGATATTTTTTTCTGTTGGCCATATATTAGCTACGTACACGTGTTCAGAGAATCAGAAAAGAAGGTTTGTTCCTGGTGGTTACTCTCTCCCTTTAGTGCCTGGTAGTGTAGTGAATTACCATAATGTTGGGAATTACTTGGACCAGAAATAGTATTACTGTAGACCAACACTGTCATTGGCAAACAAAGCCTGGATCTTCAGCTAGTGTAAATGTGGGAAGGTTTTGTGACATCTAGGGGTGTTAAGTTAGTTTGTACTACCTGAGGATCTGGTTCAAAAAAGCACAAAGAGGAGTTGAGCATTCAGTTCCTATTGCAAATCCTCTAAAAGAAAAGTGACTCTGGGTGTGATAAAGATGATACTGTATGGGAGGATTCAGGTTTGTTAATTCAGGGTTACTAAACAAAGCTGTTCTCAAAGGAGGGTGAAGCCCACCAAGGGTTTCACCCTTTTTCTCCAAGACTGAAGGCAGAAGGTTTTTCATCTTGCTTGCTTTGGTGAGGATGACAGCACAAAATCTGGGGCCAGGTAGAGTCAAGCCCTTTTTACTCTTCAGAGAGTTCTGCTGGGAGACTAATGGCTGTAATCCCTGCACATCCAACCTCTATCCCTAGATCTCATGCCAGATTCGTGCTGGGTGATTTCTATGCGTTGCAAATCTCATGTGCTGTGCAGCTGATGTGCTCCTACTGTAGCTGAAGCCCCATGAGCAAAGATGGTCATATATCCTATTGTCAGGAGCTGAACCAGAGCACGGATGGGTTTGCTGCTATAAATAAGGCTGCAGGGGCAGCTTCTGAAAGCCAGCTATGTCCTTCAGGATCATTTCTCTTCATGCACCTGATGGATCTGGCTGTGCTGTCACGAGTCTGTCATCCACATGCAGCCTGCAATCTACTTTTGAGCTCTTGAGCACATAAAATATTTATTCCACATGCCTCTGCTCCACAGCAGCATACATTTTTCCCAATTATATATTGTGGGAACAACTTGAACATGCCCTACCTAAAAGTTTACATATGCTGAGCTTGTGGGAAGGATGAGAGTAGGGGGGAGAGACATTTCTGCCATGCTGACATAATTCAAAGGCTCCCATTTCTTAGTGTTCACAACTGCAAATTGTTTGATCACTGGGTTGTTAGAGTTCAAGTGTGCAGAGAATGATATTACAAATATGATTGATTAAATTTTTTATTTTCTTCCCTTGCTTGGTTGATGTGAGGCCTGTGAGCTCTTCAGATTTAATTTATGGAAATTATTCCAAGTATCCAGGGGGCTACACAACAGAGAAATAAGGGTTTGTTTCCAAAATACTTTTAGATTGCATACAACATCTGTCCATTTGTGGGTGAAGGGAATGAATGTGGAAAATCGGACACCCAAGTTTCAGAAATTAATGAGCTGAGATGACCTGGTTAAGGACAGTCAAATTTCGAATGAAAGGCTTCTTATGGCAACTATTGGACAAATTTAGATTGACAAGCAGGAGAAATATGTGGTGATTGTCACCTTTTTCAACAATAAAATGTGAAGATGTTAGTCAAGATGATGAATTCTTAAAGGATTTTCCCCTCCTCCTTACTGCTTCACATTTATTATACACTGAGTTACGATGAGTACCATAACTTGGGCTATTCCTTCTTTGAATACAGTTGCCCAGAAATTCTTTGATCCTGTCAGAGGCAGGTAAACTGTTTATGCAGCTGATTCCTGTTTAGTAGGTATAATGTTACTGTTATTTATTTTGTAGAAAAACAGTGAAGTTTTTGTTTAACTCCAAGTTTATTTTCTTAGGGAGCAGCTGAAAAGCTTAAATAATAGTAAATCTTTGTTTTTATTCTTTTCCAGCTATTTTTCCTTCAGAAAATCTCATTTCCTAATATCTATTTTTTGTTTGCTTTTGAGAAATTGTTAAAGCTGTAACATTTGACTTTGCTGATGCACGTGTCCCCAAAGGTTTGTCAAAATCTTTTTGAAATATTTTCAACTTATTCCTCAAAACGAGAAACAGCAATATTTTCATCACCTGATTAATTTTTTCCATGTTACTCATGACCAAATGACAGGTTCATTGATCAGTTCTTTTATCTATAAACACAGTTTCAGCATCACTTTTAAATGGAAAAGATAGACCAAACAATCTGATAAGGATTCCTGATTGTGTACACTGCATGTCACCTTGTAATTGCACAGCTCTGGGCTCTCTGGTTGTGGTACCTTTATTAATAATAACATAAATAGACTCTCCATTTGGTGTTTCTGTAATTTCTCTGCTGGATTGAGTTGGACAGGCGATTCTGTAGGCCTTGGACTATAACCTGTACCTAGATCATCTGTGCCTTCACCTCTAACTTCAATCCTTTTTCCTGGAAGGATGCACGGAGCATAGAGGTGCATGACATTCCCTGTCATCTCTGTGTGCTCTGCAGGGCTCAAATAAAAGGTGTGTCACAGCACAGGGATCTCTCAGAAGATGAGAGGGCTGTTTTGCAAGCTACTTCCTAATCAAATAAAAACCATCTGCCTCTAAACACTGACAATCCAAACAAAGAATGGCAGAAAAGTGTTCTCAGCTCTCATTTATTCTTAAAAGGGCACAGTGAAGAGCTCATTGCTCCACCTGACCGTGGATACAAAGCAGCCTTATGTCTGTCAGTGTTTGAAGTGAAACCCTGGTCAGGCTGATCACTTAATTACAGGACCACCTTTTCCATTTTGAGCGTGTTTTTCTCAATTCTTCCATTCTGAAATGACCCTGTCTAGGACTGAAAAGGAACTGGGGAGGTGCAGAACTTTGAGAAGGGGTTTGGTCTTTATCAAGTGCTTTTCTTTAAGGTGAGCTTATGAGTTTTGAGCTCATCTCTAATGAGCACTCTCACCTAGGTGGAGACAAGAGCTTGATTTTACCTTATCCTTGTGGATGTTAGAGCCTGGATTGGGATAACTGACTCAGTGCCTCTCTGAGCTGTGTGTTCAGTGGGGATGGGTCAAGCGACAGCAGCTGCATGAACAGCAGAGATAGCAGAGTTCCTCAGGAGGGGAGGGAGGCTTCAACCATACAGGACAAGTGTAAAATGTTTTTCTCACCAGGGAACTCAAAATAAACACTGTGACAGTCTTTGTCCCATGTTACCTTGCTGCTTGAGAAAATGTAAAGTAAGTACCACCTATAAGCTGGACTGGAATTCCCCACTTGATGCTTTAAGCATTTCCTTGATGAGTGGAGGAGAGATTTGATTGTCTCTATCTTTGAAAGGTGATAGAAATACTCCAGAAAAGCATGTGCCAATTACATGCATTAGTGTCTCCAGCAAAATCCAACTCTCAGCTGAGGATATTGTGCAGACAACACCTCCAGTCAGAGCACAGAGCATAAAACAGGATTGTGGGGCCTGACACGAAGGAGTGATGACTGAAGGGACAGAGATACCTACAGTGTCTTGTGAACTTCCCAGGGCCTGTCACTGAGAGGCAAAGGCTGTTTGTGGATGAAGCTGCTGTCTCTGAATCCCTGACCTCAACAGATTTTGCCTCTGTTACATAAGAGTGAGAGTGCTGCCTCTAAAATAAGAAAGGGGAAGTTTTTTGTGATCACTTTTGACAGCTACATGCAGGAGTTACACGGGGATATTTGACCTCCAGTTGTTTTGAGGAGCAAGGACTCCATCTCACATATTGGACTTTTGGAGAGTACCCAAAATTTGCATTTGGTTGCAAAATTTTCATATGCTTGTGAAAACATAGAGAGAATATAATTATGTATTAATATATAAAGTGACCAGTACTTCTTATATTATTTGGCCTTTTATATAATGATAAGAATGAACATAATTTCATAGGAAAGATGTGGCTATCCTATCCCTTTTTCTCTAGTCTCTTAGAAAGTTGCACTGGAGATTAACTAACCAAAAGGAAAAAAATCCTGGGATCTGGCCCTTTATTGGTGTGATTCATTATAGATATAAAGGTACATCAGTTCAGCATCTAATCTTTTCTGCCAGGAGAAGGGTTTTATGTCCACCAAGGGTCTGTAACCCTTCAAAATACTGGCAAAAGCCAAGAAAATACAGTTAGGCCAAGAAAATTGTTGAAAACTGTGAACAGCAGAAGCAGCTTTAAGGGTTTGCAGCTTTAGAGATAAAACTCTTCCCTTTTTTCTCATCTCTTGGTCAGTGTCAGGCGAAAGCAGCTTGTTCTGAGATACTCTGCTGTTATCCTGTGTAATATTCCAGAGGGGTGGGTGTTTAGGCCAGGACATTGGCATGGCTTGTTGGGACAGGCTTGCCACCTCTGGAGTTTACCTTTGCTTTTCCTCATGGAGGATTTCTGGAGAAGAGTGATGGATGTAAAGAGGCATCCAGCCAACCCATTCTACCTGTTGCATCCCTGGGAATAACTCCAGTTGTGGGGAGTGCTCCATTCTCCCTATGGCATGCAGTCAGTCTGAAGAGGTTCAGTGGGCAGTGAAGCACAAATACACAAATAGTGTGACTTGACAAATCCAAATTGCCTCCAGTGAAGCTCTGTGGGTTTTGTAGAAGCTGAAGGACCGGCCCAATAGGACATGAAGAGCTTCCTACTGCAGATGAAGCAATTCACCACCCACTTCTATTATTAGCAACTGAAGGCTTTTTGAATCAGGAAGAATGGCAAAATTTACTTCCTTTTTATTGGGCTTTGAAGTGAAAAATGGGCTGTTGTCATCAGCAGTGTTGAAAAATACCTTCTGATTTTAAGAAAATATCCTGCTATTGACTTGTATTAATTACTTACCAGCATATTAAGTGGCCTTTACTGATGATGAGGATATCTGGAATGTTAATATACATTAGGCTGAGAGGTTAATTTAGGGAAGTTACAACATATTTCTGAAAATGACATTAAAAGTTTGGAGTGCCCTGAACTACAACATGACACGAACTGGAACCGAGAGCCTGAGAATCTGAATTCAATTTGTGACTCTGTCACTGACATCCTGTGTGACCTCAGGGAACTTATATAAGCTCTGTGTGCCCTGTTTCCCTTTTGTCAAAGAAGAAAAAAAGAAAATCTTTCTGTTTGTCATGTTTGCCTGCTTAGAGCTGGGGCCACTGGTTCTTTCTGTATGGCACCAAAAAGAAAGAGACTCAAGACTCTTTGTGAGGGGCCCTGGGCTTTACCATGGAAGTCATTTTAAAAAGAACAAATTCAGTAATATCTGGAATGTTGAATCCCAAAGCCAAATTAGAACAAGACAGCTCTGGGCTTGAACACACAATGCTGTTTTTTTAATTACTACTTCAATCACTCATTATTTTTAAAACTAAATACACTGATGTTTACAAAATAAATAACTACATATTTCATTGTCACCAGCAAAGTACTAAAAGGAGAAGAAAGGAAATCCTGTATAGAGCTTCTCCAGTGGGAGATCTCTTCGAGAGGGAGCTGCAGAACCGGGCCCAGCATCTACCCAGTGCTGCTCAGTTTAAAGCACAAATGCTCCAAGTTCTCACGGTGGTAGGAGCGAGTGCTGCCTTGCTCTGAAAGCACAAGGGCGCAGTTCTTCATCTTCTGCACTTCCATGAAGTGTTGGAAGTTCTCTCTCATGATTTTCTTGGTCTGTGCCCCACAGGCCCAACATCCCCACTGGGCTCGGGAGTCACAGCTCTGTGTCACTTGAAACAGCATTGCCTGTGCTCCAGCAAGTGGTGTGTGTGTTCCTTTGGGGCCTGGGTGTTTAAGAAACATGTCTTCTGTTCCTTCAGAGATGCAAAGCAGCTGAATAGGGTGACCCAAGACAGTATATCACGAGATTCCCTTGGATTCACAATCAGCCGTCTGCCCTGGATACAGATGGCGAGGGATGAGAGTAAATCCCTGAGGGTAAAGACCCATATGCCCGCGTGTGTTTGCCAGTTGTACAGAGGGTCACCCGCTGCAGCACCTCTTTAAAAACTTATCATTAAGCCCCTCTCCTTTGTGAACTTTCTCATTATCATTTCATTGTGTCGTGCAGCCCTGGCCGGGCGCAATGAATATTGACTTCATGCTTGCTTTTCTAATTGAATTACAGGGGAGCAGGCTGAGCCACTGAAGTTTCCTGCCTGCAGTCCTGCTTCCCTGGCAGCCAAGTGAATAGAGGCTGAAAGAAAAGCTGTTTGCTTGGGCATTATGGATAACAGAGACCTGTCACAAAGCTGCTACAATGATTTATTAAAAGACAGAAGAAAATGAGAGAGAAAGAGTCTTGCTCACTTTCAGCACCAGCTGCTTGCTTTGCTTGCCTTCTTTCCTTTTACTTTCTTCCTTTTCTTTCTTTTGTCTTTCTTCTTCTCTTTAGTACTTTCTTGCTTCCTCTTGCATCCTTTTTTCTTTCTGCCTTTCCCTCCTCTCTTTCTGTCTCTCCCTCTCTCCCCTTCCTGATCTTGCCTTATCAAAAACAGAAAAAGTCGGAGAAAGACACATCATTAGAGCAAATGCTTAAAGTGAAAGGCATCACTCTCTAATCCTTAAATAACAGTCCCTGCCTAAGACAGATGTGTTTATCATTATGGCCAAATCATAACAAAGACTGTCGCTGTAACTGCTCCGGTAAACAACACCCCACACATGTCCCTGCAGTGTTAGCAAGTCTTCTTAAGGAAATCATAAGGAAAAACCTCTGGATTCTGTAGTTTACCTTTTCCTCTACTGAATTTAATTGTCAAAGTCTTACTGATGTAGCAGGAGTGGAGTAAATCCAAGTCTCAGTGGCTTTGCAAACACATTATATTGTGTTGCTCACCAATAATTCAATTTACAGTGGTGCAGCGCAATGAGGAAGCTCTAAGAGTTGCTCATGGAACTTCTTTTACTAAAAAGACCCAGAACTCAGCTCATGGTGCTTGATCAACATGGGGATCACACTCTTGTGTTGGGTCATTTTTTCCCTTTCATTTAGTTTGCATTTTTTTTTAACTTTAAAAAAGTTTAATTCTGATCAAATAATAAGATCAAGAAGCAGAATTCTATTGAGTTAAGTAAAACGTTTAGCTGAAGGCTGATGGACTGTGGAAACAGTTGTTTTGGATTTTCATTAAAATCTGTATTGGTTTATATTTCTTGTAGTTTATTAGAGGCAGCATTTCTGGAGTTTGGGTGGGGAGAGAAAAGAGCTTCATACCCAACTCTGGTTAGGGCTAGAACAGGTCAAAAAGCTTCCATCCAGGCTGTTGCCTGCTGAGGAGTTAGGCTTTCCCATGAGAATTTGGGAAGAAGGTCTTTCTTCTTTCAACATCCACTTCCTTGGATTCGTGTTCACTCCCTCAAACCAAAAGATTTTAGCCCAGAGAAAGCTGTGTACCTTCAAATCTCAGCTGGACTTTGGAAGTTTGATACACTGTTAATTAAAAAAAAACAAAACACAAAACATGCCAAAACAGGATAGAGTTCAGCTCTTTTCAAATGACTTATTCAGACCTGACTTTTCGTAGAGGTGAATTTTATTCCTTGCTTCCCATTCCCAGGTTATCACCTAAATATATCCTTTGTTTGGTTATGTCGTTGTTATCTTTCCTGATTCCCTGTCTATCTTGTTGTTCTGTATTACTTGCTTTCTCCATTTTTATAGCCTTCCACTTTACTTCTCACAATTTTTTAAATCTTCTTTCGTCCAGTTCTAATTAGCACCAGCATGGAGAGTTGCAATAAATCACTACAGAAAAATCTCACTTTTCAGCGGCTGGCACTTCCCTTAGGTTTACCACTTCTCAGTGATTAATCAGGATTTAATCTTTGTTTGGAATAAGTTTATTGGTGGCTGCTCTCTGGTAGCCACTAAGCTGTTTGCAAATAGAAGGGAGGGTTTTTTGTGACCTCATGGAGACAGGGCAACAGGTGGATTTATTCTCAGGTTTACACGACTTGAAAGGGTAAACACGGAGCTCCAGCCAATGCTTTGCATTTCAAAGGACACTTCCATGGGGCTAATGTGTGTTTGGTAGGTACACTCCAGGTTGAAATGGAATAACTATTGACCGAAGCTGGAGGGCCTTGTAACTTAATAAATGACCTTCTGGCATTTGAATGATTAATAATTGTTGGGAAACAGTAGATGGTTGAGTTAATTCTCTCACCTGTCTTGTCCAGTCCTGGTTTTTGCTGAGTGGCCATCAATGAATCAATTCCTCTTTCTCAGCCTTCTACTACTTGTTTCCCTGCCTTGTCTAGGTTGTTTTTGAGTTTCATGGGATACTGTCCATTAAGAACTTGTCAGTCAAATACTTGTATTGGGAAGTCACTTTTATGTCTCGTATTCTGCTGTAGCAGCAAACAGCAGGAGATGTGAGGAGATGTGTTACTAAACACAGGCACGTGCACGTACACAGCAACAGCCACATCCTGGGGCTGTATTGGGGTGCAGACTTATGTAGCCTCTCCTAAACAAAACTACAACATTTCAAGGTTGTATTTGCCAGGGATTTACTATCATGTAACAGAAAACTTCCTCAAGCAAGTTAAAGGATTCATTTTCTCACCTCAGTTGCTGCTGGAGTTGGTACCTCCACTGATACTGGAATGGGTATTGTTCCCAGAGGGAATTGACTGCCCTGCTGGTTACAGACTCTGCCAAAATTCCTGTTAAATTCACTGGGACAAGTATTTCCTCCACCTGTTTTAGAATTCCTGTAAAGAAAGTCTACTGCCTGTGTACATATCTGGGAGCAAAATGTACTTATTAGCACCTGGGATTTAAAAACCCTGGCATGAGATTTAAAAACCATGAGCAATTAATGAACTGAAAAGTGACATTACAATTTCTCTCAGCGGAAAAAGAATTTAAGTAAACAATCACAATTTTTTACCATGTTTATCTTAGCTATGTCATGGGTTGAGGAATTGGATATGGTTTTTTCATGGCTAACTAGTTGGCCTGAACAACAATTGAGCCTTTGAAGCAACACAAATGGTTCTGACCATTTAGATTCGGGGTCACTATAGAAAGGAAGTTTTATAAGCCACCTACACACTATTTCCGCCTGGAATTGGAGAGACAATCTTACTGGACTACAGGCATTTCAAACTCCTGAACCAGCTTAACTTTGCAATTCATTCCATGAAGCTCAAGACAGGAAGTGCTTTGTGTGGCGTTCTCACATCAGGACTGGTACCCATAAATCAAGATGAATGTCTTTCTGAATGACTTGCTACAGTTCAGCCCCAACATTTGGGCTCGAGGCAGCAACCACTAAGTGAAGTGCTTTGGCCCGTGGTATTTGGGAGGTCAGGTCTGGAGATCACGATGCGTCCTTGAAAGGCTGTGAATCTTCACATTGTATATTATTCTATGTTATGAAAGTGTGGAAGGAGCAGAAGATTTTTAATTGCTAGTAATTTATTTTCAGCAGCAGAGACCATTGTGAGTGCTTAAAATTTGGTATGTTTTCTGAAGGAGAGAGAAGGAAAAAAAAAATCCTTCCACTTTGAAAAGCTCAGTGCTTTGACTAGTTCTTTTTATTGGCAGGGATCCTGTGTTAGAGCGAGTTCCCTGAAAGGCAACCAAATTGCCCACCACAGACAACTGTGATGAATAACACTCCCTGTCTTTGCAAAAAGCATTGCTTACAGTCCCCCATCCAATCCCAGCACCCTGCAATGTGCAGTGAGTGCACTGGGGTTTTATTTGGGGTTTAGAAGCTATTATTGCCATTTGGCAAAATTAATTCTGGAGAGCAAGGGATACTTTGTCAAGTCAAGGCTCCAGCTGCCTGAGTGGGAGTCTGCTTTGCTCATTCTGGCAGCAGTCATGGGTTACACCTTGGATAAACCACTCCTGTGAACAGAACAGGGAACCAGGCTGGCAGGTGCTGCTCTGAGCCCTGTTACTGGCTGATCTAAGATATGTAACCACATTTATTAGTTGCTTCCTTTTCCTTCCTTCCTTTTGTCCTGTTTGCCCACACTGTCCCTGAAGCAGACTGTTTCTCTCTCTATTTTGGTTGTACTTAACAGAAGAGTTCTTTGTTCATGTGACAGGTTTAGAAGAGGCTCAAAGACAATCCTCCAGATGTTCTGGTCAAACCAATGGCCTACAGGGCATGCACAGCCCTGTGTGCAGGTGCCTGCTGTGTAGAGTCATGTGGCCCCACAGCCTGGACCTCTTTGCCCAGCAGGGAGTTGGAAGAACCACCGGAGATGGGGCACCCTCTGCCCATTGCTGCCCCAAAGGGCTCTGTGCCGCTGCAAAAAGGAAATCAGCTTTTTCTGGGTTTCAAGGCTGTTACCTTTGGTGGAAGCGAAGCTGGTGCAACACTTCCAGAATTGTTTGCTGCCTCTTCCTAAAGTACAGTAACAGGTAAATCCTTGTGTTGCTTCCTGGAGACAGGATACCCAACTTTGTCAGTCCTCTGGCATGCAGAACTTCCTGGAGGTTTATTAGTCTGACATCATCCAGTAGGAAACATCCTAAGAGGCTCTGAATGACCACAGCAACCTCTCGGTTTCTAAAAATTGAATTTATATTCCCTCTGAATAAAAGTATATGAATATCTATCAATCCATTAAAATATGTCTTTCTTAATTTAACGAGCTTTGCTCAGCAGGGCAGTGATAAATGCACACAATTTCACACACCCGACAGTCATGTTTAAAAAGAAGGAAAGGGAGGGAAGGGGGAAAAAAAATGCAACAGAGCTCCCTAAATGGTAATTCAACTTAATTTTTTAACAAGACTGTTTTGGTTTCAGAGTGATTCCATGACCTACAGCAATGATCAAAGTGATGCCGCCGTGGTGAGTCTCCTACAGCCAGAGCACTACTGAGTGTGCTGTGGCAGCTCTGCCCCGTTTAAACAATCTCTCAACCAGGTGCTTCATTCTCCTCTGTACCAGAGCTGCTGGGCTGACTGGATGCTCAGGTCCTTTAGCACAGCTTAATCAGGCCCATGAGAGGTCCAGAGAAGGGATGAAAGAACAGAAAGATGAGCTTTTTAGGTGTTCAAAAGATTGCCTGGGTGTACCTTTCTGGGCCATCAGTTAAATGTTTGTGGCTGTCCCACAGTGTTTAGACATTTTTCAGTCTAATGAACTTGGGTTAATACTGATAGGAATGATGTCTTGCAATCATAAAAGCTGTTCCATTTCACTCTAAAGAGAAGAGCTGGCTCTGCACACTTTGCACGTGTCAGACCAAAGCAGGGAGCTGGAGGACACTCTGTGGCATTACTGCCTTGTTATGCTTTGTCAGCAGTGCCCACAGTGGCACTTATGTAATGCACTGGGTGAGCCCTGCAGTCAGTTCTCAGGGGAACGTTTCAAGACACAAAGACTGAAGAATTTTAGAGAGGCTGGTGCCTTTCTCAGTGTACATGAAAACTAGTTGGATACTGGCATGGAATTGCTCCGTGCTTAGACCATTTATTAAAGTCTAGACGCAACATAAAAGCATGTAAATTGGTTCCAGTCCTCTCTAGTAAAAACTTCAGCCTGAGCTGGGAATTGATTGGTGAATCTCGAAGCGTAATTAAAATTGACTGTTAAAGTTTCTCCCCCTTAATTGGTAACACTTTCTTTGGAAGTCAGTGAGTTAAGATCCTTGCTGGATCGTTTAAAGGAGTTCCTGTGTATATGATCAGAACTCAAATGCAGTTTTATGGAGGAGTTTACAGTTATGTTCCACCCTGGTGGTCTTTCATCCTGTATCTTTCCTATTTAAGATTTATGCTGTCATTCACCACAGCCTAATTGTGTTTTGATAAAAATGAAACGATTGCTGACGCATTTCAGCCTGAAAGCCGATGACATTTTGAAGCTTTCAGTAAGATGATCTGAAATACTGTGCTGCTCAAAGCCTCTGTCTCCCTGCTAGTCTTCATTTTTAATTCCAGCATTTGTTAGTCGGTTTTGTATGGGTTTTAATAGGCACCTATAACTCCTCTCTGAGTGTTCTGCCAGCAGTGTGTTATTCACTGTGCCTAATAGCTCATCCAGACCGTTTCATTCTTTCTTTAGGAGGAGAAATATGTGCAGTGTGGTCTTCTGCTTTAGATTTTTTTAAAATTATATAGATTTAAGATTACACAGGTTGCTATATTTTGTGACGAAGCCAGTTCAGAAAAGCACATTTTATCCTTTGAGTGACGGACAGCTGGGTCTGTAGTGGCTTTTAGCTCCTTAAGGATATCCTTCCACACTCTTGGTACAGACCCAGTTCTGGAGGTTGGTGTTATTCAGGATGGTACTACCGGACATACTTAGCTCTCTTTAAACATAAGCTGTCTTGTCCTGACTAGCCATGGACTTAATCACAGCATTAACTGCTCTCCTGAATCAGGCACTAGAGATACACTTAATTCTCTCCACAGTCACGGTATTTTTAGTGCATCACAGCCAGAGCTTATCATCAGTAAAATGTAAATGTGTCAGGGGATCATGGATGTGCTCTACACAAGTGTTGTCACCCGCTAGACTCAAGATGAGGAGCTTTCATAACAGCGATTGTTGTCATACAGAACAGGCAGGAAGACACTCAGGTTACTTGGCTGGAGGTGATGCACTTACTCAGTTGGAAATTGTTTGGGAGGGCACAGTTAGGTACTTGCCAACGTTTGGTGTTGTGTGAAGAATCCACAGTGCCATAGAAAGTGTTCATTGAACCTCGTTCGCTCACCATCACAGCCATGAAAACTGAGGCCAGTTAAACTTCTACACCTTGGCATCCCTGCTAGTGATGCATGTGGATAGGAATACATATCCTAAACACTCCCTGTGCCCCCATGATGGGCTCAGCAGTGTTGGGAACAGGAGATCGAGGTCAGGGCTCTGTACAGCTCTTTGAAAGGAAGCATGGTGTCACCTGGACTGGTGCCAGGGCACCCTGAGGTCAAGCCCTGAAAGTTTAAGAGGTGTTCAAGAATAACATGTGGGTCTGATCCCCAAGCCATTGCAATCACTAGGGATATTTTGTTAGTACCACTGGATTTCAGGCAGTGTGGATCAGTCAGACTTGGTGTGCCACTGGCCCTTGTTTTAGCTGCTTCTAACAACAGCATTTCAGAGTGATGTAAGGTGTACTTTGGTGTTAAAGGAATGTTTAAATACTCCTGCCAGTCGTTCTACCACCCTGAACTAAGGGCCTCTGCTAACAGAATTCCAGAGCTGCACAAATTATATCTGGACTTCAGGAAATATTTTTTGTTCTGCTAGGGTTAAGCTGCCTAAATAGTCCTTGCTAGAGCAGGTCTGTGCTGCAGTGCTTGTATTCCATAGTAGTTATGTGCATTATGCTATACTGTATTCCTTTCAAAGCCACAAAGCCAAATCCCAGCCTCAGCTTCAAGCTACTGAACAACAAACAAGCGATGACTCAAAAAAAAATTAGATAAGTGTTATATTTGAGGTGTATGTGCCATTTATACAGGCAGAGTTGACTTTCACTACTTCCACCAATTTAAAAAACATGAATTTCTTTAGCGAGTTACAATACCATCTTTACACCTCTCTGTTAAAGGGATGGAAAGAAAGGGAGCCCAGGTATTGCCATGGATAGAATCTAGGGCTGTGATTTTAACAGGCTGTAAAATGCATAGAGGGGGATTTCTGAATGAGATTTGTTTCTTCTCTTGCTCCTGCCATTACAGGGTCATTCCCAGCGGCTGCCTCATGGCTGTCCTTTTTTATATGCACATTTATATATATTTATATATATGAATGAGCTGGGTTAGAAGGGGCCTTTAAAGATCATCTAGTCCAATCCCAAAGATCATCGAGTGCAACCCATATACACACATACACTCAAAGACCTGCTTGCACACCTACATATTTACAGCATTGAGCTGTTAAATTGTGCTCAGAATGAAGATTTATTTCAGTTCTGCAGAGGGAGTAACACAAAGGTTGTGTGACGATATATGGGCCCTGCCATTCTGGACAATGACCCCTCAGTGTATGAGTGAAATCTTTTTGGCTTTAAAATCTGTCCCTAGTATATGAAAAGAGGTGTTCTTCTTGATTTGGCCATTTTCTCCACTTTTGACAGAGGATCAGTGGGAGAAAGTAGTGATGAGCATGCCCAAAGAGATTGCTTTAAGCATATTTGATTTTCTTTTCATGGGTGCAACACGATCCAACTCCTTTTAAGCAGCAAGGTCATTTAAGTGTGCCATGCCACAGGTTTGTCCTTTTCCCCCCATTCAGTCCCTTAAATCTTATTGTCAGCCATGTTCCCTTTGAGTAGCAGAGCAGCTGCTTGGGGTCTGCTTGTGTGGTTATAATCCCATTAAAAAGCCCACCATTATGTTGCTAATATATTTATAAAGAAACTGGTCACCTGGGATTAACGGTTGATTCTTCTCCCTGGACATACTGTACTGACACAGAATTATTCCCGATCCCCTGGCTTGTTAGATACAACCAGTTGCATTTGTCATGGTGCCAAATTGGCTGAAATAGATTAGCAATTAATGCAGAACATGCTTTCCTGTGTTTGTAAAGTCCTTGTAATCATCCCTGACAATCATCTTCTCATCAGCTCTTTCCTGATAGCGCTGAGATGGCAGATATGCCGGGGCTTTGGGAGATTAATGCTCTTTCATGGGAAATATGAAAGGCATTAAAAGAACATCCTGACAGAGCAGGTGAGGAATCTGACAAAAAAAAAAAACCTTAAAAGCCATTTCAGTAGATATTATTCTGTAGGTTTTTCTAAGCATGCAAAGCTGAAGAAGACAAAGTAACTGTTGGGGAGGATTTGCAAAATCTCCGGCTGGTCTGTGATTCACAGATGTGACTGCAACCACAGGGACACTTCTGAGGTCCCTTGGACTGGTCAGAGTGGGGTACTGATCACAACAAAGCAGAGGCCACACAGATCCAGCCAAGGCTGCAAAAGCCACCTGGGATGGCTGAGTGTTCAGGCACTGCTCCTGAGGGGAGGATTGTGCTGCTCCTGCCTTTATTTGTCTGTCAGTATTGTATTTGTCTGGCTGAGTTTACAGGTGGGGTCTTTCTCACTTTCAACATCACCTGAGGGTTCACCTGCAGTCTGCCTGTCCATGAGAGGAATCTCTGACCTGCTGCAAAGAACTTTCTTCTGAGTCCTTAGTGAAGCCCAATTATCATCCCGAAACCTCTCTCTTAACCCAGTATGACCAGCTTCAGAGCAAGAGGCTTTCTACAGCTTCAGCCATCAATTCTCCATCTCAGTTGAAGTCATATCTGTCTTTCCTTACCTCAGTTTCAGAAGTTCATTCTGCTCCCACTCTTGGCTTCTCCCTGTATTTAAAGCATTCGTGTTGTAAAGTGTTTTCAAATACCAGATTGGGACATTTCATTTTAATTGATATTATAGGATGAACTGAACTTGCACTGAACTGGACAGGAGGCAGAATGACCTTCTGCAGAAGGCAAAATGATCACTTTGAGATGGTTCTTCACCCTGGGCAGGTCACAGGGTTGCTGTGTGCTTCCTTTGCCCATGTACAAGAGAGGTAATACAGCAGCACTGCCACAACTACCGACATTAAATGTGTAGTTTTTCTGGTTATTGGGCAGATACTGTGATACATGTGTTTTACTAGTGCCTAGAACCACGTCATGGGCTCCTGACCTAACGAATACTGGGTTGTGGCTGCCTACTCCTCTGAAGGGAAGAGGGACCAGGGAATGGCTAACTCCGCTCTGGGAAGCAGAGCAGCCCAGCCTAAGGAATGATCAGACTGAGGTGGGATACCTCAGGTGGCCAAGGGCTGTGGCCACAAAAGAGGCTCCGCTCTAAGAGCACCTGAGCTGTGTAGATGCTCTGTCATATGGAAAAAAAAAATCCATTTCCCTTGAATCTTTGCTTTTGATTCCTGGTAACCGTGATTTTCTCCATGCACATTCCTATATTGTTCTCATAACTGGGCTGTGTCCTTCCGAATTGCCATGGCTGAGCCAGGAGCAGAACATCACTTAAATACCTCTATTGTTATTTAAGCCCTGTTGTGATGTGGAAATTTGTGGTAGAAAAGTGCAATTTGGAAGATTAAACTAAAAGCACTGACTGTAACCAGAGTAATGAATTGTGAGGGTATGATCCATGCAGGAGAAGAACAAAGCCTTCTGCAAAAACTAGTCATTCCAAAGTGCAGTCTAGCTGCTTTTAACCAAAATGTCTCACAAGCGGCTTGCCAGTGCCTTCAGTCTCTCTTTTCATTTCCTCTTAGGGGAAACTTTCCTTGGAACTGTTCTGGTCTCCTTGCACTGCTCTGCTGGCAGCAAAGCCCTCGGAGCCAGCTTTGGGAGCCTTCTGCCAAAGGTGTCAGGAAAGAGCTGCTCATGGCAGTACAGCACAGCGTGTAGGGCTTCAGTTATCTCCAGCTGTCAGGAAGTCCCCAGGATGTCTTGAGTCAGGGACACAGCTCTGAGTAGATTTGAGGAGACAGGGACACAGCTCTGAGTAGATTTGAGGCCGTTCTTAATTACACTGGGAGGTCAAACCATCCCTGCTGGCCACCAGGACTTGAGGCTGCACAAAACTGTCTTTTACCCAAGCCAGACACTCTTCAGTCATGGGCTGAATGCAGCTTGGTGGAAGCAAGGGATCCAGCCCAAAGGCCTGTTCAAACGTTTCCATTTCATGTGGCTTGGTATTGTAACATTCTCCCGTGGTTCTAACAAGTTGTGCAAAACTGTGATGCCAAAGCAGCATTCTTCCTTTAAAGTTTCAAAATTAAGAAAAATGGTTGTGGCGTTGGAAACTTGGGAGAGATGTGCTGTGGTTATCTACTGGTCCAAGAATAAAATTCCTATGGCTTTGCACAAAAGCACGGAGTAGTTGTCTATTAAAAAATAAAATAAAAAAAAAATAATTCAAGTCAGGGTACCTTTTTTAGTGGCAGCTGGACAATGTTTAGAGGATTTGAGAGGCCACACATTTCCTCCTCATGTGCCTCTGCGATTCCAGTAAGTGCAAGAAGTGCAAGGCAGAATTCTTGCCAGGGGAACTGGACCAACCAGAGCAGCAGCATGGATATAGCCTGGGGCTGGACTTTGAAAGGAAATACACCTTGGACATGGGAAGAGTTGGAATGCAGCTGTCCAGACTCGAGTGTCAACCACACAGGGCCTTTTGGACCAGGGCAAATGAGATGATTACCTTTGCAGCCAGAGTATATTGCAGCATCCTTGAGGGCACCCTAACTGCCTCGAAAGCCTGGACTGGGGCTGGTTATAGCCTTAGTCTGACAGGACATATTCCAAAAGTGGTTGTGTTTTGAGCAGGAAAGATTCAGTGGCTTCTAGTTGCTTCACCCAGAAGGAAGGGGTCAGACTCTTGTCTTTGTGGGATAAAGAAGGTTACACATTAGCTACACATGAACAGGGCGATCCATTTATATAGGGGGAATCTAGGCTCTCTATGGGATTGATAAATGACTCTGAGAATGAGTAAAAATAGTTGGGAAAAGCTTTTAAGTTTTGTTTAAATTTAACCATCAGAAATCAAAACATTAGAGGGTGTTTAGAGAAGTGCCTGAAGCTTGGAGACCCTGAAAAGAACCAGAGAGGGAATCAAAGAGTCTGGCAAAAATAAAAAAAAAAAAGAAAAGAGGAGGCAAGAGAGAGAGATTAAGATTAAACAAACTCATCTGAATAAAGCTAATCAACTGAGATCCTGCTCCACTGAGATCAACTGGATGAGTATTAAGAAGGGCCTCAAAATGTTACTGGGAGGAAGCCAAAAAAAGAGAAAATCTGTATGTTTTGGGTTGGCTGGAGAAGTCTCAGCCAGGCCGGATTGGGTGATGTAGCAGAGCCTGCTCTATATGAAGAGGTGAAGTGTTGCTGCGTGTAGAGGAAGGGAGAAATTATAAAGGCCCCAACCAGCCATGGTAAAACTGAATAATGGAGTGGCCAAAGGGAAAGGAGTTCCTGGCAAAGTCTGGAGTATTTATGAGGATCCAAGTAGGAGTTTGGAGTATTAATATTTATTGCACCGCTGTCAGTTGTCAGTGCTGAGAAATCTTCAGTTATGCCATGACAAGCTGTCTCTGTTCCACTGGCCGTAACTCAACCTGCTGTGTGGTTCCCCTGGTTCTCCACTCACACATGGTGCCTGCTTAACTTGTTCAGTGGTGGCTGCTCAGCTTCAGTCCTGCAGCTGATTTGGGTGAAAAACGGATTTTGGCTGCTACAGAGCCTCTTGCTGAGCCAGAGTTTCTCCTTCCTCATCGCTCCTGCTAAGAGATTCCCAGAGGTGCCAAAGAAAATAGTGATAATGTTAGGAAACAAGCACTGTTTGGCTGTTGGGATTTTTATTGCACTGGGGTTTTTTTTGTGTAAAATTATAACAAACTAACGTGAGTTTGTTTTGTTTAGCCTTTGTTTGTAATTTCGGTGTGATTCCTTCTGTTATCCCTGCTAACACTGACCACTGGAACCTTTGGGCAGGCACTGCTGCTTTTGTGTAGGGTCCTGAGCTAGATTTCCTTGACTCCCAGATCAAATCCTCAGGCTGAGCACTAAGGAATTCCTGCAAAGATTTGCATGTGCCTCATCTTACATGCTGGGCCCAGCTGTTGAGCCTGGTGATGGCAAGGAGCCCTCTTTCTCCACTGCATGGGATTTTCAGGCAGCCAGACACTGCACAAGGGAAGAGCAGATTTGGCCGGGCTGGTTTTTCGCGGAGCAGGGAGTGAGCGGTGCAGCAGCTCCACCCTCCACGGCCAGCACAGCCCAGCCAGTGAGGGGAGCTAGAAGTTGTCTGCTCAGAAATCAGCACTACCCCAACAACGCATCATCTCACAAAGGACTTTACCCTTTCCATCTTCTCCTTGCTTGTGCCTTGCAGCTACACAGCACCCTCCTCATGGGCTTGGTCATGGAGTGCCTGTTCCACCTGCTCTCTGTGTTCCCGTTGGATCGGGAAGGGCTCCTCGTGGTGTGTGATGTTAAAGATGAGTGTCAGTCTTCACAGGCGTGTTACACATCGTAGGTCTCCTCTGTGTTATATTCCACAAGCACAATTTATCTTGGAGAACCGAAGGGTTGGTGGCGCCAAGAAGACAGCAGATAATCTGAAATGTATCTACCTTTGTGAGAAGACCTTTGTAGAATATTGTAGAGGAAAGAGCTCCAAAAGTAATTCCTCATTTCTCATCTAATGAATGGCTTTAATTAACCTGAACAGTTACGCTCTGGAGCTGTGCACACTTCAGGGAGCAGCTCGATGGCACCCTTCCTGCTGCTGGGAGAGTAGGAGTATGACAGTTCAGTTATTGCTGTGCATTGTTAATATGGTTGATCTTGGTCCTGCTCCAAGAGAACCACTAAGCAATCATGGAAAATGAAGGGTAACACATTTTTAGAAGGATTCTGGATAATTTTGGCTATAAAACAGGCTGCATAATCTTGGCAAAAAGTGGATGAATTCATTATCTGCAAATAGTGGAAAATATTATAAATGGCAGTAAATGAAATAAATGGGTGTTTCCACTGTAATATGCTATTCTCTGAGCCACCCAGAAAGAATACAGCTTGGTTTACTGGGTGGGTAGTCCTAGATGAAGTGAAGGATCATGTTCATATGCTCAAATACTTGTTTGGGACTGAGATATTTTATGCCTTTGTTGCAGAGGGAAATCCATACATTTTACATTTAAGAGGTTGTATTTTATGGCCACAGATGGATGTTGGAGTGAAGCTAAAGCTCTGTATGTGCTGTATATCTGTTTGCATTCCTCAGCTAACCTCAGTTTTATTTGCTCTGCTACACCTTAAAGGTTTGGAGAACTTGGTGACTCACCCTAATGGAAAGTCACCGACCCACCTTATGTGAAGAAGTTGATCTTCTGTATATTTTGGATTTGTTTATGGGCCAGCACTCTTGCTGTGAACACATGGAATAAAGTCTTGGCAATTTTTAGTAGAAAAAAAAAAGTTGTCCACTAACGAACAGGATCTGGCTGGATGCTCTTCATTCCCACTTCTTTGGTCTCAGGATATGTTCTCCTTTTAGAGAGTCCCTTCATAACAAAGTGCCTAAGCCCGTGAGTATCTCTGAGCACGTGAATAGTCCCAGCATCCCAAGATTACTCGTATCTTAGAGCGTTTTGCTGGATAAGAAGCTCAGGTAGGCCACATGGACTTTCCTGTTGGCAATAATGGCCAGGGAGGCAGCAGCCCTGGGATGGAAGCCCTGGGCTGTGTTTGGGGAAGGCAATCCCAGTTCCCATGCTGTGTCATTCTCTTCAGCGAGGTCGAGGTCTGACTGCTCACCTCAGTGTGCCACTGGGTGACTCCGCTGGTTTTACTGGGAGCCAGCACCAAGGATGAATTGGTTGGCTGTGCCATATTTTTGTTATTAACACCCCAAGCCTTTATCAAACAGCCCTGTTGGCTTTGTCCTCTTGCCTTGCAGTGAGGCACAAAGACAAGGTGCCAGGTTCTGTTGATTAGAGGGTTGTTTTGTTATAGTATTTGTAGGTTGTTATTTTTACTTCTTAATCAGATGGTTACTGTTCTAGATGATACTTCTGCTTCCTTCTGTATTGCTTAAATAAGAGTTGCCTCCATAGTGCTTGTATTATATGCCTATTAAGGAAGGTGTTTCCTCATATACTTGGATAAGATCATGGATAAGGCCACAGCAGATAAGCTGCCCCTTTTCCCAGGAGCAAATACTATTACAATTTACTGTTTTGCAAAGAAAAAAAATGCACACAGAAGCAAAAAACTGTCTGCACCCATGTTCACATCTGGCTCTTTATAGACATGCATATACTTTATATGTACATATGTATTTATAAATATATTATAAGTTTGTGCACATGTATATTTGAGTGTGTTTATCTAGTTGATTTTAACTAGGTGAGCTTAAGAAGCTCTGACTGGCCTCAGAGGTATTACTAACTCTACTGGTATTTTTACTTTAAGGATGGTTTGAATGTATGGCCACTGCTTGTATGCATTTATTTAGTGTGCTGTGCATGGCCGGATCTCTGTTCTCATGCCATGTCTGCTTTTGCAACCTCGCTCCTGCCTTTATAAACAGCTGCACTCATAATCCTGGGAGTACAAATAATTGTGACTAAAGAGGTGAACATTTATAGCTGGCCTTTTCAAAGGAGTCTAAGGGAGTTAAGTACCCAAATCTCATTGAATTTGGTTACCTAATTCCTGTGGCCTCTTTGAAAATTCCAGCCTTAATTAACTAATTCAATCAACTATCTGTGAAGCAGCGGAGACATAACACACTAAATCCAGGCAGTTTGGGTTGCACAGGAGCTACCTGAAAACTTTTCAACTGAAACTTTAAAGGCTTCGTTATTGGCTGACGTTATCCAGTGATTCCAGTGAATCAAACTGCAGTGTGTAACTTAGGCATTGCTATCCATCCTCATGTTTAGTGTGGCTCTCAGGGTCGTTGGGTTGACTACTTTATGTGTTTAGACTTGCTAACAAGGGTGGATGGTAAAAACTTCACAGGCTTTCTTTAGGCATCATCTCCACCTTTAGATGCTCCTGGGAATTCCTTACTGAGACTGCAGGAGGGATAGCTCCTGTGAATGTTCCCACAGTGTTGGACAAACACTGAGCCACATCAGTGCCACTTTTGGTCTGTGCCTTGGTGGCACCTTAATCCATCTGTGTTTGAGGAGATTGGTGTTCAGGGAAAAAACAAACAGCAAAGAAACAACATGGAATGAAAAGCTTCTGAGTCTTCACATTACCCTGCCCAATATTTATTTCTATTCCATAATAGCTTTGCCTTCTTGCATTTTTTTTTTCAAATCCGTGTTCCAAAAATCTTTGATGTGGTTTTTTTTTTTATTTTCTTCTTTGAAAGCCTATTCAGCTAAGTATGGAAAGCCACAGTTTTAACAGTTCCCCTGTTTGTTCAGAAATAGTATCGTTCATAGTTGGCATCAGAAGGAAGGCTATACTGAAGTCCAAATTTACTCCTATTAAATTAAACCTAATTGAAAAAAGGCAAAGACATTCATTAACTAGTTAAACAAACGGTATTAAATTTACTTTTTTATTTAAAAGAAGAAAGAAAACAGTTTTAACTGAAGCAATGTAAGTGGAAGAGCAGCTATTAAAACGTGATGGAAGAAGTACGCGGTGTTGAAAACTTAAGAAGAAACCACAAGACATGTATAACAGTAAAAGAAATGTACCTTCTTGGCCATTTCTTTTCTCTGTTATTGTGTCAGATGTTTCTGATTTCAATAAGAGCTTTCCTTCATGTCCCTGAGCTTCTCCTTCCATTTGACTTTACACTGAAGTCATAAACCTGTTGTCATGGGAACCACTGTGACATCACAGATGTAGCATTAACTTCACCACAGGGCAAAATAAATGAGTGTGATGGCCTGTGAGGAGAGAGAACCTTTGTTTGAACCAAAAGCCAAGCTTATCCGAGTCTTGGCCCGGAGCCCGGTACCCCAAGAGGCTTCAGTGGGATCCCAGCCCTGTGCTGGAGGCACAGAACAAACACCGCCTTGTAGCTGAGACCCTTTCTTGGAGCTGGTGGTCTCTGCAGACAGGACACAACACAGAAGAAAGGAAGCATTATCAGCTGGGCTTCAAGATTGGAAAACTAAGGAAGGGAGAGAGTAAGCAACTTTACCCCAGGTCACAGAGAAGATTTGAGGCAGAGCCCAGAACTGCGCTCAGATAACTCAGCAGGAGCTGCTGGAGATGCCGAAACTCAGGAGTCAGAGCCTGTTTTTACATATCAGTTCCTGGAAGTCTTTCCTAAGCTCTCTTCAAAACTGAGAAAATATGCAAAAGGCAATAGAGCTTGGGACAAGTTGAAACACTGCTGCAAGCCTTCTAAACAGTTCAAAATGTCTTTACCCTCTAGGAAAGTTTGTTTTAGGAATGTTCACCACCACATGTGGGGCAAAGTCTTCCATGGCAGCGTTCCCATGTTCTTCCACGGGCCCAGGATTCCATTCGTGGCTTTTGAAGAGCAGCACCCAACACCTTGAGCTGCATTCAAGTGTAAAGAAGGAGCGGATCTTTTATAGACCATAAACACAACAGCTCTTATGGCCAACCTGACTAATTAAATGGTCTCAGCAATTCCTACGTTTTGCTAATGACCTTAAGAAGTTTGTCTGAATCTTTGATTGCTGTTGTTGTCAGTGACACTGATCCCTCATAGGTTATGGGTGGCACAGGTGGCCTGTTTCTGAGGATAGGTACAAGCAGTGGATTACTCCACTTGCTCCATACTTCCAGGGGGAAATCACCACTTGGACACTGTCACACCAACCTGGGCACCTTCTGGTTTGTAGCTGGCCAAGGTATCAGGTCAGATGCTCCACTAAATCAGTGTAAGGGCAGTGACCCCACTAGATGAGGTGTTTTTGCCCACCCTCTTCCCCCCACAGGCATACAAAGGCTCCAGCTTTACAGGAGTTGGGTGGGAAGGTGCCACACCACACCCATGGAATTGAACTGCTGTTGACTTTAATGAGGAGCTGTGTGGCTGAATCCCACGCAGCTCTCAAACTGGAGGGGTTAAATCCATTTCGCTTTTGCCTGTTAGTCTGTGGTTGAGAAAAAAAAATATCCCATGTGTTTTAAATTGTTTTAACTGATAAGTCTGGCCAGCAATTGAGAGTAAATCACAGTATCAGTGCACACCCACAGTCTGCGTTGATGTATGTCTACATTTTAAAGTGACTTAAATGAGTCATGGGAGCAGAGTTTTAATTAGAAGGATTGGAAGTGTCAGAATATCCTTAAATCTTCTACAAAAAAAGACCTACCCCTCTACTACACTTTTGTGGGTAATAAACAACTGTGATTTGTGTGATAGAATTTCAGGGAGAGTTTAGCTTCTGCAGTGTAATTTTCGACTTTGAATGCTGAATTTTTATTAAGATACACAAAATGTAAAGCTGCTACTTTTATCCTGGTAATTGTTTTATCATCTAAAGTTATCAATCTCTGTGACTGCAATAGCCCTTATATAAGAAGAGGCTTGTGCAACACATGACAGAAAAATAAAGGCATGTCAAAAAACACAATCAGAGTATCACAGCACTTGAGGCTAAACCACATATTCATTAATCTAGCAAAAGTCTTTATGAAGGTGTGCAAGCAGTGAATTGGTGAAAGCTGAGGAGTCATGTTAATTCTTGATTAAATGAAACGGTGGCTGGAATAAAATCCTATTGTTTAAGGTCTAAATTCTCAGTGGAGCCACCTTGTCACTGTATGATAGCCTGATGAAGTGTCAAACAGTGAAAGGTATCAAACACAAAGGCAAATAAATAAAATAAAGACATGGTGTTATTATACAATCCATAGAAAAAGGAAAGAAATTCTTTAAAAACTAGTTTACATGTGCAAAACGGAGTTTGAGTTGAGTGGTATCCACAATTCATTTATGTTTGGTTTATGACAATATTTAGCATTCAGGGTTTAGCAGAGAAGATTTGCTCATGAAGAGCAAATGTTAAGCTAAAACATGTGGACCAAAATCCAGCAAGTATGCCCATTTGATTTTAATATTCCACATTTAGAAATTGCTTATCTATATGGACAAAAATTTTCTCTAGATTTAGAATTAATGCTGACAACATTAGAGAGGGAACACGGAGCTTCCAGACTTCGGGCAATATCTGACTGTAAAGACAAGGATGAGTCCTCTGTGGGAATTAATTTCCTGCATGTTGCAGCAACTGAGACTTATCAGTTCCTCAGAAAGATCTGATGCTGACCCCTCTAAGAGACAACATATGATGCCAAGCAGATTGGGTCAAATCCTATGGGGCAGCTGAACTGTTCTTAAATTATTCAGTCTGGAAACAAACACTATCCTGGGTAATTCGAGTCATTACCAGCTCCTGGTGAAGTAAAATGATGTACTGTAGAGATGTGTTTGTCAGAGAAACTTAGGCTTTTCCAAATCTTAATGAGAAAGATGCATTAAAAAGCTTGAAATAAATACCATGTGAAAGTTTAAAGGGAGAGACGCTATTATGAATTTATTTGCTCATCTATAATTAAGACTTACTTTTTCCTGCAGCAATGATTCTTTCTTTAACATGCATAATCATTGTACTGTGTAATGCATTTTCTAGGGCGTGGTGATATTCCTTGTCAGCCAGAAGAGCAGTGCCAGCATGAGCAGCCACCTACCAGTGCTGGAACTAGCAAAGGGTTGTGTTTTCCCCACTCCTTATATGACCTGCAAAAGTGTGTGAAAGATCAGCATAAAGAAGTACTTAACCAGTTCAAAGTGAAAATCTGTTTTGATTGTGTTGGCTTTTGGGAAATGTAACTTTTTTTTCCTGGAAAGCTGGGCTGATTATACACCCACAGCTCTGTAGCCAGCCCTTCAGACCAAGCATTTTCTTTATGTGCCTGTCTTTGAGAGTCCCCAAACTATGTTAATTTTATTACTAAAGTTAAACAGATACATCTCAATTTATGGGGTTTTGCAGTCAGTTCCTATGGAAGCATCTGTGTGGATTGACCATAAATGAGAACATTGCCAGTTGGATGGAGGAAAGGAGAGTGTGGAAATGTTTCTGCTGAGTTAAGAGCAGTTCTTCTTTGCTCAGTTTGCCTTCCTAGTCTTTACAGAGGAACTAGAGGAGTCTCTGTATTTTATCTTTAGTGTGTACTAGGGAAAAGAATTCTCTGGAAGGTGAACACTTTTTCTAAAAAGCTTTTATGACTTGGAGCATCCAATGCCAATATTTGTGAGAACCAAATCGTGGTGAAGGACAAAATAAAGACCTGTCAAAAGCGGGAAACTCATTTCTTGTATGCTACTGGCTGTGCCAGCATATGTGATGGCCATGATGTCCAGCCCAAAGATTATGATTCTTGTAGGAAAACCCATGTGTTTCTATAGTAACCACTGCTGTGCTGTCTAAAAGTACTTTAACATGTAGGACTGTGCAGTTCTAGCAGGTGGTAGCAAGCAGTTGTCTCGTACAGCTTGGATTTGCATGTAGCCACAAGAAAGCCACTTTTATTTTTGTTTGACATTTTCTGAAATGGAAGCAGGTATTGCATTCCCAACTTCTTGCTGGTGCCACAGATTTATCTTGGTTCATCCTGGGGTTATAAAGCCCCACCTAGAAGTCTGGCCTGTGGCCAGTGCTAGAGGGGAGCTGTGGAGCAAACCTCAGGAGCCTTCTTGAGGTGTTTGTTTTTCTTTGCAGGCAGAGGGGCAAAGAAATAAACAGATGGGAACCCAAAAGGACGTGTTGAAGGCTGGTTTGGGGCACCAAAAATTTTCTGATGGCTCAAAGGCTGCAATTTTTGAAATACAGATCCTGAGAGAAAATCATGGAGCTTTAGTCCCATGCAGAAAAGTGATCTGGTAGAAGACACTTGCAGGGAACAGAGAGAGAAGACTGAAGAGCATTTAAAAAAGCCATATGTAAGCCTTAGATTTCAGGAAGAAACCTTAGGTCCTGTGAATAAGCCTGGCCAACTTTGACTGTTTTGCTAAATAATGGAACTAAACAGAGGGACTAAAAATGTTCTCAGGCTTTTAGATTGTCATATAATTTTGAAGACTAGTTTGGCCTTGTCTTGTTTTATAAGCAAAAGGGTGGCTGTTATCACATTCAAATGCCATTTTTAAGAAACATGAGATAACTCAATTTCTCTCCTTTCCATTTGCTTTTTTAGCAAAACAAGTTTCATATGGCTTCTGTAGTGAATGAGCTGGAGCCAGTCAGTAAAGGTGGCTGTGTTTTGGCTGCTGCAAACTGTGTATTGACACCCTGCACTCTGCAGAGCTGGGTCAGTTTGGCTTTAAAGACTCTTGGAAGTTTTCAAGGTAAGAAAGAAGAATCACTGCTTCTGACTGAGAACCAGTTTGGACATTCTTAATACAAAATCAAGGTATTTGTATATGGGGTTTGTTCTAAGTTCACTCTGCTTTTTCTGTGAAATAGCTTTTAGGTGTAGAAGGTCCCTAGAAGTGTGTGAGTCCAAAACCAGAAACAAAACCAAAAAAACACACCCCAAAAGATTTGTTTCCTAGTTTGTTCTTGTATAGAAGAAAGGAATTAGCTAAATACATAATGAAAAACTTAGGATAAAACCCCACGACACTCAAGCCTTACCCCACAAATGACAACATAAACAGTGAAGTCCACATAAGGGCTGATCAGTTATCATCTCTTTTTTTATTCTGTTGGCAAATGCACAGTTCAGGGATGGGTGTCTGTTCCTCCTGAAGCAATTACCTGTGCAGGCATGGGAAACCCTTCTTCTTGGAAGTCAGATTATCATTTCAGTCTTCCCATGAAGAGAAAGCCTTTGTTGCATATTCTCAGAGCTGAGATGGAGACGATCAGGTGACAGTTCACTCTGTTGACACAGATCCTTGGACATGTCATTTAAGGGCTGTCTGGAACCTGATTTACATGGATGTAAATCAGGAATTGCCTCCAATGAAACACAGGAAGCAAGTATAATATAAACAGCCTGCCTTTTTCTCCTACATCGATTTTCTGTCTCTAAAGTGGGGGGTATTCATGAATCTTTTCTTTAATGGGTTCTTGATTGCTTGTGCAGAAGAGAAATGCTATGGTGATAATCTTCAAAACAAAGCCTACAGTCATTTCCACTTTCTTTGTTATCATGCTAATAGACTTATTTCATTACTTTAAGTAATGAGAAGTTCCCCTGGCTGTTTTATCCATAATTAATCACAGCGTTTTTGGCTTAAAAATGACTTCCTTCATATGTTTAGCTGTTCATTATTGCCCTTTAGTTAGTTCCATACAATGTTTTAAATTCTGGGTAAGTCAATGATTTTTTTGTTTAGCTAAAGGTATGCTTAGACCAACGCCCTGAACTCCACAGAGACACCATCCCAAATTAATTCTCCAGGTTGCAGCTGCATGATCTTGCTAAAGAAGTGAGTAATATTTTGACATTTAATATTAAATGAGTTATCTTTGAAAAATGCTTCCCTGCCCCTGGTGTACCTCAGGCAAATGGAAACATGCTTAACGTGCATAATGAAACCTTGGTAATGGAAAAAATGGGAAGCTGGGATGATCTATCAGCATCCAGAATCTGCAGGACACAAAAACTGATGGTTAAATGATGGTGAGGTTAAGACATAAACTAATCAAGCTGATTGCATTTAATTGGGGCCCCCTTAACAATACAGCTGTAATTATTCTTAATCCCCTGCAAGTGTATAAAAAGATTTATGGCAAATGTTTGATTTTTTCAGCATTGGAAATTAGTTTATGAGATTTTCAGTGGCACTGAGCACATTGGATTTTCCAGGAACTGACCTAAGAGAGAATTTCATGCTCTTCATTTCCTTTTCCTTGAATTATCTCTCCCTACTTTGGCCACCAAGTTGCACCATTAATTCCAAAATTTACTTTTAATTTTTAACAAAAATAAACAATCTGCTGATGTTGCTTGAGGAGTTTTCTGGAATTGCAAGCCCTGAGATTATGGTAGGAAGAGTTTGGACTTCATTACTTATCTGTCAAGTATGTGCTTGGCTTGAAAGGCAGAGGTTAGGTAAAGAGTTGAGGTCTGAAGTAAGCATATAACAATTTTTCTGAAATACATCATCACTCCTTGAGGACATTTTGCATAATTCCCTAATTGTGAGCAATTCAGCTTTCCCAAACCTTTGCCAGTGAAGCCTTTACATGCCATCTTTTGTCTGCATGTATATCTGGCTTTATCTGTACGTATCAATGCTGTGTTTCCGGTAAAGAACATTATTGCATATGCATCTGCCTGACTCAGAAACCTGTGATCTGTATGTTATTAGCAACTCTCTCAACAGAGCAACTGATTCACCTCTTAAAAAATGTCTGTATCAGAATATCTGAAATTGTCGCAGGGGGTTTTAAAGACATTTAAGGCCCAGTTCCACACGGGATGTCGAATAGGCTTTGTTTGAGCAGGTCTAATTCCCATTGTTTTCCCGAGTGCTTGTGATTGTTGGCTACTAAACCACTTGGGGCCATTAGGGAGTTCAGCTCTTCCTCTTCAGCTACTCCGTGCTAGATAATTTTCCCTCAGGTTAATTGATTGCCAATCAATTTGAGGTAATTCAGACAGTTGTAGTAACTATTCCCCAGATGCTTGTTCGGAGCTGTAAATATTTACTGCTTGTCCTAATTGTCTAACGGGCAAGCAGCTACTTTAAGATGGAAAAAACACCATATAGGAAGTCTTTTAAGCAAAGGGTGTTTTCAGCAGGCAGGAGGAATAGATGGAGTAAGATACAAAAGGATAGTCACCACCAAACAGGAAGCTGCTTAATCTGATCCATTTTTAAAGTTTAATGATTAATGTTGCAGAAAGAAAAAAGAAAAGTTTCTCAAATTGTTCCTATTAAAAGGAAATTGCCTTGCTGGGACACACTTTTATCCAGAATATTTGAAGTAAAGCAAGGGTTCTGTCACTGTTTGCTATGTCAAATTTATGATGTCTGCAGTATAAGTCTAAACAAGGAAAAAAAGGCTAACTGAGCACAAAATTAACATATTGTGGCCCTTATGGATTATATTAGTCAGGAAATAAGAGAATTACATAGAACAGTGAGTAAACTGTTTGGCTTTCAGGCCTGGAACTGTTCATTTTTAATAACAGCAAAAAAATTAGAAACGTTCTGGGAGGATCAGACCCTTGGAGGACAATCTGGAGCACTTCACTGCCCATGTTCTGGCCCTCTGGGATGCACGTGATGCTGACTGGGAAAGCTGGAGCCTCTCAGTGAGCAGAGGGGAAAGAATCACACGAGGAGAAGGGCTTGTACTGCCACTACCTGCCCTGTCCCTCACAGTGGACAGTCAGGGATCCACTGCTCCCAGTGCCTCCAACTTTGAGAGCCCTTTTGGAATTTCAGACCAATGTGGGAGAGCGGAAATATTCTGAGAACACCAAAAGCAAACTGGGTCGCTCAGGGTCTCAATTTAAAGTGTAACTGGTGGTGAACATGAGCATGTGCCCAAGTCTGGAGTCCACAGCTGCTGAATCCTGCTCAAGTACCACTTCTTTGGTGATGCCTGTGAGAAAGGAATGAGCTAACAGAAACAAAGTGGATGCTAGATAAGACCAGCAGCGGGGAATGCATATTCTTATGTTACACAGTGCCCAACACGCTGCTGAGACATTGCAAAAGAACTAACATATCTCCAGGTTATTCCTTTCAGAAATAAAAACTAAATAGCAGAGGATGTTGTTTGCTTCAATACGGGTCAATATGTAAATAATTTCAGTTTCATCTTCTGATTATATTTCTGTGGTCAAGGACTAAGCAGGATTTAAGGATTTAATTGTATGATAACTAGAGCCCATTTTCTGTTTTTCTTAGGGTGAGTTTGTCACAGAATCTCTTTTTACTCAACTGTGATGGAATATGAAATTAGTAGGAACAGTGTGCAGAGAAAGTTTTCCCTCCCAAACTCACTGCCTATTGGAAAAGTAGTTTGGAACTTTTCCAACCCTAGTTGGAAAAGCAGGGCTAAGGATAGGACAATGCATCATTCAAAAGCAAAGAGAGCATTAGACTTCCTAAGTCACCTACAGTTGAAGCAATACAGTACTGGGAAATGCATCTTGAAACAGAAATCTGGGCCAATTTAATAGGTGAAAATCAAACATCAGAGCTGATCTGATGGGTGCAGTATTCAGCTCTGCCACTGATTATTTTCGGTCAGTTTTTCATTTTGATTTAGTTTGAAAAGTCTGCTAGAAATGGTAAGGATTCCCACAGCAGGTCTTGAGTTTGGAATGATAGTTTCAATAGCAATAATTCGATTCCAAACCTTGGATCCACTAGAAAAATGCATAATCCTTTTGTTGTGAAAACAGCCTATCTGACCTCTGGGCCTGCTTGTTAATTGTCACACCAGTTAAAATTCTGCATTCATTTTCAAGAACCCCCAGCATTTTCGTGTTTGAAACACAGCTGTATTAGGACAATGTGTTTCCTTCCCACCCTGGCTGGAAAATTCTACCCTTCCATCCCAGCAACACCTCAAATACCAGTGTGCTCATCGTGCCCACTGCTGGCTTTTTAATGGCTCCACTTCCACCTTGTGGGTTGCGTGGACAGGGTCTCCAGACCCTGACTGAAGCCTAAATCCCTCCTGGATGTGAGTAATGTGCATTGCCACAGGTCGTCCCGCTGACGCAAGTCCCAGGATCCGGTGACGCCGATGAGATGTTTGTGCCACGGGGAAAGTTGTCCGTGCCATGGTCAGGACATGTTGTGGTTTGTTGGATATCATTAAGCCAAGAAAATTCAGAGAGGACTGGCAGGGTTTCAGACTCACCTTTTCAATGCTAAATTCCTTCCTCTTGTCTTCACTAAGCCTCTGCTGCAATGTTATTGTGGGATGAGTGAGTAATAGCAGCAGTTGATTCAAAATAATACCAAATCAGGAGCACGAGGTTTTCATTCACCAATTGTTTCATACACTATTGGTACAGTTAAGCACAGTTATCCCTTGCTTTTTGTCATGTGAAGAGTGAAATGCACCTGGAAGGAGAAGGACTCAAATGCTGATGTATAAAAGCTTGTGCAGGAACTTCTTCACTAAGACAAACTTCATTAAGATAAATTTCATTGAGATAAATTTCACCTAAAACTATTGCAGAGAATTCTGAAGTTGTAAACATGAGTGGCTATCAAGAAATATTTCTTGGTCATTTTATTTTTCTTTTCCCAATGAAAAACCTCATGAGTTTTGCCCTCCTGAAGGTTCGTCAAGAAACCTTTAGAATATAACAGCTGAGGTTTTGGTGTTCTGAGGGAAATTTTGTTTCTGATTTTCAACACACAAATTTGAGAAGTGTGGAGGGGTTTGGTAAGTCTTTTGATGTTAATACATGGGCGTTTATATATATTAATATGTAGGTTTAATAATTTTTTTCAGTCCAACAGAGAGAAAATTCTCCAGCCCTCAGCGTATCTTCACTTAAGAAAGGGGCACGTGGTCAATGATTTAGATGGCATTGGTGACATGAAACAAGCATTGACTCTTATAGACAGAAACAACTGTTAATTTACTTTTATCAGCTCCACATGAGAAAGAACAGCCTTTCAGTGGGTGCTGTCAGGACATGTCTATTCTGTGCAATTCTCTTATTGCTCTTGAAATCATAAAGCTGCTGCTTTCAGATCATCAGTGTCTGGGGACATAACATCTTACAGTCTGGATGTGTCGGAGGAAATCTCTTTTTTAGAGGTGAAGAAATGGATGCCTTTCTGCTTTGTATTTTGTTAACTGAACCGAACTATTAGAAAATAATCTGGTTGAGCAGGAACTGAAGCAGACATTTTCTGTGTCTTTCAAGAATATGTGAACCTCCCAAATTACATCCACATTTTGGCAAGCAGTAGAATATATATTTTGGATTACAATAGGACTTTACCCTGCACTTTCTTTTTGTTCTAAGGATATTTTTGAAACAAAAGGTAGTGTTTTGAAATGAAAATACATTGAAATTTCATTACTTTGTTTTTTCATAAGTATGGCTAAATGAAATATTTTGGCATTTCTGGACTAGATCTTCTAATTTTGAAAATATTTTCCTCTGGTGAATCCAATATATATTTTGAAAAAGACATTTTGGATAGTTATATTCCTTCTATTAATCACTATTCAAAATCATGCAGTCAAAATTTTAAACATTTGCAAATTATTCTGAGTCACTGAGCTATGATAATGGGGTAGTAGATTAATACTCATAATCCTTTGAAAGGAAAATGATGTGTGTCTGTTGGCATATAAATTTTTAATGTAAGAGTTAAGGTAATAAAAAAATATGTAATAGGAAAAATGGAAATTTAAAAGTGTCTGAAAAAAAGAGATTTTCAGTGAAAACTTATTCAGCCTTCAGGAGGAAAGTTGTAGAAAATGGAGTCACTTGAAGTAGCTTTATTTTCAGGTAGGAAGAGCAGTGAGGGGCAGAGGCCCAAGCTGGACTTTGCTTGCCCACTGCTCCATGTTACATTATTCCAAATATTACTGAGAGCTGCTCAAGCTGCTGTTTAGCTGCTGTTAGCTCATGGAATATCCAGGCAAGGTGTGCCTCTGGATGTGGCCTGTCGCCTCCTGGTAACTCAGGGCCCTGACCCAATGCCAGAAGGGAGGATTCAAATCAACATCATTGAATCTTTCAGAGCCCATTGCAAACTCACGTGGACAATAACAATAGTATCTTATGGCTTACAGGCTCCAAGCAGATCCTGTTTGAGATCCATAGTTTCCTCTTGGCCCCGCCGTTTATCCCAACATATCCCATGGATGGAAGTTGGCCCATCTTCTTTCGAAGGGCTTAGTTCGTAGTCCTGGCCAAGGACTGGCATCATTTCATGAAGTTGTTAGTTACGCTACTCTGCATTTTAGAATTTTTGATGCATTTTCTGCCACACTTGTTCTGTTGCTGATTTCCATACTGCAAAAGCTGAGGAACAAAGAGGTGGTGAGAGATTGTGGAGGAGCTGGGAGTTTGCACCCTATCTTTACAGTGGAACTACCCTCTGTAGTTCCAGGCCTTTGTAGCTGAGGGTCCAGGAGTCGTTCCTTGGACAAAGCACCTGGATTTGTTAATGGCCATAGAATCACAGAATGGTTTGGGTTGGAAGGAACTCTAGAGATTATCCAGTTCCAACATCCCCCATTAGACCAGATTGCTCTAAGCCCCATTCAACCTGGTCTTGAACACTTCCAGGGATGGAGCATCCACAGCTTCTCTGGGCAACCTGTTCCAGTGTCTCTCCACACTCACCGTAAAGAATTTTTTCCTAAAATATAATCTTAATGTCTCCTTGTTTAGTTTAACGTTGTCCCCTCCTTGTTTTGTCACTATCTGCAAATGTAAAAAGTTGATTCCCTCTTCTTCATAAGCCCCCTTTAGGTACTGGAAGGTGCTGTAAGGTCTCCCCAGAACTTCTCCAGGCTGAACAATCCCAGCTCCCTCAACCTGTCTCCATAGGAGTTATTAATAGTGTTGAGGGAACTTGGGCCGAGACAGGACTCGAGGAACTGGCACAATAACACTAAATCTTGCCTGAGCAAACTAAGAAATGTCATTGTGGGAAAAATGTTATGAAAGCAATTACTCTACCTGCTCATTAAGTGCGTGTGTGTGGGAAGCTGGGCCAGGCAGCAGGGCTGGGTGTGACAGGAGGCTCCCAGAGGAGACATGCAAGGCCAGTGGCAGCACAGAGAGGAAAGCAGGTGCAGCCCTAAAGGCTGAGAGATGTGACTCTGGCACACCTGAGAGGTAGGCAGCCTTGAAAGGTTGAGAGGGAAGAGTTAAGATCAAGCAACATTGGCAGGAAATTCACCCCCAGGGCCAAACATGCAGCTAAAGAGATGGGGGTGGCACAGACATATTTCTTTCTCTGCCTTCCACCCCCACTACATACATTCACTGCATGTTACAAGCTATAAACAAATCTATTTAGACTGAGAAATAGATTTTTTTTGTCCATCCTGAAATTTGGTTGGGTTTAGTTCTTTTTTTTTAATGGTAACAAAGAAGAAAAAGTCACATTCAGGAACATTTGGCACACTTTGAAAAGTTTTATTTTTTAAAAAAACCTCTTCTTTTATGTGTGGAAAGCCCTTCAAACTACTAAAAGCCATGATCTCCTCAAGGGACTTTCATTAACACCCTTTTACCTTTACTGGACCACTTTATAATATCTCTCCCCAGAATTTTCAGAATGATTTAGGGCCCTGACCTAAAGCCAGTGGGAAGAGTCATATCAGCTTCAGTGAATTAGGTCCTTAGAGTCCTTTGCACAGCTGCCAGCTCACTAAACAGGGTGTAATATGCAGGCTAATAAGCTACTTAAAAAACATAATGTGAGCATAATTCTCCACTTCATTACATTGGTTTTACACGCCACTAAAAGCCAGTGGAGTTCCACCGGTGGAAAACCAGGGTCAGAGAATGGAGGCTCACCCCCCGTGTAAGCCTTTTAAAACTGGTTTCAAAGATCAGAGGCAGTTAGTCTGTATCATATACGAGTGCTGGGCCTGATCCAAAGCTCACTGTACTGCACTGGAGCTGTTCCATCAGGCCCTAGGGATATGTATGTCTATGTGCACAGATGGGGATGTGTCTCTGTGTCAATCTATCCGTGCAGTTTATCTGTTTTTACCATCCCTAGCTCTGCAGTGACTAAGAGCCTGGGTGACTGAGGTTAAGCAATATGTAAAGTCCCCAAAGCCTTGATCTAATATATACTTGCTGATCCTGTAGTATAAAAATAAATGTAGGTTAGCCTATGATCAGTGGGACATATACATTCAAGCATGCAGAACACACACACAGAAAGAGCAGGGCTGTTTTCCATCCAGTTGGACAGGTTGTGCCATTGGCAGGACACGGCAAACTGCTGCCAAACAGGCATCTCCCATTTTTTAATTCTCAGGCTCTGTTTTTATATGCTGCTGATGGATATCGGATGAATTGCTCATTGTAAATCAATAATACTTCATCTTCAGATTAATGAGGAACTAAAACTGTTTCTAATAAATGTTTAAATGCTTGGCATTTTTTAGAAACCAAGCCTTTTATGAGGAATCCTTTTTTTTTTTTGCTGTTAGGCAAGAATGGTATAAAAACATTTGGGATAACCTTGTGAATTGATGAAAAGGGGGAGAGCAAATGGACAGGCATGTTTTATAGCTCTTTGCTTTATAATTTCAACCATGTTGTGCAGACAACAGAGTTATAACAGTCAATAGATAAGATGCACTGTTTGGGTGAAAATGAATGCTTTTCAGAAGAGCCACCTTACTATTAAATAGTATATTCTCTGTTTCAGATTGTGTCCTACTGAAAAAGTTCTGTGGAAACTGCAAGGAGGAGAAACATTTTCATGGTTTGCCTCTTGGGAGTTTCTAAGCCTGAAGTTTTGCTTATTAAAAAAAAAAAAGGTGTCAACTTAAGGGTTTTTTTTCCCCTAGTTTTGTATTTAGGAATTCTCTTGTGAATTAATGAAAGATGAGGGGGAGAGATGAACTTGAAATGAATGGGACAGAAACAACTGATTTTTATAAGGAACAAATGTTTTATCCTCCTGAGGATCTATATGAAGTGAAATTGTGTGTCAAAAGTAGCAAAGCAATACAGTGGTCAGTAAACTGCAAACCTTTGCTGTTCATCCAGCAAAGAAAAGCAATGAAATGTTCTTAGAATTTCCTCTTTACTGTGTGAGGAATGAAAATAGCCCAAAATAATGTGGTGGGTGAACTGTATACACCAGGCAATAAACTAAACTTCCTGTCTCTAACAAAAGGCTTCTCTTTATAAAGTGCCAGCACTTTTAACTGCAAAACATTGGTATCCAATTCTCCTTTAGCTCTTCAAGAATGTCTTCTGAGAAGTTTGTGATTTGGCATTTGGCACTTAAATTTTTGGCTATTTTCTTCTTTTTTGGAAACATAATCTGCTGATAGATGAAGAGCATAAGCTGTACTGTTTGGAGCCCTGGATTCCAAACGTTTTGGAGAGCAAACCACTGTCAACCTTTGATCCATCACGCATACCCCCTGCACAGCTGCATAGAAATGAATTTATAGATTTTGTTCTTTTGTGTGTTTTTGTGGGCTGATTATGGACCTACTCAAGCACTCACATTCCATAGTTTGAGTTATATAAGCTTGGAAGTTCTTTTCCCCCTTCCTGATCCCGCAAATAATTCATATCTCCTTGTCAATCATATTTAGCTGCTAGTGGATTCTAGAGTCTCCTAGTCAAAAAAACCCCCATGTATCTCTTCCATCAGTTCCCTATCAGTGTTCCTTTACTTCAAGGATAGACTGACCTTTTTTTTCCTGAAGCAAAGGCTTTTAGATTTGTGCACTCATGATTGTATGTATAATTGCCCCTCAAAAGGAGATTCTTTTTTCCTGGAATAACACAGGAGAATATACTGCTGAATACCAAAGCCTGTCTGTAATGACCAAATGTTAAGTCCATCATCTCGCAGTGATGGTTTCGGAGGTGGTGACACCTGTCTTCTGTAGAAATGTATCAGTTTTTGTCACCACAGCAGCACAGGTGACAAGAACTTAGTTCTGTAGAATCCAGTGGGCAATCGAGTTTTGCACACAGGCCTAAATTGGATACACATGAAGTTGTAGTTCCCCATCTTCAAGAGATGCCTTGAGCTGAATTAAACCCTGAATTGGCAAAGGGTTGTCAGGGGGCACTGGGGAGGGGCAGAAGAGCTCAATCAGTGGAGAGTGGCATCACCTGGAATGTCTAATGGTTTAAACAGGCACAGCTGGAGGGGAAGCTCTTCTTTCTCTTCTGGAAAAGCACCCTCCGAGTTGCTCCTATAAGAGTAGATTTAGACTGTGCTTTAGGAATGAGTTTTGTGCTGGAAAAAGGCCCATTCCAGGTAAGTCGTCTTCATCTTGATATTTTCTTGTACAATTAAGTTCTTTTAAGATGAATCTATATGAGGCTGGAGTACATGGGAAACGTTTTGCAGTTTCACTGACCTGTGGGGGAGAGAAACTGGAAAGCACGTCTGTATTGTGTCTGGAGTGGGTGAGGATTAATTATTTTGTGGGTTTGTGTGTTGTTTGTTTGTTTGTTTGTTTTTCCTTGTGTGGCTTACACTTAAGTTAATACTCAGGGGTTGTTGGATTGTGGGTTTGGTGCTGGCTGGAGCTGCAAAGAAGGAGATGAGGATAGACCTGGAGAAGTGGCTGCTGGCAGGCTGAGATCAGCTTGGTCTTGAATTGGAAGGATTGGTTTTCTGGGCCTTCTCCAAAGCTTGGGATGCTTGCAGGAAAGGTGCTGGGCTTGGACTGACCCTCTGAGGAGGGTCTCTGACTTGTCAGTGGGATCTGTGTTCTCTTGAGAGTGTGACCATCATGAGTAGATCTGCAAAAACTCTACATCCAGACTGGTGAGGTCAAAGTATTGCTACCTGGTTGTGCCAGTGCAGGGTACAAGATGACTCCAGGTAAATAGCTGTGATAAAAATGCTTAAAATTTAACAACAGTTTTGCTTGCTTTAAAGGAGATATTGGGATGGTATTGCAAAAGGGGGCAACAGGTGACTAATGAGTGCATAATTACCATGTGCTCTAGGAAGGAGGCTGCTTTAAGAGAAGTATCCTGCTCTGCTGTGTCTGTTTAACTTGCTCTTTTGCTTCTTCTTGGTTATTATCCCTCAGTAGCTGTTGAGAGGAGGCAATGCTCCCCTCTGTTCCTTCATCTGTCTGTGATGGGCTTAGAGATGTTGGAACAAGGGAATTATCATTGCTTTGAGGGGCCGAGAGGAGTCTCAGCAAAGAGTTTTCCTTCCCATGTTAAGACTAAACATAAGGGTAGAAACAGTAGGAGCTGCCACCCCTCACAGAGGTAAGAATATGCCAATATGCTATTCCTGCAAGAGGCAGCAGATCCCACTGAGTTCGGAGCTGGTGGGAGGAGGGGCATTTTCCTGAACCACTAATTCCTGTGTAACATCCTTGGGTCTGCAATAGCAATGCCTGTCTGGGTGTGTTGTAGGCTGCTGATCCTGCCTTGAGGGATGCAAGGCTCTATTTTTCTTGCAGCCTGACCCAACCAATTCCCCTCGTGTAGTATCTGGGCAAGGACCTAAATGAGTATCCCGAAGGCTTTTTACTGACTTGTGAGTTTGGGTGTTTTGTTTGGGTGCTGTGTCCATCCTCCAAGTGTATGTGCTGTGTATGGAGTTGCTGGGAGTACTGGGAGCAGGGAACAGACATGGCCCTTGGGGCACTGGCAGCACCTCCAGCCCTTGGCTGTGCTGGGAGTGGAATGGTTTCCTTCTGTCTGAAGTCCAGTGCTTTGAAAGTGTGTGAACAGCATATGCATCTGCAGGATAAAGAGGGAACACCTCACTTCCCTATGCAACTGTATTTCTTCAGACACCGTTTAAGGGACCCGATTTTGACCTCCCATACACCCATGTTAGTTGACACTGGTGAGAGTTACTCTTTGCTCACACACGTGAGACCAGGTTCAGTTGAAATCTCTTGGTTTAACAGCAAAAAAAGACTATCCAGCAGCATTCTTGCTTGCCTGAAATCTTCAGAGATTCATGTGCTTGGCTCAGCGTGGCTTGACATTAATCTGCTGTTGGAATATCCATGGGAAAGAACAGCCAAGTGACTGAAGAACACAAGAAATCTTAGTTTGTCTGGCACAAACTAGTCTGCCACCATAAAAGATGAAAACACAAGGGGGGGGGGGAGGCAGGAGGAGTCCACTCAGCTGTTTCAATTTTCAACATGCAGTCTGGGTTGCTTTCCTTTTGATTATCAGGGAAAGCTAAGAAAAGTAGAACAGCGTTGCTATTCCGTGAAACAAATGCTTTAAAACAACTTAGGTCAACCAGTCAAGCTACGGGCAGTTGTGAAAGGAGTTGATGTGTCTATTAATGATAAAGAGATTGCATTAATACAGTTTCAAAGTGTTTCATATTTAAATGTGGCTCCAAGTTTGTTGTGCATAACAGGACAAATATAACTAAGGTGGGGCTGAGCACAAGAGCTGGACTCCAGCCCGTTTTAGGAAGCCAAAATAAACACTTAAACAAATACAACATTTCTCATGGACTTTTGTGCCAACTACCTACAGTTTCTGATGCTGACTTTTAAAAGGGTGGGGGGAAAACAGTGACATATCCAGAAAGGTGATGAAAATGCTGTGGAGTTTATCCTGATCTTGCTGTGTAAGTCATGTCCGACTCCTTAAAAGTTCTGGATGAGGGTTGCCTGGCCTTTCTCACTGGGATGTATTAGGCTAGATTTGAATTTTTAAGAAGTGTAATGCCAGAATTCACTGGGTGGATGCTCAAGTGAGGATCTGGCTGTAAGGCTTCTCACTGCAAGTTGCTCTGTGTGATTTAGAACAAGTCTCTCTGTTTCCCACTTGCTCTTTGTCCTGAGGCTGCCAGCTCAGTACTTCTTTATCTGTTTTATTCCTCCCTCTCTGTTACACAGCTGATCTTTTCCCAACTCTACATATTCTACACTTGTATGATGAGCTGTGCCTGTGTGTCTGTGCTTGGCATTCTTGTTTACTTAGGCTATAAAGAGCTTAGAGCAGATTGATTTGCCCACTGCCATTGTTTTATCCCTTGTAATAAACATTATTGCTAATAATAAGGGATTATTGTTACCTCAAATAGCTTTTTTTTTTTTCTTTTTTAAAACCCAACTATAGTGTAATCCCATCCTTTACTGTAGCTGATGACAGCACTAGAGGTTTAGGATTTGCATCTTTGAAGCTTTTATAATGCCTCATGCAGCAGGGCTCTGGTTTTTTGGGGGGTCTCAAGGTGCTACTGTTATACTACTAATAAAGTGCTTATAAAACAAAGTTACTTAAAGCTACTTTCTGTTCTTGGTGTGTTATCTCCTAAAAACCCTTACCAATCCTCTGCTTCTGCTTGGGGTTTTTTTTGTGGCTGTAAAAGCTCACTGATGTGTGTTAAGCTCTGAAGAGACACTTTAATTACTGTACATCTGAATGGCTGTCACATTAGGAGTTAAAGATCTCTATTTCAAGGAAAGAGGGATTTTTATGTTTCCAATATAAATGAGTATGCTTCAGCCTTTTTACCAAATTCAAACTGCATGGAAGGGTATTTTATAATAGACTAAGAAGGCAACATAAAATTAAGTAAAGCTGGGTCTGGTGCCTAAAAATATTTGGCAGAATTCCCTGGAAAGCCACATTTGAACATTTTTAATATATATTACAAGGCAGACAAGAATAATTATCTTCTCTTGAAGTTCCCCAAGTGAGAGAAGTGTATTGTAATGCCCTTTGAAAGAAAATAATATAAGTTGCCAAATGATTATGTTGTGGAACTCTTCCCCTCCCCGACTCTCTTACCCATCTGACTGTATGCAAGAGAGGAAGAATATGGTACAAATGGAGCAGCTGTGCTTATGTTCCTTTTTAAAAGACAAAACTTAACACCTTTAAGTAGGTGAACCTGCCAATGCACAGAGGAGTCCTTTTAAAAAAATTAATTAAGGCAAATATTCCTACATGACTAAAGCATAGCACTGCTACAGTTGTAGCAGTTCTTACAGTTCTATTTAGTGAATAATTGGGGAAAGGCAAGTAAGTTACTCTTCTTATTCTTTTTTCTCCTCCCTTGTATGTGCAGTATTCAAAACCAGGGATGTTAAAGCTCTTTTGACATACCTCTTATTAGCTGCTCTTAAAACGAACAGGGAAGTCTCAGCAGTGGGAGCTGAGACAAAACAGCATTAAATGAACCTTCAGCAACCACTGGTGTTTTAAGAGACCTTAGTGAATACCCAGGTCCCTCAAAAATTGTCTCCATGAAAATCCTCACAGAGGAAGGATATATCTTTAGATGAGACAGAACTTTCTTAAAACATGTAGATCTTTTTAGAGGCAGTAAAAATACTCTTAGTGACAGATATTATGGCTTTTGTTTTCTTTTCTGTCTCCTTGTGCCTGTTAATAGATAGTTATGAAAAAGAACAGTTGTACCAGCCTCTTCCTGTGGAGCTTATCTTGTCCATCATAAGCTGGTGATGAGGAGTGCAAATGTAGCCAGAGTTAAAAAAAAATCCCCAAAAATCAAAATGTGATTCTTGGAAACTGATAAGATGCAGAATTTACAGTTAATTTCAATGTGTTTGTGGTCAAATCTATGGTGAATGAGGAAAACCTGAATCCTGATACAGAATTCCTAAAGGGAAAGAGAAGCATGGGCTCATGAAAGGAACATGGGGATAGAGGGGCTCTGGGAGAGGCCAAATTCTCTGCTGTTGTGGGCTGGAATTGCTGTTACTTGGATAAGAAAAATTCCCTCTGATTTAGACCAGCCAAGAAAGGTCCTACAGGGTCTTGAGAGCGCTGCAGATATGTGAGCCTGCAAGTGAGGAAAGAAAACTAGGGATATATGGAGGGGCAGTGAGAGAAGTTTTGGCTGCAGGATTTGAAGTCAGAAACGGGGTGGGAGGCAAAGCTGTGATGGGAGCATTGATGCTGAACAATCCCACCCTGGGAAATCTGTCTGAGTGAGGGGCTGCTTTCTTAATTACTGATTTTTTGCAGACCAGAGCATGTGAAATTGGACTGCCTTATTTCAAGAGGGAGGTGGGAAAGCTGAAGAGCAGTGTTTATTTGATTTAGTGGAATCTTCTATACGAATATGTGCACGTGGTTTGTGTATAATCTATTTCAGTGAAGATCATTCAATTAATTGGTTGTTCAGGTCAGTCAGGAAATGCTGGTATACTGTCTTTCAAATGAGTGTCCTTGTGCCTGGCCCGTTGCACAGAGATGGGGCACTTGGGAAACATCTGCAAATTTAACTTTTAGGAGTGTTCTAATTCAATCTGGATGGGACCAGTAAAACTGTGGTTTCATTTTATGGGTAACAAATCGATCCTCAGAATAGTTAGTTCTCTGCCACACTCAAACATGCTGCTGTGAGGGTGTAACTCTATCTCCCTCTGCCACTGGTGACAATACTCCAGGACCAGCCCAGAGCTCAGCACAGCCTGAGCACCACATATTTATCCTTCTTCTTGGGCAGGTTTTGCAGTTGGCACCCAGCTCCGTTTTGCAGCTGTTCTTCAGCATGTGCCACAGTCGTGTTCTGAGCACGCACAGTTGTGTCGCCTCTTAATGTTTGCTTGGGAGATTGGCTGAGGCTTGTCATTCCTGGTGCTGGGAGAGGACTAACTGTCTTCATGCAAATTGCAGTGATTTATGTTGTACGTGGCATTAGAGGTGCTGCAACTGCAGGGTGTTAATTGCTATTATGGACTCAGCTCCACAAGCTTTCAGGGAAGCTGATTCCTGGAGGCTGCCAGCACTAGGAAAGGTAAGGGATGATGCACTGTGGTTGAGAGGGAAGGTTTGGTGGTGATAACTTCATTCTTCTCTCTTCCTGTCCTCTCCCACTCCGTTGGCAGAGCACAGTGTATCAAAATGGATCTAAAGGCTTTCAGCAGTTGATCGATGTTACACAAACCCCAGGATGGCCAAAATGAAGCACAGGAGAGTACAGTCCTGTAGAGAATCAGAGGAGGAGGTGGTGCTTTCCCTATCTTTTGGGATGATGAAGCAGTTGGGTGCTTTCTACTGATGCCAAATCCTCTGTTCCACCTACCCCTCGCTGCTCCCAAATTTTATTGGCTTTGGGAAGAGGGATTCTCCAGTCAGCTGACAGTGAAGGAGCTCAGCTGCCTTAGCGGTGCCACCATGTCGGCTGTTGTACATTTTTCAAGTCCTTTTTTTTTTAATGTGGCAGATCAGAGCTTGCAAAACAGGATGCCTTGGAACTTAAACTAGATGAAAACAAGCTACAATGAAAGTGAAAAAAACATATCATTTTACTACCAATTGAAAATTAGGACCAGATGAAGCCTCTGAAGCCCTGGGCATTTAATTTACTGGAGTCGGTCACTCCTCTGTGAAACCAGCACTGGTCTGTGTTCTCTGCACATAAGTGATATCTTTTGTTTGTTTGTATTTGACATAATTGGCTGAAGAAAATAATGAGATGGATTGTTTTGGTTTTCTTGTTTGCATCAACTTTACATACAAGTGATTTACTTTGCAAGCCACTATGATAGGGTGTCTGTAGTTTACATGGTTCAGAAGTCCTGTAGGACAAAGGTATCTGATGGAGTGCTGCTCTGGATGTGGAGACAAGCTTTCTGAATAAACAGGTCAATGCAGCTTGGCAAAGGCTGGGTTTTTGTTGTTGTCTTCTCTCCATTTGCATGCATATGAGTTTTTATCAGTCAGAGCCAGAAAGAGAAGTTGCTTTGCAATCCAACCGACTTGTTTGGTTTCTGGGAAGTAAACACACCTTTTCCAAGGGACTCCTCGCCCAAGACTTTCATTGTGTGGTGCTCACTGACCTTCTTAGTTTGTGGTCATATACACATATCTCTGAGTTTATTTGGTTGTCAGGGTTATAATGGACTTCACACAGCTAAACGCCATTTTTCTTTGAAAATTAATAATTATTTGACTTTTCACGCTGACAAATTGATTTTTCCAGATATCAAATTGAAATGCTTTTTGTACTGTCTGTTTTCAGATTTGCTTCTGCCTGAAAAATTTGGTTTCTCATCTTAATACCGGTGACTTAAGAGAGTCAATCACTGTCACAGTACAGGAGAAATCCTCCATTTTTGCATTTGCTTGTAGTGTTTTGTATAGAACATGTTTTGAGGCAAGGTTTTGGTGGTGACCTTTTAGGGGAGTTAAAGTCTCAAGCTATTATAAAACCATACCTTCACCAGTCTTCATGAGGATTTTATGCACTTAAAGGCAAACAAACCAACAAAATCCCCTCATAGATGTAGCCAGTAATAAGAAATGGAAATACAGGTATCTGTACAGGAAATGTGATTTTCATACCATGGGTAATATTGACTTTTTAAAAAAAATAAATTCTTTCTCCAAATGAATAATTTTTTAATTATATCTAAATAATCATCTTGTCAAATACATTACAGTAAAAATAGTGATTCAGAAGTGCTGAAGCTTTTTATTTGCATAGGGTAATTTTGCTTTGTTTAGTGCAACTAACAGCCAAAGCATGAATCTGCTTTGATTTAGTGCAAAAATATCTTGAAATAAGAAGTGAGGAGGATCCTACAATAAGGCAATCGAACTTTTTGGTATTACATATTATTAAAATGGGTACCACCCACCCCAAAAGAGGACAACCTTTTGTTCTGGAGAGACACATTTCTTGCTAAGATGCTTGATGAGAGTTAATAGCAAATGGTCAGTCTTAGCCTGGGGCGTTGCCAGGTTTTTGCCAGCCTGATTGGAAGGATGAGCTGTGGTGGGATTGCCCAGCCTTGGGAACTGAATGCTGGCCAGACTTTGAGGACTGAGGAGCTTGGGAAGTAACAGTGAAGCAAGGAACTCTGTGTCACTGAGTGACCTCTTCCTTCGCTCCTGTCTGAACAGTGTGCAATGTCGCTGATAGGACCTGGAATAAGTCATTTATATTGGGAGAGGGGCAGATATAAAAGGAAAAATGATGCTGAGAGAAAAAAAGTGATATTAAGGGAGAACCATGAAAGAGATCCCCTCTACCCCTGAAGAAGCACAAAATAAATGCACTCTCAGTCTCAGTGCAGTTGTTGTTACATGTGAGCCCTGCCAGTGGACACGTTCTACTCCTGTCCACAATAAGTTGGTGCCTGCACTGGGCTAAATAAAACCTGACCAGCAACAGATTGGGTACATGGTCCTGGGCTCTGTGTGGAGCTCTCCAAACAAGCAGGCAGGTGGATGTTCCTGTGCTGAGCCCCTGGGTGCTCAGGAAGGCTGGAGCTGCCCTCCAGAGCAAAGGGAGAAGGAAGAGGGTGATGCCCACTTGGCAGATGTCCAGACTGGGAAGGTGCAGTGGGAGCTCTTCAGTCTTCCTGCTGGAATTTGTTCCCAACTGCTCCCTCTGATGCAGAGTGTGAGCAAATTGCACTCACAGGACAAAATTAAGTCCATTCAGTGTGTGTTTTTGTGTGCATAACACTTCTAAATGGAAAAGCTTGAGAACTGTTTTCTTTTGACTTTGTTCTGGGTGAGTTTAATGTGGTCCTCTGTAAAGAAAACAAGAGTCTGGAAACCCAGGTCTCCAGGAGACTCTGCTCTATTAGATAATTTTCAATCTGTAGTGATCCCACACATAGATCTGAGGGAGCTCAGGCATGCAGCTGGAGTTGGAGCACTGGCTGGATTTGCCATCTGTCTCCAAGCAAGCCGATTTTGGCAGGATGCTCTGCTTCATATAGCTGAGTGTGACTCTGCTCCTCATCACCTCTGCACTGGGCTTTCCATGAAGGTTAATGGAACCTGGGAGAAAACTCTCTTTCCCCTTCCTGAGAAAGCACTATAATGTCATGCCAGTTGTGTTAACTCAGATCAAGCTGGTGGTGTTCTAATATTTGGTGTTTCTTTTCTGGACTGAAACTCCTGTTCAGCCTGAAAATGCAGAGCTTTGCTTCTGTTAAGCAGTGTTAGAATTGCTTATGTTTTGACCCCAAATCCATGCAAACTTCTCACTAGTGAGAAGGCACAAAGGTGTTCTGTTTGCTAACATGGCACTCCTAGGATCCCATTAAACTGTAAGGAAAAAATAAATAAATTAATTGATCATTGTGAATCTCTCCTCAGTCTGTTATTTGCCAATGGGTTAAAGGAATGTGTATTGATTTGGGCAATAGAGGAAAGTTTTGGTTTTCATTAGAGCCTGTAAAAAGTTTGGACAGAAAGCCTCAAGGGTACTCTCATGTCCTACCACATATATGTGCTCTTTTGTGATTTTTAAAAAAAAGATTTCCATGGTTGTGTTTGCAGCATTCAATTAAATCAGGGATAAGTGGGCAACAGGAAGCCAAATCTTCCCTCCTTCTAAGCTAAAGTGTGTGCGTGAAGTTTGATGCTGAGATTTTTTTAATTTGTATTTGTTTTCCTAACTTTTACTTAATTTATTCATCACTTTGACATCACTAGAAAGACAACTTCTTATCTTGTTTTTTGTGGGACTAACTATTGATGTTAATGGGCTAACACTGACAAACTGCTGGCTGGGAAAATGCTGAGGCAATTATGAAGGTGTGCATTTGTTTGGTTTTAGTTTGGGGTGGTGGAGTTTTTTTGTTGTTGTTTTTGGGTTTTTTTTCAGATTTTGGGTCAATTATAGAGGGGAAAAGTCTGTGTGGGGGATCCTGTGCTTATTTCCAGGTTTTGAACCAGCTGACACTTCTATAAGATAGAAACACTCTGTTTCTCCTTTAAAAGTGTAGGTGATAATTTTTCCTTTTGTAAGAGGTTCATTATCTCAAAGATTAACTTGCCTGTAAGTCAGAATAAAAGCTTGATATGTTAGTAAAGCAGAAATTCAAGCAGTCTAACACTTGATCTAGATAAAATGAATACCTAATGGCTTTCATTGTTCATCTTCTGACTCGAAACACTTCATGACTTCAGCGATTCTTCTACTTCTGAAGTAGTACATAAAGAATTGAAATTTGTATTTCTGGAGGAAATATATCTGTACACAACCTGTTTTTTAGAGGGAGAACTGTTCTTTTCTATGAACAGAACTCTGCTGTTCTCAAAAGACCACCTTTCTTGTGAAAACCATTCTTGCAGTAGTTCAGGCAAGACTTGTGTGCTGTGCCTTGGTTGTTACATTTTCAGTTTACACACATTGCCATGCTGCTCTGACCGCAGGAATTTTTCTCTAGTTTGCTTTTCACTTTTATCTCTTTGCTCATGGTGATTATTTCTTATTAAAATGCTCACATCAACAGAGCAATTAATTCTCAGTAATTTCCAAGTTGCACTGGCTTTGACTTTGTTAGTGGTTAATCTGGTGCAGTATCAGGAGATCAAAGCAGTCAGGGCTGAGCCCCTCGAGGCTCTGCTGTGGGTGCATCAGTGCTGGTGGGAAGATGTACTTTGGACTAAATATATATCCCAAAACCTAGGAGAGAAGGTGCCTTAGCTGATGTGCCACACCAAACCACAGTGAGGCAAGCCTGGATGGGATCTGTGGGGTCAATTGGTGGATCTGCTTCAAAATTGCACTGTTGCTATGATTCTACTGATGCTGAAATGGATGCAATGTTTGGTTCTCACAGATGCAGTCACTAGGGTGTAGACCAAAGCCTAGTGGTTGATATATCCTGTGTTTTCTGAAAACCAGACTGTAGCTAACTAGTAACCTGCTTGATTTTGCAGTGCTGTTTGCTCTTAAAGGAAAGCCCTCCTTGCTTGTCAGGGGCAGGGAACTCTGGGCTGTCAGTGGCACTATAGATGTTACCTAAAGCTTGGTTGGATATCTTTGATTTGGCATCCTGGATGGAAGACAATCCACCCAGCACTCTTCCTGTGCATTTGAAAACCCTGTGATTGTAATTCCTAAATGCTGCAGTTGCTGGGACTGCCTTGTGCAGGCACACAAAGTGTCTTCCCTGTGCAGGAAACCCACACAACTGTCCACAGGTCAGTGTGGAATGAAGACAGATCTGATCACAGTCCTTCCCTCAAGACATTTATGGTTTGAAACCAGTGAAGGGGAAGGGTTGGAGTGATTTTCCCAAAAGTAATGCAGGGATCATCTGCCCAGCTGGACTTAGATTCTGCATTTTTTTAGCTCCACTGTCTTCATGTTGGCCTGTGCTGATCTTTTTCTAAAACAGGCAGTTTAAATTGCTTATTTAGGTGCCTCCTGTTCTTCCACTTCTTCAGCATCTGATGTTGATCAGGAAATGCTCATGGACTGTGCTTCCCTGTGATTTTTTTTCAGTGTGGTCCTTACTGAGGATTCTGTTGCCAGCTCTGTCTCCTTCCTGGAGCTCAGGGAGCAGGATGTGAGTGCTCTTATACACTGGTCCTTTCTCTGCTGGACTGATTTGAGAGCTGCAAATGGATTTCTATCCTTCTGCACCTGTGAGGACGTGGGCTCCTCTGGGTAACCACCATACACAGTAGCACTGACCTATAGAAACTTTCCCACAGTTCCAAGAGTGGAGACTTTGTATGCAGAGAGGAGGGAAATGGGGTGGAGTGAGAAATGTGGATTCATGTGCTTGCTCTGCAAGAGTCTTCCTGGGTGGCCTTGAACATATCACTTACATCTTTCCCTTTTTTCCTGCCCCTCCTTTGCTTCCTTGTGCTTCAGTCTCCCACCTGTAAAATGAGGATGGTTAAACTTCCTCTTGCCCTTCCTCTGGCTTAGCCATTGAGGGGATCAGCTCTCCACAGCTGATGGTCTCTCTACAGCACCGAAATCAGTGAGGTTGACCTTGGTCATGAGCTCCAGTGTTAAAGTAACAGATGTAACAGAGGTGTTCAGAAGCCAGAATTTACTGTAGGTTTCTAGGATGGGATTTTCCCAGTTCCTGAAGACCATCCTCATGTGTCAGGAAAACATCAGACTGATCACCTAGATACCCTAGGAAATTCAAATTTAAAGGCCCCTGAACCAGTGGTTTGACTTCAGAAGTGCTCAAGACCCAGTAGTTTGCTGTGAATGTGGCAGTCACAAGTCTGGGGCACTGAATATTTTTTCAGTTGTCACAGATTTAGAAGGACTTCAGAGCCTTGCTGTGGATGTGTAAGGTTGTGGGGTGGCAGTGACTCTGTGTGTGTTTTCTTTTCCCCTTAAACCACTGCTTCAGTTCAAAACTGTAGCTCGTTCACAAGGACCAAGTACATGTGCAAAGTGACTTGGTTCATCAGTAGATTCCAGACTGCCAAATGCATTTGGTGGTCTTGGTTATCTTCCAGCCAAAAAACTCAGAGGCCTGACAGTGTGTATGTATTTTCACACATAGATATTTTGGCATTTTAGCTGTCTGTGCTCACTCTGTAGAAATGTGGACTGAGCTGTTGCAGGAGTGAGGGGGTGGTCCCAGCAGGTCAGAGTTGAGTCTAGTGGTAGGGCAGGGTGGGGAAGCTTGGATTGCAGCTGCCTACACAAAATTTGACCTCAGATTAACCAGATAGCTTCAGTTTCCACTGCCGCTGTCCCAAAGCCTCCATGAGCAAAAATAACCCAAGTACAAGAAAAGAAAATAGATTTTTGGAATTTGTACAAAATGGGGAAGAAAAACCTCTTTTATTGTTCTTTATAATTTATGAATTATCTCTCTCTTTGACTAATACCTGCTGACAGCAGAGAGCAAATATTAGATATTCTGAGGTTAGTACCACACGAGTGCACGAGTTTGTTGGTGCTGAACAGGTTGGACAAGATCGTGTGCTGATGTTAATCAACAGGTCTCTGTTGAAGTTGTGCCAGTTTACATCAGTGAAGGATATAATTCCTGAATGTAATAATTTACTGCATTACTCCTTTTAAAGTTTAAGCTCCTCTTCTTTATCATTTTCCTCCGAAGGCAGAGCTGTTTTTTATTAGATAATGGGTTTGTAGGAATGAAGTGTTTTTATTAAATATTAAAAAAATCAGCATTTACCTAACTGAAAGCCTTGTCTTCATTTAGTCCTGGTTGAAGCTGACAGTGAAGAATGCAGGCTGCTCTTGCCAAATCCTGATATGGTCCAGCAGCAGTGCTTTGTGAGCGGTGATGAGTCTCCCTTCTCAGAATTGATCTTACTGAGTTTCCATAATCAAGGACAGACTTTTCAGAAAGGCTCAAATATGACTTTTTTTTCATAAACTGCTCAGTATTTAGTGCTCATCTTCCTTTGAAAAATTTGCGTTCAATTTGATGCCAGAAGCTTCTGAGTGCCAGGCACTCTTAAAAGCCAGTCTTTGCATGTCATTGGAAAGATGTTCCTGCATAAGCAAACTCTATACATTTGCAAACAATCCTATTTAAAAAAAACAAACAAGCAGTACTGCTATTGAGGATGGCAGTGGTGTGAATAGTCTTAAAGAAAAGAGGAATTATACTAAAACCTCACTCATTTCTTGCAATGAACTTAGCTGAACTCTGAATATTTTGAAGATCTGTGTGCTCTGCTTTGTTAAAAATGGTGTAAAAAAAACCTGTTTTCCTGAAGAACTGAATTTTCTGGCCTTATCGGAAGGAAGATGTATCATGCCTCTTATTAGACCAATCCAAAGGCCACTACATTTAAGGCCAGAAGGCTTAAATTATTCAAATAAGACTTTGAGGCTTTCCAGACTGCTTTAGGAAAATTGGACATTGATCCCACAGACTTTCCTGTTTTAGCCCTGCTGACTTTGTCCATAAGATATTCAAATAATATTTTGGGAAGGCATTGTGGGACAAAGTATGTCTCAGACCTGACCTTTCCTCTTGGCCTTGCTCTAAGAGCACTCCAGGTGGTGGTCAGACTTCTGCACCTTCTGACAAATATTATGCCAATTTAAATTTGGGTTTGTTTTTTTTTTGTGTGTGCATAAGGATTTCATTATTTGACCAAAAATCTAGTGAAACAAATTCTTCCTTAGGCTATCATAAACAACTGTTGTCCAAATGGTGCTGTGGAGTGAAGCATCTTCAATTTTATGTAAACAGTTTTCTTCATTGCAAAAGATATCTGTAGATTGCAGAAGCAATGAATTACAGGAAATGTCTGACAAAGGTTGTCAGTAGCCAGAAAATGAAATATCATTGAATTCTGCACTTTATCTTTAGATATAATCTAAACACTAAGTTCTGCTTTCTCTAACCTGGAGGTAAAACTTCCATTCATTATACAGAGTTATTAAAAAAAAAATCATTTTTCTTTTTTCAAATCAACCCTTCCTGATTAATACTCAGTATGGAAAGAGTGAGGGAGAGAAATATTCAATCAGAAAAGCGTAAAGGTAAAACTGAATTTGGTTTCTAGGAACATCTTTTTTCATTGCTATGGCTGCAGGCTTTTCCAAAATTTCAAAGTTATCTTCAGGAGTCATCAAGGAGAGTAAGAGTGGAATAAGTGCACTGATGGAAGATATTTGAGGTGAGAGTTTCCCATTCCCACAAAGGAAGGATTAAGTTAAGCTTGAGGTACCATCTTCCTCTTCTTGGGTAGATGTGGGTGATTTGTGTGGACAAATATGGTTGGAAGAACATGGTTTCATCTGTCACTCTTCTGCTTCCACAATGCCCAGGAATGACCAAGACAAGAAAACCTTCTTAAAACAGAGTTTCAGCTCTTCTAGTGCTCAGTCCCATAGTCACCCAAAGTAGGACGACTCACCGGTGCTGGGTTGTCAGGGAGATGGATTTTGGAGCAGGATTTGAATGGATGTCCCTGACTTACTAAATTGCTGAAATACAAGTCTAGAAACAGGTTTTCAAAACCAGTTTGCACTCAGCTGTGACTCACCTGAAGCCCATACTAAAGCTCCCTTCTACTCATTTCACTGGAAACACTTTCAGATACTCAATCTCTTCTAACGAGTTTTTGCTACTTACGTTTGCACTGGATGGTGCAACCACAACTTGGGGTTAACCCTCCTGTGTCTTAATTATTTGTAAGTGGAAGAATTGATTTCTGCTCCGCTCTGCTTCCTCATCTCCTAATCTGTCTCCATTTGTGATTGTGTGCAGCCAGTTTTGGGGGATGAAAGGGCAAAGGTGACATCCATTTATTTTTCCACAGATGGCAGAAAATTTATAAGAATTATACTCTCTGCTATACTCCCACTTTCCAGACAGCCATGTTGGTGTGAAAAGGTGCCTTTCAGGCTTGAGATGTTGAGCAACGAAGGGAAATAAACAGTTTGTTTTGATTGACATGTAGAAACTTATTAGTTTTCAGAGCACAAAAGCTGTTTCTTAATATAGAAAATGACCACATTTATGAAAGCTGTGATGTTGAACTGTTTAATTTGTTTGTATTGACTGAGACAAAGCTAGAAAAGTCCTGGGTGAAAAAACCACGATCTGAATAAAGTACTCATGTCATTGTGATGACATAACCTTACAGAGTATCTCAAAACAAAACAAAGAATTTTGCCGCTTTCTCCCTCATTGCTTTTTAACTCAATAACATCTTCCTTCCCATGACTTGCTCCATTATCTTCAGTGTGGCAAGTTTAGCATGAATTTACTCCTTTCAACACGAGCAAAATGATTAAATCTGCTCTGATTAATTGTTTCTGTATGTTGGAAGAAAGGTCTTCCTCCACCTTTCTTCTCCCCCTCCTTGCCCACATGTTTTCCATACAGTTGCTGTGGTGGCCCAGGCTCTTAAAAGCATCCTAAAACACACCTGGAGACAGTACATTGCTATCTCAGCACTTTGCTACATCCCTCACTGTAAGTGCACTGAGACTCCTTACTTCATCCTGGTCTATGGCACTTTATTTTCTTCCCTTGATGGAACAGAAATGAATTCTGAACATGCAACTCTCTGGGTGAGGGCCCAGGGCCACAAACCATCCAAGGTAATTCCCAAACGTGGTGCTGTGGAAGTTACCACATGGGAAATATCCATAGGGTGAGATGCACTGGCTGTCTGTGTAGACCTTTTGCCCTGCAAGGCTCTTGGCAGCACAAGGTGAGTGTCTGACAGGTTATCTCAAGGTTTAAATTGCTGTAAAATTGAAATTTATCTCCATGTGTGTGCACAGGAAGTAAAGATTGAGACAGTCATATAACAAGCTATAAAACTTCTCCTGTTTAGTTATTCTGACTTCAGATCTACTGATCCATTTTTTTTTTTTTTTTTGCTTCCAATACCAAGTGCACCTGAATTTTTGAAACTGAAGTTTTAGTGGGGTTGTGATTTCAAACAGACATGACTCCTCTGAAAAGGAGGAACCATTATTATTAATAAGCTTTCACTATTGTCTTTCTGTCTTTGTTTAATGTGCTTGAATGTTGAATTATGCTAAATTATGTACATGTTAAGTGATAAATTATGTAATGCTCCAATGTGGTGGGAATTAATAGTGGAACTGCCTTAATTTGCCCTTTTGTTTTTTTTTTTGCCATAAAATCCATTAAATCTCTCTGTTATGTAGATGGCTTTGTCAAATGGTGGTCATAAGAAAGGAGGGATGGGAATGGGGGGGGGAAAAATCCCAAGCCCCAAAGCAAACAGAGCCCTACTCCCTTTGGACAGATGGTGGGGGCTGAACCTTCATGAATTTGTTATCGACCTGATTGAGATCCCGTCGGGGTATTGTTCCCAGGCCGTGCCAGGGATGCTCTCAGGGATGGGGAGATGAGTCCCACTGCAAAAATGCAGAGCTGTGAAAATCCTCCGGGAGCTTCTGAGGGATTCCGGCACCTCCTGGGCTGTTGGTGCTGACCCAGGGTCAGCCCCGGGCAGACACCTCACAGCTGCAGCGCTTCTCCTGCCTGTTCCCAGCGGGAATTACCACAGGGAATGGATCCCCCCCAGATAGCGTAGCTGAAGCCTGGGAAAACATGTGCTGCTTCTGAGCAGTAAGTTTACAATATGGTAAATTAGAGGCAGGTCTTGTAGTCACAACACCCATTAAATGAAATAAATGAGGGCTGAGTTTGTGCCGTGTTTCAGTTTATCGCTGGTTGATGAATTATGAAGGGATGTTGGTGGTGGGTGGGATAAGGAAGGGCTTTGATTCTGAGGGCAAACTGTGTAGGTGATGCTCTAGGATGGTCTTCTGATTTCCACATCATTCCCAGATGTGCAATGTGGTTTAATCCTCCATGCTGGCAGAATTCCCAACAGCGTGATAGTAGCAAGTGCATATATCCATGCCTGTCTGCTGCTTGGATGTAGAAGGAACAGTTTTACAGACAAAATAGAGGATTTTTTTCCCCCCTCTTAGTTAATGCTGTTTACCTGCAATACCTGTGAATTTTGACTTTAACCTTGAGTGCCCTTTCAAAAAATGCCAGTGTTGAATAAGTTATTTCCTCATGATTCTGGTGTGCATTTGCAGCCAGAGATGAGATTCAGGTCATGATTTCAAGGCCTGTGCAAGCCAGAGAGTTCAGTGGCCTGGGTTTACTTCCTTTCTCCTCCAGAATGCCAGGAAAAGTTATTCTGTAAGTCCACAAAGTTTAAACTTTGCACTTTTTTTTTTCTCTAACTGTCTTTTGATCATTAATCATCAGGAATGGGGCTATTTTATACTCCTGCCAAAATAAAGTGAGCTTAGGTTTAAAAACTATTAGAGGTTCTGGTGTCTCTGATTTGAAAATTTATTGCATTTTTTCAGTCCTCTGGAGTGCAAATGGTATGTCCAAGGAAAGAGCAGAGGAAGCAAATTGTCCTTTTATCTCAGGGATAAGAATGCTCTGACTGACACTTTCTATTTTTCATAGAGAACTGATGAATTTTATGTAGAATCTTCCTGTACTCTTGCATTTTTGAGATTAGTAAAAGTCAGGAATGCACGTTAGTTAGGTAAAAATGATATGGTACTAACAGATCAGGTGTTTTTCTATCCTAAAAAGATGCTTTTTAGTATAGCACATTTTTATATGTGCATGGGTTTATATCACACTTAGTAGTTGAGTCCTTGGTGATGAATGGCATTGCAACAAGCATAATAGTACTGATAGTACAGATTCAGACATAAAAAAGATTTTCAAAATTAAGAGATAACAAAGTACTTTTCCTTTTTACAAGAGTTCAGAGCAGGAATGGTTATACCTGGAAAAATTACTGATAGAACTTCTAGGTTGTGATTTCAAGTTCGGAAGCTATGTTTTCTTCCTAATTTTTCCTTTTCTTTTTTTTACTTTTATTCCTGTCACTCTTTATCCTTTTCTACTTAGTCACAACATGGAGACAGAAAGAAAGAATAAAAGGGCCTTTCAAAGACTGAATTTTCCACTGGGGAGGGGGGAGGAAGCTTTCCTGAAGTTGGATGCAAAGATTTTCCATGCTCTTGCTGGCCTGAACAGCTGTATGTACATACATATCCATAAAACCATGATGGCAGTGTGGAAATGCTCTCCCTAGTAGAACAATACAGTTATTTCATCTTGCTTTCCTTAAGAAAAACCTGAACAAAGTGAAGAAACAAACAAAAACCCCCCAACTCCCCCCAGAAATCAGGAATATTAAAGATGAAAAAGGCATCTAATTTCCAAGTTCTAGTAAAAGGTAATCCTGGAATTACTGGAATGGAATTATTGTCAACTGTCTTTCCAATCCAGTAATCTTCTATGCATGTGAATATGCAGATTGAGAATAAAACCTTGTCTCATTTATTCAGAAACCCTTTCAATGTATAGATGGAAACAAGGGATGGAGGACAAAGTTATTATCAATTAATGGAAGTGTATATTTGAGGAATATTTTGAACATCACCTGCTGAGTAATGCACATGTGTTAACTTTCTCTCTCTGTCCCTTACAGGACAGACCTTTTGATGCCTTTTTGGCACTTTTATCACAGTCTTCACAGATCTGCAATCTATTGATCCCACCTCTAATGGGATGGTACATTAATCTTGAGGTAGAACTGTGCCACTTCTTTATTAAACATGTGCCAGAAGATGCCAAAAAGCTTAGTTTCTTAGGCTGTGCTTCTGTTAAAAAATGGCAAGGAAAAAAACCTCTGGTGTGGAAATCTCACAACTTCCAAGAGGGATCCAGTTCAACTCATTCTCTGACCATATCCTTCGAGTTCTCTTTATACCCTTCAGTCTTGCTTTGTGTGTTTGAGTTATTGGTGATGTTGAGGTTGCAGCTAATTCCATGCAGTGCCTGTGAAGTCTTTGAGTATTTTACATCTTTCCATAAATGAAGCTTTTTTTAAAAATGTCTTTGGTGTAGGCAAGGTCCTGCTCCTCTCAGGAGTCTGCCAGCTTCCCTTTGTGTTCTTTGATTGCTGCCTAACAACTCTAGATGGACCCATCCTGCCCTCTGGAATCTTCAAGCTTACTTTGTGCAGTTATTCTCAGGAGGGACACAATCTTTTCTTTGCCTGGAGGACCCCACAGCCCATGAATGAACAAGATGTACATGTTTTGACTGCCCGGTTTCATTTTTTTAACAGCACATGTGATGCATAGCAATGATACAACAAACTGGAGACAAATTAAGCTTTTTTTCCATCTGCTGCACCATCTGAAAAGACAGATGAGACTTTGCATTTGGATGGTGATTGGGAAAGCAGGCAGTGAATTGGCCTGGTGCATATGGAAGTGTGAATAGGTGCAAGGATGCGAGAATAAGGCGGCGGGGGAGTCAGGGGCCTCAAGTGCTACTTTGTCCAGGAAGCACTGGAAGAGCTCCTGTGCTGGGAAAGCTTGCTGTGGGAGCTGAGATGATAGCTGAGGAAAGGTGGCTGATGATACAAAACATGGCACACTCAGCAAGAGGTTTAAAGTGGGAGGTTAAATGAGTGTCTGTGAAACCGGCCTTAGGCTCCAAGCAGAAATGAGGGAACTGACTGCTATCCTGAATTTCCTGACAGCTCATGGAAAGCTGGAGATAGGAGGGGGAGATCTCTAGGCAGATTGCTCTCTGAGCTGACACATGCACTTATTTTGAAGTTCCTATGAAAAATATGAAGCTGAACTTACTGTGCTGGTTGTCAAAGTCACCGGCACAGGAGGAGCACTGGGATTTGCTGCACAGGTGCTGCTGGAGTGGCACATTCCATAGGGAATGCTGGTGTCATCCAGCACACTGTGCACTGCTAAGGGTGTTGCTGAATGTGGCCTGCTCCTCTTTTAACACTCAGCTGGAGCCTTGGGTGCTCCGTTCTCTCTGTCATGTAGAAAAGTGTGCTCCAGGTTCTGTGGGTGAGAGAGTTGATGTGGCCCTTGGAGTCAGAGACTGGAAAATGTCAATTCAGAAGTTCCCATGGAAGAGCCATTTATTTGCAGGTGCTGTCACCTGGTTTATTATTAGCTCCTGGATTTTCAGGGTTGTTCTCTAGCTATATGTACACACACATGTATAGAAAGAATAATGAACTCCAGCTCTATATTACTATTACCGGTGATATTTTGTCTGGGAAACTACTGTTCTTAAGAATTATGGATTGCAATGACTCAAATCTTGGCAGGAACTGCTTAATGCATAGGAGAACGCCTTAGCATTTGCTATCAGGATTTTTTACTTCAAATTCCAGCTTTTCTGCATGTTTCCTTTTATGCCTACAATAAGTCAGTAGATGTCTATTACTCTATTTCCTCTCTCAACTCCACATGGAGTGGAGCTTTCTTGTTCTGCTTATCTTTTTGAATGCTAGTCCATACTGAGGATCTTCCAAGACAGTTTCTCCTCACGAGAGAGTTACATCCACACGAAATTGGTGTGGGGATGTAGATGTGTGTTGCTCCTATTACACAAAATACATCACTCATCTCTCAGGGCCTTTGTGGGGCGTCTCTTCTTCTGCAAAACTGGCAGATCTCTGTTCCCTGCTGAGCAAGAACTCCAAACATCATAAACAGAGAGAAACCTTCCTTGCTGCTCCCAAGAGCTTTCCCATTGGAAATGGCTTAAAAAATCAGACCAATGCAGATTTCTTAAAGACTAGACATGACTCACTCAGAGCTTGAGATTGTTTCTAACAGCTCCATCCAGTGGCTCCTGCTGTAACAAGAACATGGGGTTTGGCTCACGGGGGTTCAACACCTTCAGGGCTGGAAAATGCTACTTTAAGGCACGAGATGTGACAGTTGTCACCTCGCAGAAGGAAGTGTTATTAATTCTAAGATGTGGTGTTTACATTTTGCAATTGCTTGCAAGGAATTTTTCTCCTAGTTTTTTTATTCTCCCTGCATCAAATGGCTTCCACCCCTTGGTGTGCAAAGGGAGACTGTCCCTCTTCGGTGGCTGGAACACGAATTATGCTTGTTATGAAGATGAATAGAGTGCCTGTATATAAGGGATTTCTATTTTTTAAAGAGCAAAATAGCCCAGGTGAGCTCACTCATGCAGGAAAGACCTGCCCTGCAGTTCAGGAGAGAATGTTGGAATTGTTCAACAAGTATTTGATGTCACTTTTTTATTGAAAAAGTGCCAATTTCTCTGTGCAAAGCCTTTGATTTTGAAAATATGAGATTTTAATTTCAAAACTTAGTCTTTTCCCTTCACTTTTAAATGGAATATTTTAATCAGTTTTTTTTATTATTTCTTTGAATCTTGTCTCTTCTATGGGAGTGATGCAAGTAGACATTCAGGTTGCAAAAATTTGAGATTTCAATTTTTCTGCCTTGTTCAGGATGGGAAAAAGCTTTCAAAATCTCAAAAATTCTCGTGGGTCAGGGGAAAAAAAAGTTTCCCACAGAGCTCTAGTCAATGGGAGTGTTACCATAAACTTCCCTGTGCCTTGGATCAGGCCCTGAGAGCGTATCGGAGATTTTTGTCAGCCTCATTGATTGCACAAACCAGCCTTGTTATGAGGAAACATTCCTAGGCCAGACAACATTCTGACATTTGTCTGTAGCTTTCACATTTAGGAGAGATTATTGTCTCCAGAGGGTCATTCTTAATGATTTAAATCTGAGGTAGATCGTTTTTTCTGGCAGCGTGTGTGTAATCTAATCCATATATTGTTGAGAATAATTGGCATGGGCTCTGAGTTGCTCTATGGCTGTGGTCAGTCACTATTGACTGCCCTGAAACTTGCTGAGTAGGTGGTATAAATTATATGAGGACCTGGAAAACCAAAGCAAAAAAAAAAAAAGATATTCAAAGTAAGGAAATGTGGAAGTAGAAGTACTTTCCACTGGGATCTCTTTGGAAGCAAACAGTCTGAGCTATAGAAAATTTGCTCTTGATAATTACATGTTGGATAACATCACATAGGCCATATGACCAAGCATATGTAAAATTTGTGTTTGTTTCCTTCCCAGGGAGCTCAGTGGTGACTTTAGGCTCATCCTCTGAGCAAGAGATGGTGTGTAAACTGTACCACCCAAGGAGCAGCCCCGGGAGGCAGCGTGACTCAGAGCCACGCTGCTGAGACACAGATCCCTCCCTGCTTTCCTCCTGCCTCTTCAGGCCGTAAAATAGAAAGATTCTGCTGTTTGACTTTTTTTTTCTATTTTTTTTTTTCATAGTGATAAAGTGCCTGCCGTGGCACAGCTGTCCCAGTTAGCAGTTGGGATTGGAGGAAAGTGCTTGGAATTACAGATTCATAGAATGGTTTGGGTTGGAAGGGACGTTTAAAGATAGTCTCATTCCAACCCCCTGCCATGGGCAGGGACAGCTTTCACTATCCCAGGTTGCTCCAAGCCCTGTCCAACCTGGCCTTGGACACTTCCACAGACAGGGCATCCACAGCTTCTCTGGGCAACCTGTGCCAGGGCCTCACCACCTTCACAGCCAATAATTTTTTCCTAATATCTAATCTAAACCTATTTTCTGTCAGTTTGAATCCATTCCCCCATTTCCTGTCACTCCAGGCCCTTGTAAATAGTCTCTCTCCATCTTTCTTGTAGGCTCTCTTCTGGCACTGGAAGGACACAATTAGGTCACCCCAAAGCCTTCTCTTCTCCAGGCTTAACAATCCTAATTCTCTCAGCCTTTCCTCATGCTCCTGACTCCTCATCTTCAGGAAGCAGAGATATGGGAACAATTCTAGTTCATACCCTACCCCATTATCAGAGTTAACTTCTGGAAGGGAGTTATTTCTCGAGTGTAGTTTGGTAAAGCATTTCAACGCACTTTTTAATTCTTTTAAATGTTGATGGATTTTTAAATGCCTGCTTAAAAACAAGTGCTTTAATGCTTCACCAGAGAAAAATGTTGCTGTGACATTATGTTCCCTTGCATATATATCCTGCTCCAAGTTAGTTCAGCACAGTTACTTCCACACCTCTGAATTACTACCCTGTCCTGTGGTAAAAGGGCTTTTTGCTGACTTCAGTTTTGGACACCTCACTGTTTGCTAATTAGAAAAATATTTTAGATGTTGTTTATTAGGACTTGGCACTATCTATTAGCATTGTTTCTGTAAACTAATGACATGCTTGGATTAAAAACAGAAAGAGGCCTGGGTGTGTTAAATATTCTGGGTAGTACCCTCCAGAGCAAGAAATCAACAGTGGGGCTTCCCCCAGAGGTACAAGATCCAGTTTGAGACACATCTAACACCTTGAACTGATTAGAAAGGTATTTTAATAGGAAGAAAGCCAAATTTTAGCCAACACGTTGAATTTTATTTCAGCCCCAAGAGTTAATTTTGCAAAAGAAATCAGACCTCCCGTTTCCCATCCCTTGGCACTCAGGTTTCCTCCTTTTCTTTCCATGATTGCATTAATTGTCAGCTGAAAGAGACATTGAATCCACAGGTTAACTTCTTCAACATGAGTAGTTTTAGGGGTACTGCTCTTAAGCATTAATCTTCCTGTAGGTTTAGCATAAACCTGTGCAAAGGACAGGAAGTCCTGTCAAAAATACAGTTGGAATTATTTCACTAAAGTCAACCTCTTATAATTTGTTAAAAGCTTAATTTTTATTGCCTCTGATTTTTAATCAACACTAGCAAGCTGAAAGAGGCCTTATCCTGCTGTTTGTAGGGTGGGGAACCCCTACCCATTTTAAGTCCTCTCTTTATTCTTGAATAACACAGGTGGTGTGGTATCAGGTATTAGAGAGAAGGCATGAGGCACCTGAGATCCTGTTAGTGCTTTGAAAGCCATCTTTTGATATTTTCTTCCGGAAATTTCAATGTTTTACTGTCAAAATTTCTTATAGCATGCCAAATGGGAATAAAGTGGTGGATCTGTGTATGTTGTAAAGCCTTAAAGCTGTAAATAAGACACTTGTGAGGTTGAATGTTATGTATATATGTAATTATATCTGTATTGCTGGGGGACTGCATCCAAGTGTTGCTTATCAGTCCTAAACTGGAAAAAAAAGAATATTTCCTACTCATTGAGCAGCTTCCAGTGTGTAGCTAATAAAATATAGGCTTGGTTTAGCACAATAAAAAGCTGTGCTTGCATTGGGAAGTGTGGAGAACTCTGGATCTTATGATGTTCTTACAGGAGAAAGGAATTATTTCAAGTAAACAAATGTAGCTCTTTTCCTATCTCACAAAGGTGAAGACTTAGCTAATGCATTCCACCTGCCAGAGTCACAAGGGGAACTCCAGAGACAAGCTCCAAGCTGCACCTAAAAGACTTCTAGTAGCACATCTATTGAACTGATAAACAACCAAGTTATGTGCAGGGCAGGATTAGTGATCTGATTGATTTTTAGGTCAGTTTGCTCAGAAAAGAGAATCTGCTGTCATAGTTAGTTGAGCATTCCCAATTTTTTGATATCACGTTGGAGCTAAATGTCACAATGTTATTTTCACTGGCATAACTTTCAGAGCTATTTCGAGTACCAAACCTTGCACTTTTTTATGTAATGGAAACTTCTATTTCAAAAAAGCAGTGAAAAGTTAAGTACCAAATTTTGCCTCCCTCTCCCCCCCCCCACCTTCCATAACACCTCAATAATTTGAATATGTGCCTCTTTATGTGTGGGACCTCCCAGAAATCCCTGTCGTGATGGATGTTACAAACTGGGCAGTGCCTAAAACTTACACATTTTGTATGTGAGATTTTTCTCCTTCCCTCACCTTGTAGAATTTTGCTTCTGGGGGTGAAACTCTTCCATAGCCTCATCAGTGCTGGGAACACCCAGCTGACAGCAGAGTTGCAGAGCTCAGGCTGAAAGCAAAGTGACAAAGCTGCCTTAAGGAAGACAGAGGGAATGGAAAGAATTAAGTTTGTGCTGACTGCTTTGTGGGTATCTCTTAGCATGAGGTAGCAGTGGAGAACAATGTTTATTCATTAAGATTTAATTGCCTGGAGCTTGATGCATTTCTGCCTTCCATGCTGGTTTTCTTTGAATGCCTTCTGTTTAGATTTTTCTTTCTCGTTGCTGTCATTTGCTGTGCACTGATGGGGAGAAGTGTCATCAAAGGTCTGGAGCTTTTGATGTTTCTCATATAAGATGCAAATGTTTAACAGATGAAAATTATTTGCTAATAAGTGAATAAGTATCAAAAGCAGCAGTACAAATAAAAACCCCTTTTGTAATAGTGCCTAAAAATTCAAGTGACTTATTTAAACACTGGGCAGGCCCTTCTTTGATGTATGTGAATATTTTCAGGCAGAGGCATCCTCATATTGTTAGAGCATAGCTGTTATTTTTATTTTCTTTTAGACCTCACTTGAAGCATTCTGGGGAAGTGTAGAACCAGTGAACCTCTCTAGATATATTGGAGCTGAGGGACACACAGGCAGGACAGAGCCCTGCAAATGTCAGTGATTCCCATCCACTTCTCTGTTTAGTTCAGAAGACTGTCCTGACTCGCAAATCTGGAAGAAAGTCTGTTTTCTGTACAGACTCCTACAAGTTGCTGTTCAATATGAAACTTAAGGGAGTTCTCATGCAAGTCTGAAGCTTCTGCAGGTTGCTGTGATAAACACTGGGCAGCTGAAAACTGCCTTTCAATTTGAAGTCCTGATTGCAGACAAACTTGCCTTGACTAGATCACTGCAAGACCCATTTTGCTGCTAATCATTGCAGCAGAGCAAGCCAGAAGAGCTGCCTTACCATCTGACAGCCTGAATCTTTGTAGTACTGCAGCTGGAATCTGGGAAAGGATGTTGGGCTGGACATGTTATAACTTGACTGGTTTTTGGCTGGTCAGTGTTTAGGGGTCAAGGTGCTTTGGCCTTTGGGTTTATCCACTTGCAGCTTGGAAAGGCTGAAGCATTTAAAACCCTTAAGTGCATTTCTTGTCAAAGACCTCTTAAATCAAACACAGCTTAAATGAGTTAATGAAAGGAAACAGTTTCCACTTCTCGCTCAGTCTGTCTCCCATGCTCAGTAATTGATGTCTAGTTTGATGAGTCACATTAACCAGCCTCAGGTTAAATCTCTTACAGCCTAATCCTGTAACATCCTTCTGTAGTCCATGTCTGTGCTGGGAGCTGGGGAAGGTTTTGCCTGAGCTGAGGCTGCCAGATGGGTTTCTGCAAGGACTTGAGTTGTTTTTTACCTAGAAGGGAAGGAAATTTCAGGAAGAAACAGCATCTTACACTCTTTGCCTCTTGGGCAACTGGAGAGGTGCCCTGGGATAGTCTGGGGATTCCCAAGGAGAGGGGTTCTGTTGTGTGGACATGGAAGATATGGAAGCTCTCAGGATCTGATGTTATAACACCTATGAAGGCAGCCAAAAGCACATTTGAGGCTGGTATCCCAAGCAGAGGTTTCAACAGGGCTTGAGTTAAAAGCAGGAACGACAGCCAGAACTTGCTGATTCCTGCAAGTGAGTGTGGACTTCCCTATGCAGGAAGATGGAGGTGGGAATGTGTGAGTTATGTTACTTTGGTTTCTGTCACTGCTATGGAGAAACTCTCCTGAGCTGTGAAAATTATGCTCAGAATCTATCTTTTGAAAGACTCAACAGCCCTTCTCTTCCCTGATTTCTTCTTGTCTGGTATTTTGTTATGGAAAAGGGCGGAAAAAAACAGGGAGAAAAAGGCATCTAGTAATGAGAATTTGTCTATACTACCCATTTCCATTACAAGCCAAACTTTCTACAACAAGAAAAATGTCACATCACAGCTATTTTCATTATTGCTACGGCTGAAGAAACAAAATATATTGGAAGACAGAAGATCGTCAAAATTTTCCTGACTGTTGTAAGTCACTAGTTAACAAAGAGGAGGAAATTTGTGCCTTTGTCTTTGCTTGATTTGTTGCCTCAGTGCTATATATGGGAGAGAGTCTGTAAGAGTCTTGTCCTTTTGTTTGTTTTTTTTCCTGTTGTCCCTGTGATTGTTTTCTTTCATAATCAGACCAATTAACATGTCACAGAAGAGAACCACTTGTGGATATATTTTTTTTTTTTAATTCCCTCTGAGTCTGGAGCACAGTTTAGCAGATAAATAAACCTGTCTCTAGTGGAAGGGGGGAAATTGCAGAGGGGAATTTCCCTGGACACGTGTCATTAGTTCCTCCCACGAGTTGTACAGGTGTGACATTAATCAGGTTGTGGGCCCTGTTCCTGGAGTCTCAGAGGGATCTGACACCATCTGCGTGGCTCCTGTGTTCAGGGTCACTGAGTATGCAGAGCAGGATCACTTCCTGAGGCATCCCTGCCTTTGAACAGGCCTCTTCCACCCTGTGATGGATTCCTCCAACAGCCAGCACCTGATGGGCATCACTTTTCCGGCATTGACACTGATGGATGTGCCCACAACTCACTCAGCACTTCCTCCTTTTCTGAAACCCTGGCTGCCCAGCTGTGTGTGGACACTGTGGAGTGGGGAGTTAGTGTGGCTGGATCCAAGGGAACCGAGCAGGTTGCCAACCAAGCCAGTGGTCGTATTTAAAGAGTTCTCATTTTTCCTGCTTTCTTAGAGAATTTTCCAAGACTGTTATAAAGGGGCAGCAAATAAAAGTGTGGGACTTGGTCCTCAAGTCTGCCATGCCTTGGCAAGACTTGGAAAATAAATCCCTTTAAAAAGGTATTGCAGGGCTTGGTTGTAAAGATATTTCTCTGTATTACATCACCTGTGGTATTGGAGACAAAACAGACAAAAATTTCCTACCTTTCCTCCCTTTATCACTCTCTAAGAGGAATATCAGCTGTAGGGTAGATAAGTAATAAATTATTTGCGTTCTCCCTCTTCCTTGCATATCTAACTGTGTAGTCATCCCTTTCACTTGAATCTGGCCGTCAAGTTGTTGGGGATTTTCAATCAAGCACCTGCATGTTGGGCACATACTCCTTCCTGTGCAAGGTAATACAGAGGGTCCATCTTTTGGATCATGATTCCCATCAGTTTTACCACAGCTAGATCCTTTAAGGAGTCATGTGCATCCAACCCTAGACTGCAGTGTGGAGGGAAAACCATCTTCGAGGTAGTTATCTGTATTTTAATTCAATAAAATGCTGTATTTCTTCCCTTGGGAAAATATTCCCTGTTTCAGATTTGATTCCAGCCGAGCCTTGCAGTGCTAGTATCTAACAGAGCCCTAGTTTCCTTTAGGCTTGTGAGTCTAACAACTTGGGAACTGTTTCCCTCCCTCCTTCCCTTCTTCCCAAGAGATCCTGCTTGCTAGACGGGCTTTCCCAAATTCTCACAGCTCTAATCTGGATACCATTTAGTGTGACAGCCTCTTTCCCGGGTTCCCACAGCTGGTTAGTGTTTTGAATTCCAGCCTCGTGAACTCATATCAGGCTACATGGGCTAATGCTCCGAGCACAACCTAGAGCAGATATCTCTGATGACAGAGTAATGGAGAGAACTGCAGAGCTCTCTGCCTGTTTATTAATGCACAGTCATTTGTGGTGTTCTGCAATTTCTGCCCAGAGTAACTGATTCTAATGCCTCACTGCGGCATTTAAGTCTTAATGGAGGTGAAAATAAAATAACTCAAGTAGGTTGCTTGAAAGACCAGTAAAACAACCTGCTGCACTGGGAAAAGTTTATCAAATCCCAAGGGGGACAAATGTGGCTAAAAATATCACTTAATTACTGTTATATCCAGCTGAGTTCTTACAGAGGGTAAACTCCAGGAAAAGTATGTTCTAGTCTCTCTCATAACGTTCAGACTTTACCTTGACTAAACAGTGTTTCAAACTGTGAGAGAGAGGAGTTGTCAAACAGTGCAATGAGCACAGCACCCCCTGTTAAAGCCTGATGGGGATAATGCCAGTGGATTCAGTGCCTTGGAATTGTTTAGGGCTAGCTTCAGAAGCAGCCTCTGATTCAGGGGTGTGCTGCTCACTCTCTTGCCCCTGCTGATCACCAGCCTGTGGTTGGATTTGGGGAGATATTTGGAACCCCAAACTACCTGTCTATTTGAGAATCCCATGCTCAGCACTGCTGTTAATTAGACCTGTAAGTCTCTGACCATCCAGCACTTAGAGCACTCCTAAATCAGTGTCTTCTTTGGGAACATTAGTTCTGGAATACAGCTGAGTAGAGGTATGAAAGAAGAAATTCCACAGAGTTGGCTCATTCCTGATATCAACCACAGTGGCTCTATTCCAGGAGGGTTTGTCAGTCTCTACCAGGGCAGGATCTAACCCACCTCCTCCTCACTTGGAGTCTACAGTTGTTTTTTTTTTTCTTAAATTAAACAACAAAATAATCCCCTCATTTAGAATTAAAAGCAACTATACATCAAAATGGAAATGATTGGTGGCACGTGTTGAGAGCTTGGGAAGCAGTGGGTGGAAGTCAAGCATTTTGCCTGCAATTACACTGCTCAAAATACTGTTAGGGAGCTGCTTTACTTAAAATTTATGGGGGTGTGAAGCTGCACTCAGGGCACATAAGAAACGGGATTTCACTCTGAAGCATTTTCAAAACACTTAAATGTTTGTTTTTCCTTTGATGTTGACACAACTGCATTTCATGATTTGCTCATCCTAATCCAGTGAGTAGCAGGCAGGAATTTGAGTACTGTGTGGATGGGTGGTATTTTGCTTTCCTGGAGAGGATGCAAAGATATCCTACTAGGAATCTCTAGGTAGATCTCTCTGTTTACCATACAAACCCACTCTGGGAGGAAGTCAGATACTTAGGATGTTGTTCATTTTTTGCTGGGTAGACAGGAGAGAAGATGTGGCCCAATAAAAAATACTGGGTTTGTCAGAATTTCAGGCCGACCAAGTGTAGTAAAACCCAAAAGTTAGAGCAACCAAGTAGACTTTTGTGCCTTAAAAGAAAAATCTGCTTCTTTAGCTGTGTTTTTCTGGGACAGTAGAGGCTCTTCCGTATCATGCCCTCTTGTGTAATCAAAACCATTTTGAATGATTTTGCATGTGAGAAATGACTTATATATGGAAGTTGAACACAGGACTCAAAGGGATCTGTCTACCAAAAAAAAAATTAAAATCATTTCACAGTAACTTGACCTACTCTCCAGTCCCATTTGTAAATTTATCAGGCTGTTTAAATTTGGATGTTTGCCATCTCTTGAGGGGCAGTTTAGGAACTTTTCTCCTCTGCTACTTCAAAAATCTCATTTCCCCTCTAAATGTGATAGCGCTCAACCTTTTCCAGGTGCCACGACCATCCTGTTAAAATAAGGATGTTTAACCTGGATATCCTCTTAAATGTGATACATCTCCTCAGCACTTGTGTCAGAGAGGAAGAAGGTGGCTGGTTCCAGGGCTGAATTCTAACCAGGAATTATTCAGGCCTTTAGGAAACATGGGAGAGCAAACATTTACTGACCGTGTAATTAGCACGATGACTTGCTCTGTCTATTGGCCCTTAGCACCACATTTCCTGTCCGAGCGGTGGAAAGAGAAAATATTAGTTGCTGTTTTACTAGAGGAACAAGTGTCTTCCAAATGAACAAATGATCTATTGCCAGTCTTGCAGACTCTTCCCATGGGAATAGGCATTTTGCTTCTCTTTCTACAGCTAATTTCTTTCATGCAGCAGGTTCCCAGACACATCAAATGCCTCTCATGTTGAGCTGTTAGCGAAGATTTATAGCCTCTGTGTTATCAGAGTGAATTAAACTATGGCTGGCAGTCAGGCTTCTTCTCATGGACTTCTGTAAAAATGCATAAATAAATTAATAAATTGGGGTTTGATATCTAATATCTTCCTAAAATGCAAGCCATTCCCAAGACCCCTCTTCTGTTCAGGAGCTTCTTGCACTGCTGGACAGCCAATATACTAATCTTTGCTTGTTGGGAGAATAAAACGTGGAGCTTTGGTGGCTCTTCCAGAGAGAGACAAAGGCGGCTGAAGTTTGGGGTGAAATTCAGTGGCTGTACATTATTTTAGTGTTAATAGAGCTCAGCTGGAGTGTTGAGGGGCAAACACAGATTTAGCAGTTTGAAGAAAAAACACTTCGTACATCAGTTTTTTTAGTTGAGATCTTCAGCACACAGTGGCAGAGTTGAAAAGATGTTACTGCTAAACTAGGCCATCTGAGCCTTCATCCAGTACTTTCTAGTTGTATGTAATGGAAACTTATTTGTGGTAGAATAATACACAGAGATTAAAAGCAAAATTTGCTGTTTGAAAAGTGAAATGATTTTTTTGGAAGGGTCACATAAGCTCTTTTAACATTTCTGGGAAATTTTCTTTAAACTGATTTGCTAATTTATGTTTAATTTTTTGGGATGGCTTGGGGTTGAATGGAATGTCACTTCTAAATGTGAAAATGAAGAACTGGGTATTGAGATTTAAGCAAATTATTAGCTGGGGGGAAATGGAGAATGGAATCCATGAGGCTTTGCAGTTCCTCAGGCTCTGCAGCTTTTTTCCTAGCTCTATGATAGGCCAAAAGGAATAAACTTTTCTAAAATAGGGAAAAGCAAAGCCTGCACTACTTTTCCCTTACCTGTCCTCCACCACTCTCCACTCTAAATGTTGAATTCTTTAACCTTAAGTTAGATATGCTTTTATAAAAACAAATCCCCCTACTCAAAAAAACAAAATCGAAAAACAAACCAAACAAAATCTCAACACCTACAACTCTAAAAGGGACTGGTGAGGAAAGGGGGGAAACACTTTCAAACCAGAGATATTCTGCAAACTGTGACCATCAAAACTGGGCATTAATGCCTTTCATAGCTGACATCTTAGATTTTCTGTTTCAACCAGACAAATGGATATTTCTCGTTAATGCTGTTCAGCAGCAGCCCTGGTGCCACATCACATCTACCACTGCTGAGACACCTCTGTTCTCTGAAGTGAGACCACGAGATCTGTTAGACCTGATAGTTAATCTCAGGTTTGAGCTGGCCCATAATAACAAAGCTTAAGTGCTGATCCTTTGGCCACTGATCCACACAGCCCAGGTGTTTGCTGCCGTTCTTTTCCTCGGGGGAGATTTCACACTCGTTTCCTTTCTAAGAATTATGCTGTTCATGTAGTTCAGGGCTATTGCACAGTCTTCACATTCATGTATCTCTAGTTCTACATATTTATGTATCTTTACATTACACCTGCTGGCCTTGTTCTTGCTTGCTTGCCCAGTGACTTGAGGTATTGATGTGACAGAGCATTAAAGGCTCTCTGCCACTGGGATATTCCAGGTATTGGCTGTTGGAAGCCAGACTGTCACCAGTGCTGTGACAGCTGATGTGATGCTGCTGCACAGGATTGGAACCCTGTAAGTTTACAGCTCTTTAAAACCTGGGATCAGCAGCCAAGGCTGAAATTATTGCTGCAGGCTTAGACACTGAATGTCTTCTGAACTGTAACAAATTAAGAAATAAAAAAAACTCCTAACACTAATTTATTTGAGTATAATAAAATATTTAAAAAGTAAATAAACTAGGCATGATTTTTATAAAAAAAATCTGTCTATTCCTGTTTCAGTTATTTTATGGCTGATATAAAGGCAGAGCTAATTTTTTTTTTTTAAGGTTGCTTGCAGTTTGATCTTTCTGCTTCTGTGATCCTTGGGGGTAATAATAATTTTTGCTTTTGTACTTTTATTCTTTTTCCCCCTGCAGTTAATCTTTAGGACGCCCTTCTTAAAGTGACTGTAGTTTGAGGACTTGCTTTTTTATATTGGAAATACAGTAGTATTTCAGTCTAGTGATGTTTGCACATGGATTTAAATTTTAATAAGTGAGTGACCTTGTGTAGAAATGATTAAATTGTGTTATAGAAGTACAGTGAGCTTTTTAGGTTTGGTAAATCATAGGCTGGACAAATATTTTTATATTGCTGAAGCCTCATAGCACTGCAGAACTAATTCTGCAATAAACAAAGTTAACAAAAAAGACATATGCAAACTTACTCAGGATTTATGTTCGGGTAGGCTGTATTTATTAGTATATTTATATTTATCTGCATTCCACATAAGTCAAAATTTAGATCTCTATTTTCCTATTGCCTACAATACTAAGCAACTTGGTGGCGTAATGTACATGCTGGCACAATTTGACAATTGCATGTATTTTTTCCTAAAATCAATAAAAGAAATCTTTGTTCTATGCTTAGCTGGACTAAAATCAAGCAGAAAAAGCAAAAAAACCAGTATTTTTGTTGGTTTTGGAATAATAGTTTAAATTGGTTTTGGACTAATAGTTTAAAAACACAGTAGACAATTCTGTTACAGTTTCTTCTGAGTTGTTGCTGCTGGATTTTAAGGGGGGACAGGATTGAAAGGGTGAAAACGTCTGCATGACTATCCAAAAGGCGCCTTAGCTTTTTGGGTTCTGAATTTCTCTCCAGAGTTTGGGAATTTCTCTGTGCAAAAGTATGTGCTGTAGGGAAGCACTTTTTTCCCCTCTCTAAGTTTCTGAGTAGTGTAATGGGGCCTCCACTGTGAGTGGACCCTGCCTCCCTTGAGCAGTTCTGCTGTGCCTCACGGAGCTTGACAAGCTTATGGGCAACCTTAGAGGAGAGTCTTATGATGAGAAGAGCTGGGCAACCCTAATGCCACCTGTCACCTCTCCTGGAGAGGTGACAACTGAGGACAGTGCTCTGCCCCAAGGTGTTGTGATGTGTGGTTGATGCAGGAGGGTGACTGAGAGTGAAAAGGAAGAAAGCAGTCTACTGCAGGGGAGGTATCTGCAAAAAGGATAACCTTTATTTCAAGGAGCACCCAAGGAAAATGGGAACAAGGGCAACACAGAGGACCTTGAGCCTCGCTCTGCTGTGAACATGAACCTCTGTCAGCAGCAGCAGCATCCTTTACTTTATAACGGTTGGTTGCTGATACAGGAGAATGGCAGCATTAGTCTGATGTTTCTTTAATTTAGAAGCAATTACAGTGATCAGTTCAGGCAAGGCAGCGTGCAAAGTGTGATCCATTAGCAATTTTCCTATTCACATGAGCCCAGGCCAGGTTTACCTCACTGTCAGACAAGATAAACCACGGGAGAGAAACCAAGGAGCACGAGCCATTCCGTCTTGTCGAGTAGCTTCTCCAACACATTCTCTGGAGTGGGATTCTTTCCCTGCAGCAGACCTACATGTCATGTGTCAGGCTCTTTCCAGAGGGTGGGAACCATTCTCCCCCGCTCCTTTCTGGTTCTCAAACAAGTCAGACACCCAGTGAGCACTTTACACATGTAGTTAGCTGGTGGTCTGCCCACTGCCTTGCACGTTGGGCCCTTTCCAGGGGGGGGTGTTGTCAGCATGTGGTTTCCATCTCGGGAACTCTCAAAGCCTTCTCACAGTGCCACATGAGCATGCTCGAACAGCTTGGGAAGAGTCCAGCTTCCTCTTCAGGTACTCGGGCTTTGGTAGCCCTGCCTCTGCCTGGCTGCACCCCTGCAAATAGACCTTCACAAAAGGAGCATAAGGCATTTAGATTCTCTCTTGAGTGCTGCTCTTAGCTGGGGCTGGTGAGCAGTTTTAATCTGTAGCATCTGGTCTGCAGGAGTTCTGAGTGTACTCCTGCAGCAGAGGCTGTTCTGCCATCCCTTTAATGTCTGTGTTGTTGAGCCTCCTCTTAATTTTTTTTTTTCTTTTGAGGTGATGTGGTTCACTGGGGAAAGGTTTCATGCTATAGATAACTTGAGACAATCATTTACCTTTCTTTTGTCTCTACCACCTTCCCTTCTGTGTATGAATAAAATCATGCCTAACCCAATAGAAACAAAATATTTATTGAACATTCATTCATTAGGAGACATCTTCTCATCCTATTATGTGGCAAGATGCCCAATAAATGTTTTTACTTCAGCTTTAATCCTGGAACTGGCCCTTGACTGAGAACGTTAGACCCCACAGAAAGGCACTGCTTTCAGTTCTTGACTCTTCCATGGGCTGCCTGGTCCTGTTGGTGAATCTCTGCTCTCGTTGCTCCTCTTTAAGAGACAAAGAATAGTTTTTCTTTCCTCCCATCTGTGGTTGCTCATGTCTGCCTTGACTTGCTGCTTGTTTACATGTGTAATGCCAATCACTGCCTGTCCATCATTGCATGTAATCTAGCTAATTGCTCTGATATAAGTAGTGTTTTTATGGATAGTGCTTCTTGATAGGAGAAATCCCAGCCGTGGAAAAAATTCAGGCTTTCAGAATTATACCTTGGGAAGCCCTGGTGTGTAGCCTGGATGATGCAAATTGTTATGGTCTTAGCCAAGATGTCTCTGAGATTTTGCCATACACTGAAATTACATTTTTTTTTTTTCCTCTCCCCCCCAGTCTTGCAGCTACATCACGTTGCCTCTCTGTTTTTATGAATGGAATGTCATGATCTGCATAATGGTCCTTTCATTAGAAGCTCCCTCTGTTCTAAAGACATTTATGGAGGTTAATTTGAGGAAAAAATTCTTTGCGATACACGACATTTTCCTTCCATTATATTTCAGCTAAATATTTCAGATTTATGTGAAAAGATTACACATAGCCTCTTATTTATAAGAATATGTACACTCATCATTCACACAGACAAAACTATCACAATGTATTCTTTCTACAGGGGGAGATCTCTAGCTCGCCAGCCCAAATTACATCATGGGACTAAACAGTTTGTATCAAAATCCTGAATTGACATAACTAATTTGCAACACTTATGTGCTTTCCAGATCAACATAACTGAAAAACCAGATGCACGGCTCAAATCATTGCTGACTTTGCCACTGTCTTTTGCCTTCACCTCAGTGTTTCTGGTAACATAAACATTTGCAGCCCAAACCTAGAAAGTCTTGTGGGAAATTGAACCAACTTTTTTTTTTTTTATTTATTTCAACAGCAATTCGCTCATACTTTTTTTTTCCCTATTCCCAACATGTTAACAGATGTAAATATGAATCACATTTCATTCTCAGACTCCTTATAAAAATACACTCAGAACCAAAGTTTCTGAGTAAGAAAAAATGTTGGATGCATCTCCAAACCACAATGAAACACCCTATCCCCAAACGAGTCAAGGCTTGGCTTGCACACCTCTGTCTGAAGAGGGGAGGAGAGACCTTTTCAACAGTGTTGCTGTTTATTTGCGTGTCTCTTACTTTTCCAGACAAGCAGCCCTTACACACTGGTGCATGTGTGTAGCTGCTTCTGTGTGTGTGTTTAGGTGTGTGGTTTCCTGCCCTCCTTATCTCCCCTGTCTGTTCTTTATGACTGATCTGCACTGCAGACATTTTTGTGGTTTTGATGGCTAAAAGGAGCTGATATTCATTGTTTTCAGTCAGCCGCCGCCTCCTCCATGCGCTTCACACAAGGTTCAGGATTAGGCTTTCTCCACCAGGAATATAAGGATATATTAGTGACCTGAGATTATGTTTAGGATACAGAGTCTGCTATGAATTAATGTATCGACCAGTGCTCTGAGTTGAGTGTGAAGGTTTGTGGAGTTACTAGGAGGAATCTTGCTGTAATGACATCTAAGACAAGATCCTTCATTTAAGCTCAAAATAAATTGTTTGCTTTGGTTAATGTTCTTGGGATGGATGGGTTACATACCATCCCAATAAATTGAAAGAGGCTGGGATGTGAGTCTGAGTCCAGGCTCGGTGGTGGTTGCTCATATTGTTTAATTGTTTGACAACTGAGCAGAACTCTGGGCACAGTTTCAACTACCAGTCACCCAAGCGACTTCTGGTCACCTTTTGGGAACAGAGTGGCCAGAGACTGGTCCCAGTGGGTAATGTGAGTGAGGACACCATTTTGGGAAGAGAAAAAGTATTTAGCTTATGTGGATGTGAACTGTAGTGTGCATTCATTTGGCCTGAGGGCTGGAGGACAGGCCCAGCCCACTCTGTTTGGTAGTGAAGACATAGCTATTGATGTTTTCAATTAGAGCTTTGTATTCTGAATATTCCAGTTCTGGACTCTGCATCCCCTTTCCTATATCAGCAGTGCACACAGCGTGGACACCCACGTTTAAGGGTTTTAGGTTTGATACTCTGAGCTGGCAAGCTTCACTCTCACCTGCTGAAAACATCAGCTGCTTTGAACAGAAAACTCTTAGAGTGGCCTTAATTAAGCAGGGACTGTTTGACTTAACTGGGTTTTGATTGTAATGGGTTATTTTTTCTGGCAACAAGCCAAGGTAGCAGAGGTTGTTCTTTAAGTGTAAGTGTTCACTTTCATCCTCCCTCACCAATTCACAAGCATCTTGCCATTGTGTGTGATCCTGCTGCACTGAAAGGTTCTTGCGTTCTCTGTGGGCTTTGCATGGGCTAAATGTGTGTCTTGTGTCCCCAGAGCTCCAGGAATCCAAGTCAATAGTGGGAACAAACAGCAGTAATGGGACACTGGGGTGTGTGGAAGCATTTCTGAGGTGAGGAACAAGCTACTCTTCTACAGTACTTCCTTCCACAACCTAAACCTCTAGTCTTTGTTTAGAAATGAACCTTTAGTTGCAGTGGGATTAAATGAAAACTCTTTCAGGGAGAAAAGGGTATTGCTATCACTTGGCTGTAAATGCTCTTGAGAGGTTATTTTATACATATGTTTTAACTGAGAAAATACCCTGCTTCCCAATGCAACTCCCTCCCTCAAACTAAAAAACCTCCTTAACTCCCTCCCCTGCATTTACGCTGTCAGGAATAGTGAAAAATGGTTTCTGTTTCATTATGATCTTTGTATGGCCAAGACAAATCCATATATGCTGCTCCTACCTTCTAGGTAAAGTATTAAAAAAAAAGAGAACAATGATTCACTTCCATGGGAAGTACACTTCTTTGCTTATTTAGGGATTTAATGTTACTTGGAAATGTGTGTCTGAACAAAGAAATGAGAGAGAGAGAGAGAGAGAGAGAGAGAGAGAGAGAGAGAGAGGTTTTAGTCTTCCCAACTTGGCTTTCTAGATGCAGGGCCCAGATGTGAGATGCGGCAGTGTTGTCTGCTGACATAACAAACTGGAGTAGAGCAAACGTGTCCTGCTGGTTTTCTTTTCCTATCAAATCATAGTATTCTGGGAATGCCCAGGATATCCCCAGCTTTATGTAATAAACTGAGTCATCAGAGGATTTTTCTGCTGTAACTGTAGAACATTCATATAGAAAGATCTCTTCAAAGTGTTTGTTTTGTGTTTACCATGAGCAAACAAGCCAGAGGAGCGTGTGGTCAGCGTGATGATGAGGATTTGAAGTAAAGAGAAAAGCCAAAATGAGTGTAGACATGATCAAAGCTTTACTCTAAACATGCACACTAAAGGCACTTTCCCAGTATTTATGGGAAACCTACTTAGGACCCTGTGTTACCGGGAAAAGTGCTCAGTTCAGAGCCACGTTAAATCTGTCCTTATGTTAAATTACTATCTGTAAGTGAGGCCATCAGTACTCCTTTGCTTCTCTGAGCCTGTATGATGATTAAAATGTGTATATGTATCATACATCTGAATGTATGATGGTGAAAATTTCTGTAGTCTTCTACCTATGGATTTGATTTTTTTTACTTTTTCTTGCATCACCTCATTAGAGCCAGAGGGATATTGGATAAGGAAGAAGGGAAAGTAGTTGGAGATTCCCTTCTGAAAGAGCTGTCTGGCTGAGCTGCAAGGGCTCAAATGCTGGCACAAATTGTTTTTATAGGGAAACAGCAATTATTTATTTCACTGTGAACTGGAAGAAATAGTCCCTCAGCAATGTGATTCTTAGTCATCATGTTTTGCAAGACCGTTTTTATAGAGCTTTTGTAACAACCCTGTTTATATCCAAAACTAAAATCTAGTGTTACTGTCACTTTGCCCGTGAATGGGTCAATGTGATGATGAGTTGGTTTTCTTCTTCCAAGAAAAAGCTTTTTCTTTTGATCTGTTGGTTTTTGTTTGTTTGTTTGTTTGTTTTTTAACTCACTTGCTGAGTTTAAAATCAGTGATGTCCCTCTCTAATAGGGAAGAGAGGGTGTCAAAATCAGGGCTGAACTCTTTCCTCCTAGCTTTGCCCGTCATTGACTTCTTTTGCAATGAGACAAAACTTCCTCTGGGAAAGCTTTTTTTCCAGGGTGATGAACTTCTGGAAAGCAAACCTCTTCATTAATGACACAGTCAAGGAGGGATTGCGTGTATAACTCTCTTCAGCAGATCAATTTATATACCAGAGGCAATAAGGATTAGAGAAAGATTGCAATCTAGGGAAAAATTCTGAGTGTAGCAGTAAGGTCAATGGTCTCTTCCCTTTCCACCACTCAGGATGCTGAACAGATTTAAAGCAGCTTTGTCCAGGTTGTAGTTGATGGTTGGAAGAATTGGTGCTCTGTGCTGCTGGCCTGGGCCGTGTAGGAGGGAGTAGAGCAGAAGATGTGGTGACAGGTACCCTGTTTTGTCTTTCATCCCCTTCCTATTGCTTCACCAGCAGAATCTGTGGAGTAAGAAGTAGCTCTACTTTCTATTTATTGAATATTTTTCCTCCACCATTTAACCTGTCAGAATATCCCACCTTGGGAGTAGCGGGAATTTTCCTCTCCTCAGAAAATCCAAAGATTTGTGAAATCTTTGTTGTATTGGAGATCTTAAGCCATTACAGGAAACAATGTTGGGTGAGGTAACAAGGTTCAATCTTCACTGTACTCGTGAAACACTGATTGTTTTTATCTTGGGATACAATTTACCGGGGAGCTCATTCAAATTTCTGTCTGGAAAATCTTGCTCAGCACCTGTTTGAGGCTTTTACAACTCTACAACCCACTGTGTGGAAGAGGAATCCCACAAGGGCCACCTTTCCTTGCAGAGCTGAAACCTGCTTTGATTCTGCTTTGTTTTTTTTCAAAGCCCCCAGGAGAGCAGCTCCCTACAGCTCAGCTGCTTCCCCTTTGTGAGGTCATTCCATGGAGTTCCCCTGTCAGTAGGAGGTGACACCACCCTCCACCCAAGACAGCACCACTGATCCACTTTCCCTTGTGTTGAGGCCCCACAGCTCCCAGCCCATGGGTTCCTCTACCTGCACAGCTTCCTCTGTGTGGTTGCCACATGTCCTGTTTTTACACAGTATCCTCAAGTTGGGATAATTCAAATTCTCTGCAGAGTCCCAGGAACTCTTGAGAAAACCTCTGCCCCGACACGGGGCCTACATGACCTAGTGGGCCTTCCCATCCCTAATTACTGGGATTGTTATTTGCATGTTTTAAACCAAATAGCCTGAGGGAAGTGAGGCAAACCCCCTTGCTGTTCTCTGGGGGAGCTAATTAAGACATCCACTCTTTTTCCTGAAGTTGCAGGGCAGTCAGATATTAATGGAGAAAAAAACACTGGAGGAAGGAAAAATATATCCTCACTAGAGCTATGTATAATTTTCCATGAACTTTCTTTTATACTTAGAAATGCAAATTTAGGCCAATGAAAACTTTGGACTCCTCTTAAATTCCCCACATTGTTCCACATAAAGAGGAATTAAAATATTAAGAGAATATTTCATTTTTAATGACAATAATGTGCCAAGCAGCTTTTACTCTGACAACATTAAATAGCTGAAGTCACACTGTACAAGTGTCCCTTTTTTCTGTGTCAGTGATCTTCTAGTAAGTGCTGTGTAAGAAAACTTTTTTGACTCCTGTTATGAGATTGTGCCTCCCTAAGCTGCTGTTTTGAGCAAAGTATTGGGACACAAATGCACAAATCTTTCTCCTCTGCAATTGTGAAAAGTCTTTGTTACCTTCTGTGCAAAGTAACTGCACAAGTAGTCATAAGCAGAGTCTTTATTTTGTCCTGAGCAAGCAGACTGACAATACAGTAAATAATTCAGATAAAGATAATTCATAAGGAATTAAAAATAGCTGGACACTAGGAATCGATCTCAACAGCAGGCAAAGTTTTTATGTGAACAGAAACACTTGAAATAAAAAATTCTTCCCTTCTACCCTCCTCAAACCAAAAAGTGTTCTCTGAACCTGTATGTCTAGGTACAGACATTGTCTAACTTACATCATTAAATGCAACAAATGAGACAAATTTGTATTTCTTGTTAAGGGGAAGGAGCAAAATCACATGGAAGAATTGTGAGGAAAGAAGGATTTGGGAAAATTATGTTGAAGATGCACAAATTCCATTAAAACTATGGAGGGAAAAAGCAATGTCCTGCTGTGCCAGGTGTAAATGTTCACTGCAATGCAGGACATCTTCAATAGTTTGTGTGTAACTCCTGCATGTTGATGGCTCTTGCACCTGAGCAAGTGACTTGTTCATTTAATTGGTCAAGAGTAACAAGCTGTGATGATACATAATAATGTATCATTAATTTGATCCTTTGAATATTTTTGAAGATGTTTAAACATGCACCTCATCTGTGAGAGCTCACAGCACCCCAGTTTCTGGCTATTTCACTTTAACAGTATTTTCCAGGTCAAGTTTTACAGGCTTTGTCAAAATGTAGGGGGTGAAAAAGAGTATTTTATCCGGGGGGGTCAGGCTGCAGTAGGTCATGGAACTCAATGCCCTGATTGACATCTGGGCACTGATGGCTGCAGGGTGTGAAGTGTCTTGTGGGTGCCCAGGGTTAACACATACACTTTATTTATGGCAAGTCCTTGAAAAAGGAGTTCAGGAAGACTCTGTCGTGTTCTCTGTCCAGAAAATCCTCTTTTTGTCTTGGACTCTGCTTCTTTTTTTAAATCAAATGTCCTTATGTTTAACTAAGTGGCTGTTGTGTTCCCCAATAGCTTTGGACAGTTTTTTGGGTGCTTAGTAGAGACAGAGACTAGGGATAGAGCGTATAGGTGTGTTGCAATCTGGGCAGTAAAATCTGGCACAGAAGTCCATCCATCTACCTGAACATCCAAGCACTCAGTGTCTGCTCTTGTTCACATATTCCGTGGGTGTGATGGACAAGGGCAGACAGTGCTGACCCAAAAGAGATGGTTGCAGGTGTCAAGATTGCTGTGAAGAAGCAAATGATGCACCTGGAATGCAGCAGGTCTGATCTGCTCCAGGGATATTGGGATTCAAAGGTTCTGGGACCATCTGCCCCCACATGTGTGATGTGGCAGCTGAGGGCAGCCTGTGCTAAATATATCCTGGCACTCTGGTTCCATGCAAGGGATGAGCAAATCCTGCGGGTCTTGAGGTTTTTCTGCTGCATGACTTGAGTTGTTTATCAGTGCAGTAAAGACCAGTTTGAGCTCAGAGACCTTATTTTTCCTATAATTCAAACCCATGGTTAGCTTAATTTTTTTTTTCTTGCCTCTAGAAGTGATTCAACTTCAAAATAATGTAGCTTTCCTGTGTTTGTATTGAGTTGGGGCTAGAAAGGTCTCCACCAAGGTAGGCTGAGATATGTTCACCTACCTATCCACAGGGTTTTTTTTCACTGAGTTTGTATGTCTTTCTGTTTCCACCTCCTATGCTTACACTTTCTTGCCTCTCTTCTTGTTCAATTCTATTTTTAAATAGTTGATTTGTGGCTTAGACCATGAGAGATAGTACAAAATTAGTGAAACAAAGAATATTTCTGCTTGTTATTTTATAACTTTAACTAAGGGATCCTTAGTTATCCCGTAGCTATTTCTTTGTTTTTTGGTTTTTGTTTGTTTGTTTGTTTTTTTACATTCTGAGGAGCAGTTCTCCATTATAACTGTTCTGTGTTTTTGTGAAAAGGATGATAGACTCCTTGCTTATTTTCCTCAGAAGGTTTATATAAGAACTGTATCAAACTTACGTGGAAAATCTAAGTAAATTATAATTCCAGGTTCGTCCATATTTTTACTTACATGATTTTTTTAAAAAGAACTTTATTAGGAAGGAAAGGTTTGCAGAATTTGTGCTGGTTAGGAATTTAGATGTTGTACATCTCCATTCCTAGGAAGAACTCTGGTTAGCTCGAACTCGTAACATTGAGTAGTTACAAGGTCTTTTTTTTCCTCAAGATCCCTTCTCAGGGGAACTTCCCACTCTTCAACAGCATCAGCTCACTTTAATTAATTTTGCTTGTGATTTATTTGATGGTTTGCTGGTCCTTGGAGGAATGTCTGATATGTTTACATTTCTAATATTGTCTGTGATTTCTTGAAAGCTGCTTCATTTTTCTACAGAAGTGATGGTTTTTAACTGATTATTCTATGGAAAAATCCTCAGTGGAATATGAATTTTTCCTAAGGTATTCTAGAAATGCAAAAGTTGTACCTCATATCCTTCTAAATTAGCTTTTGACGCTATTAATTCAGAATTTTGGAAGGACTGGAGGCTAGTTCAGAGCGTGTCTCTGGACAGCTACAAGTGACCTCTCCGCTTCTTATTGCTTTAAGATTTGTGTGCCATCTGTCTTGGTGTCTTGGGACAGTTGTTGTCCAGGTTCTTTGAAGCATCTGGCCACCTTTTTATTTTTCTCCTTTCCCATGAACTCGGCAATATTTGCATCACATGCTACTTAAACTCTTCAGGCCTGATTGCCATTTCGTATTTAGACGTGAATGCATTTGTGTTCTTTATCAACCAACCAGATTGGGTTTATTTTTTCAGCCTCTCCTTTGTAGCAGGACCTGGGGGATGTCTGGAAGGAGGGCAGGGGAACATTTGTGCTCCTCAGTGCAGGAAAACAGGAACCCAACTGCCAGGACCCTCTGCAATTGTGACCACAGGGGAATATTGACCCCTTTTTTTCATGGAGTACTTTGGCCTTTGGGGGTAGGAGAAAATAGAAGATGGAAGTGTTATATAAATGCTGATTAACATATTAGATACTACTTTTTTTTATCATGGATGCTGAGGGTGATGTTTACCTTCCATTGAAAGCTCTGCTTAACTTGTTTTCCCAGTGGCTGGAAAATAACTGCAGATTTGAGTACTTACCTAGACTTCAAGTACATTAATCTGAATTGAAACAGTTGAAGTCCTTGTAGCTGAAATGCAGAATGACTGGCTGATCTTCAGTCTCTTGCCATGAGATTTTGACTAATTTGTGAGTTAAACAGAGTTTTAGATTGCAGAAGTTGCCTACCATACACTGATTCCTAGTGCTGGTATCAACAATCCCAGAGATTTGACTGCTGATGTTAATTGATATTGGCTGTCAGCATTAATGACTTGGTTATTCTCTGCTGCTGTTCTCTATCCCAACTGGGGTGAGTAAAATATTTTACCTACCCATTGAATAGTTGTTTCTGGATGTTATTGGTAGTTGCTCTGTCAGGGTTGGTTTTGGTAATTCTCACCTGCTTTTTTATAGTGTTTCTGTCTCAGCCTCTATTTCAGCTGATAGGAAAGACAATTTCTGACTTGACAATATTGTAACGTTCAGTCAAAAAAAAGCCTTGATCCTCACTGATATTTCTGCATTACCTTGGATGACATTCAATTATCTTCTATCCCGCCCTCCAAAAATATTTGAAGATCCAAAGGTTCCCTTTGGCACGAACCTCACTGAGAGAATCCATACAAAAAGCTTTCCTGCCTCGTGATCCGGCCACAAACACTGCAGACTTGCCAGTCTCCTTTGCTTCCAGCTGTATTCTGGCAATACATTGTGATAATTACCAGCACAAGATTGTGTCTGCCAGGATTTGTAGCACTGGTTGGGCTGTCAGAACCTCCTGACTTTGCAAAACAACAGACCTACCAAAAATATCATGTGGGCAGGACCAGGGCAGAGCCTTCTGTTCTAGAGGGCCCTTGAGGAACCTGAAGAGATGCCAGGATTTGCTGTAGTCAAAAGAAGGATCTCTTGAATTTCAGGAGAATTTCTTCAGAATACACCTTAAAGAACAAATCCCTAAAGGAATTTGGTTTCGGTGCCCTATCTGCTTATTACTAAATGTAATCTTGTTTTTTGATCACAATAAAATGCATTTAATTGGTCTCTAAGGAATGTGTCCTCCATATTTTCTACATATATCACTTTAATTTCAGACACCACTTTTTCTGGGAGCCTGATATGTAATGCACAGTGTTTGCTTAAAACAAACAGGTACAGATGATTCATAATTCTTTCAATCTTGTCTCCTGCTGATGTCCATCTTCTGACATTTGGAATTTAGACAGGGAGGTGCAGTCTTTTAGAAATGGCAATGTTGTAAAATAGAAACACCTCTAAAAAGGCTCTATTTCTTTCCTTCTTCTGGCCTCTTGCAGTTTTTCTCCTAAAAGCTAAATTAGATAAAGGAAAAGTAAGTATTTAATATTTTCAATCTGAATGTTTCTTGAAACAGCTCCTCTAATGTAGTGTGAGTTCACTTGTATGGCCTTAGACGTAGCTGGAAACAGATTTTGGAAATAAGTATATTGACAAATGCCTTAAGAATTTTATGTAGGTTTGCAGATTTGTCCCCAAGATGATGGAATATGTCCCTGTTTTCTGTTCTGTGCCAGCTGAACCGGTGTACAGCCATGGATGCTGCTGGTGTGTCTCTGCTGAGCCTTGTACACCTCTCAGTGCCCTTCATTGCTTTTTTCTTTCCATTTAAGCTGTTATGTTCTAAAACGACCTGAAGACAGAACAAATGATCCTCATAGAGCAGCAGAATTGTCCTGAGCGCCCAGTGGAAGTGCTGACTGGAGGCACATCTTGCCTGGAAAGGACTGAACACTTCTCAAAGCTGTTACCTCCTGTAAGGTTTGGGTTTTGGTGCTTCTGAGATGAAGATTAAAGGAACCTATTTGGGTGCCTAGATTATCTTCACTCTGTTCCTTGCCTAATTTCTCAAGTGGTAGGCTGGGGTTCAGCAGGGGGTGGATTTAGAAGTCCAGCAAAGTAGGGCAGCTTGGTTTGTGGGCAGTGGGAAGTGCAAAATCATAGAATAGCCTGGGCTGTAAAAGATCATAATGGTCATCCAGTTTATACTCCTTCAAAGAACTGGGTAAGGATGTCTTCAGCTGGATGAGGTTGCTGAGAGCTCCATCCAGCCTGGACTTAAATGTTTCCAGGGATGAGGCAGCCACAGCTTCCCTGGGCAACCTGTTCCAGTGCTTCACCACACTCATAGTAATGAATTTCTTCCTAATATCAAAACTCTCACTCTCTGGCAGTTTGAAGCCATTCCCCCTTGTCCTATTACTCCATGCTCTTGTAGAATGTCCCTTCCAACTCTCCTGTAGCTCCTTTAGGTACTGGAAGGTGCTCTAAGGTGTCTCTTCTCCAGGCTGAACAGCCCAAACTCTGTCTGCATAGGAAGGGGGGGGTTCCAGCCCTCTGAAGGCCACTGATGAAAATAAGTGTTCTTTAACTAGGAGTACCTGGAACAAGTGTTTTTGCAACCACACTCTGTGTTTAGGAAGTATAAGGCAAGTGTGAACACATTTTAAATAGTCTATGGTTTTTATGTCTCTGAAGTGATTCTAGCATGGTTTGGTCTGTCCTAACTGCTAGAGTCTTTCACCTCAGTTAGCTGTTATCTGGCTGATAGTAACCTTAGTTAAAACCTTGTCTTAATGCTTAAATAAACCGCAGATTCTTGCTACATGAGATAACCACAGGCTGACTTGCAAGTCTGCCAGCACAGCAAATCCATTTTTTTTTCCTCTACCCCTTCCCCACTCATCTGCTCATATCCTCATTACTCAAACTGATAGGAGCTTTAGCTATGGAGCTCCTCACACCAGTCATCCTTCATGGCAAGAGAGCTCCTTGGGGACAAATGAACTCAGGCAGTCTTTGCATGAGCTCTGTTGAGAGCTTGTTGATCCCAGTCAACTTCCCAGCCAATTGGATACAGCAGACCAGATCCTCAGCTGATATGGAGGAGCTAATCCCCAACTTGCTTTCTCTTCTTGGATTTCTCTGTGTTTTTATTTGAGCACAGCGTTCTTCTGGAGCATCTTAAACTTTTGGGTAGTGGATGTTGCAGCTGCCAAATAGATAACACATTTCAAACCTGAATGCTTGCCAGGTTAACAGGTTTCTGGCAGACTTTCTAAAGGTCTTGTTGATGACTTAAGTAAAAGGATGTGATTACCAGGAAAGGAACCACCCATGCTTAGTATGGGCAGTGACCTTGAGGTGCTTCTTTGTGTGACATTAAACTCCTGAAACTTACTGATATCCAGATGTGTTTGTTGTCACAACCCCTGAAAGACCATCCATCCTGAAGAGCACAACCAGACTTTGGAACACGTGTTGTTCTCAGCTCCCTTTGCAGGCAGGGAAACTCCTGATAATTAATAGGTTTGCTTATTACTTTGTAAATACTCCATATTATGAGATTTGGGTGAAAATAGTCTGTATTTGGTACTCTTGATTGTGGGAGCTCTGGAAGAAAAATTTGCTTCACTGACTGTAATTTTATTTTAATTTTTTAATGAAAATGTATTGCACTTGCCCCACATTTTTTCCATTTCTCTTCCATTTCACCAAAATGGGAACTTCAACTGCCTGGAGAGCTTCAAACAGGTGCCAAGCTTTGTCCCCACCATCTGTGACCTGTATCTGCTAGAGGAGCTGTTTTGTCTACTCTGGTCACCCTGAATATTGACTGAGTTGTTATTTCACATTCTTGGTGATCATTTCTAGTACAACATGTCCCAAAATACTTTCTGTAATTCTGGAAGCTCTGCTTTTAGGGTCTGATCCAATAATCACTGAAGTCAATAAGTCTCCCCATTGATTTCAGTTGACTTTGGATTAGATCCCTATTTAGGGGCTATAAATACATCACTGAAGGGGAAAATCCCAGCCCAGACTTCTTGATAGAAGAAAATTCAGGGGAAGAAAAAAATCTTTCTCACTCTCTTGTCAAATCTTTGGTCAAACGAAATCTGTCAAGCTCAGTTGAATTTCCTAATCTTCACTCTTCTGACAGACTTCAGGCCAGCAGAAAGCCAAGCTTAAAATCTTCGAAATTGAGTGCATTTTTTTCATTATGCTGTCTAAGATGTTTTCAATAAAGCAGAGGGGGAGAGATCACTTTGCCAGATTGGTGTCATGGCGTTCCAAAGGTTTTGGCTAGTTAGCAGACTTCCAGTAAAAATACATGTTGCTCTTCAGACCTCTTGTGGGTGATCCACACCTCTCTTGGAGCCTCCTCTTATTGTCTTGTGGCTTCAAATGGAAGACAGCCTAAATTATTTTGGACCTGTATTAGGAGTTCTTGGTATTATTAATAGCAAGCTGAGTGAACTTACTGTGTAAAATGCTCCCATTGCCTCTTCCGCCTTTCAAATACTGAGCACTAAAAAACTCAAATATTGGAGAAAACATGACTTGATGAACCAACTTCACGTGGAGCCAAAAAGTAGATGAATATCTAAAAGAGGGAGGCATTTCTGTGAGGAATAAAGAGCATGGGCTGTTCCTGAATTGTGGCAAAACACACCAAAGCCCTTTTCAAATAACATCCAACATACATTGGCATTGGATTCATGCTGATTCTGTCCAGCTAATTCTTACTCTTTTTTTTTTTTTCTTGGAGAAAAGTGACTTTTCTATGTTGTTTTGCCTTCAACCTCCTCAAGATGATTTTTTTTATGGTTCTACCCAGTCCACTTTTACATTTTTACGATCTGGGAACTAATCACCAGAAGCTTTGCAACCAGCAAATTATTTCTATGACTTTTTGATGCCATATAGTAAACCAAAATACCTGTTAAACAGGGTTTATTTTGTAGCATTCATAACACGTGTACTAATTGTGTCTGTATTTAGTTGTTCTGACAATCATTATTATCAGTATGTGTAAAACCTCTGGGGTTTTAGGTATGTGACTACTAATCATGTGCTTTTTGATACATGGTTTATAAAGGGGAAGGTGAAAGCAGAGGAATGTAAGTGTTGGAATTAAAAAACAGCACAAAACAAAAACCCGGACATTCCTCTGTCTAACTGCTGTGTTGGATGGATTTAAAACAGAATTTTCCACCATTATCCAGGGAAAAGAATCTGAAATGTAATAATACTTCTGGCACCACCTTTCACAAATAAGGCAACTGCATCCAGTTAGTAGGCATTTAAGATTCTGCAATAGGATACTTGTAGCACACTTCAGAGACTGCAGCTGACTTCAGAGACATCCTCACTGGAGTCTGGAAAGCAGCCAGGATCACTGGAAAACATTTACAAAGAAGGCAGTATTAGTATGACTTGTTAAAAAACCCTAAACAGCCAAAACAAAATGCTCAGCCCGAGGCTGCTCTCCCCATCCATGCCCGGGGGCTCAGCCAGGTCCTGTGTGGCCTGGAGAGCTTTTGGTGTGGTCAGCTGGAGTTGGCACTGAGGAACCTCAGCACAAGCTCAGGTCCTTCATGTCGAAGGATAATTGTGATTTTTGAGCAGTGTTTGTAGGTCTCAGGTACAAATGATAAGCTACTTTGTGAAAGGAAAGTTGACTCTGAATATTTTGGTGCATCCCTTGATTGCAGGAGTCATCCCTGTGCACGTGTGAAAGAGATACAGAACATCTGTTTAACTGATAGGACCTAAAACCATTGAAACTTAAAGAACTGTACAATTTTCAAGCTATAGAATCATGGAATGGTGGGAGTTGGAAGGGACCTTAAAGCTCATCTAGTTCCATCCCTGTGCTGTGGGCACTAGACCAGGTTGCTCAGAGGGTTGCACTTCCAGGGATGTGGACATCCACAACTTCTTTGGGCAACCTGTTCAGTGCCTCACCACTCTCATGGTAAAGAATTTTTTCCCTTATATCTGACCTAAACCTACTCTTTCAGTTTGCAGCCATCACTTCTTGTCCTATCCCTACAGTTCCTGGTGGAGTCTCTGTCCAGCTTCCCTGTAGGCCCCCTTCCGATACTGGAAGGTGTCTCTGAGGTCTCCACACAACCTTCTCTTCTCCAGGCTGAACAGACCCAACTTTCTCACCCTGTCTTCATAGGGGAGGTGCTCAAGTCCCCTGAGCAACTTCCAGGCCATATGTGTTTGTGTAGAGTGTCCGTGCAACAGTTTGGAAAACTAAAACATTGGAAAGAGTGAAAGTCTGCCTCCTATCAGGGAAGCCAAGGCAAACAACATAGATTATTGCAGGAAATATTCCCCAATGCTGAAAACCATTCCATAAGCTGTATACGAAATCACAAGGTTCCACAGCCCTCAGTGAACCAAATCCAAATTATTGAGGCCAAACCAAGTTTAAGAGCCAAGAAGCAGAGATGAACCTTATCTGAGTTTTCAGATTTGAAACCAATGTTCAAGTGCTTGTTGAAAGTCCAAGGTTGGCTGCCTTAGTGTAGCTGTTGGTGAATAAACAGAGCACTTCAGTGCCCAAGTACAGCCTGGGTCATTTCTGCAGTGCCTGTGAAGTACAGGAATTTCCAAGGTCAGGAGAGGTGGATGTGAGACCTCAGCCTGACTTGACTCTGATTTTACTGTACTTACTGCAGTGTAAATGCTCTGCTTGAGCACTGACTGAATCACAGACAAACATTTTTTTTAGAAAAATGTTGAAAGAAAATACGTTCTTGACAATTGGATGAAAAAAATGAAGTGAAAACTGTACCTTTAATTTAAGAGAAATTTGGTTTCTTTCTCTTTTTTATTCTTTAGGGGCTTTTAAAATTCCTTCAGAGGAGGGAGGCAGTGGGGTGGTCTCTATTTTTAAAATTTTTTTAATCAATTTTTTTAATCTATTTTCTAGATTTTTCTACTAGAAAATAAAGGAAATGTTTTATTTAAAACTTCCTTTTGCAAGAAGTTATTTAAAACCACACTTCTGTAGGGAAAAAAAAAAAGTAAAATTTGAATACTTCTTAATTTGGCTTTATTTTTGTCAAAATAGGTTTGGATTTTTTTTTCTTAACTTTCTTTGTATTTCTTCAACTTATATGAGAAGAACTATTTTTGATAAATCAAGACTAAAAGAATCTATCCTGTTCAGTTGCCCCTTGCAAAGTTGCCCTTAAATTCTGAGTTTTTAGATGTTGAAATCAGCAGTAGTTTGTGTATCAGATGTGACCTGTAAGAAAGAACAGTTTGAGCAGTAATTTGCTTCTTACAGGCTTTGGCTACTTTTGTTGTTCAACCTGAGTTTCACTCCTGGATGTTTTCTGATAACTGCATTTGAAAAAAGTTAAGGGTTAATTGCTGCTTCAGATGTAGAGTTTATACATTTATTAGATGCTTGAGAGTAGATAAAACACAAAGCCACATTGACAAAAAAGGGCTCAGTGACATCATACACACTCGTGACATCAGCAAATCTTCAAGAGTGAATGAGCATCTTTGTCCCCACTGCAGGAGCTTGGCTGTGTGTGTAGTGCTTTGTATGAGAGAATGAGGTTTGATTTTGGGCTCAGTGGATCCTCACTTTGCTGGAATTGAGTTTTTTCACTAAGTCTGTGGAAGATACAGGCAGAATTTTGTTGAGTTCCAGAGTGATATTGAGGGATCTTTACATATAGTGAAGTTCTTTGGCTCAAATACCCTTCTCAGCTACGCTGGCATTCAAATATAGTGTTTCACGAGAGTACTGAGTTATTTACTACCTCCTAGTCAAAAGTATATAAAATAGATGTTAAGAGACTGTGTTAATTGCTCATTAGGGAGAAAGAAGAGAATCCTTTAAGGTAGAACATTCAGAGAAACAAAAGAACTTATATTCATCACCAATCACCCTGTAATCTTCCCAGTGTTCAGAGAAGAGCAAGTATTTAGCAGGAGGGAAATATTTTATCACTTCAGGAAATCTGGAACGTTTGAAACATGGGGGGGAAATGATGGCATTGCAAACAGTATTTTGAATAATTGCTTGCTGCTTGTTTAAAGGAGGTGTCTTGTTAAAATACACCTTCTAGGGCCTACCTTTTTTATTTATTTTTTTTTCCCCTCTTTAATGCTCATGTGACGTATTGTTCAAACAAATTCAGTGTATTATGGTTTCAGGAAACTCGGAATCGTGAAGTGCTTGTGAATATTGAGCCCCTCGTATAGGAAATTTTACCCACTTCTAAAAGAATTTATCATGATGCAGTATGAAACCATATAGTTACCAGAGACACACGTGAAACATGAAGAGTAAGCTCTTCGTTTACAGATTAATCAGAAGCCACATCAAAATAATGATGTTATTACCACAACGGCTGCTACTAATTGATGTGTAGATCACATTGCAGGTGCTTTAAAATGCAGCTGTAAAATGACACACAGCCACAAAGGCATAATAAAATATAATTAGGACAAACAATAAATCCAAAAGTTGTTAGAATAGTCACTTGGGAAATAGCTGTAGTTTTAGGAATTACCTTAGATCAGTGATGGGGCAATGGGAGCTGAATTTGCTCCTTTTTTAAGTCTCCAGGTCTCTTTATTTCTAATACTGCTTAGCGATATTACAGTATGAGACTCACTGTCAGAAAGCTGGACACATTAAAAAGGACCAGAATCAAAGCATCTCAGATTCATTCCTGTTCGTTTTCATGTTTCACAGCTGGAGGCTCTGTTTACATCAACAATTTCCCTGAATTTGGGTATCTAATTTCCATTACTCAAGGTCACAGAAGGTGTATCTATACTTTGGGATTAGTGTGCAACATCAGCTCTTTTTGTGTTTGAAATCTCTGTTTTCTAAACACTGGATCTATTTCTCCTTTCTCATGTTTGTTTCCTCTTGTGACAGGGTTTATAAAAGGCAAGAACTGATTTTTCCTCTTAATTATCTATGAAAATGTTGATATTTTGTTGAGTACTTTTTCTTGTTTCATCAAAAATTTATTTTGGTTTGCCAAATAACCCAACTATTTTACTACTGGAAGTTAAAATATTTAAATTTACTACTTGTTTGGTTTTTTTTTAAGAACACCACAAAAGTGTAGTAAGTTTTACACTATCTTAATAAAAGGGTACAGCTTAACAGCCTTTTACACTATCTTGTGATACTCTTCTGCACCTACATGTCATGTCTTTCTTCTTTTTGATATTCCGTGGTTACTTATTGATCACTGTAGATATTTCAGTGCACCACGACAGCATTGAGATTGTATTATTGTAGTTAGAGTTTTGTCCTTAAGTTACCAGTGTTTCCAGGCAGTGTTTTATGCAGCTCTGCTCCTTCCTCAACCCAGATGTGGATTTGCCAGCTCTTCCTCCAGCTAGGGAAAATCCCTACATTGGACCAACTGAGGAGAAAAAGTGCTAATAAGCAACATGGAGGAAAGAGCCAAGATCCTGAGCTTTTAGATACATCTTTGAGTTTTGATTAGTTGTTTTTGTATTTTGAACACCTTTAAGTTTTATGTTGGTCCATCTGATAATTCCAGTCTTGGATATTGAATCTGAACATTTCCAATGGAACACAAGAAGAATTAGGGTTCAAGTTCATCTGTGCTGTCACAGTAGTGAGTTGACAAAGCCAAATCTTAAATATTGTGAAATTTTATCATGAGCTTTCCTGGACCTAATTCTAAAGCTGGAATTTGTGTACAGACTTTGAGCAAGAGGATAATAATGAGGATAATGCCAGTGGTTGAAAGGGAGAAAATGCATCAAAGCAAAAATACCTATTCTGCGAAAATTGACTTAATCTGAGCATCATTATCTTTGAACTGGAATGAAGTCCTCAAGTAAATGAAGACCATGGAAAATTTCCTTCTAGTAGAAATGCAAAGCTTTCCTTTTTTTTTTTTTCTTTAGTCTACGTAAATCATAGTGCATGCCCTCAAAATGTAAATAACTGGGACAGAGTAGTTTGATGGAGTAGTTCATCAGGCACACAACTGTTCCCATAAATAATAAATTTTCTTTAATCTATATAAATCATAGTGTAAGCACTCAAAGTTTAAATAAAACTAGGATGGAGAGCAATGTGTTGGAGGAGCTCATCAGGCACACAACTGTCTCTATAAATAAAAAAACAGAGAAGGAAAAAAGATGGAATTTGAGATGTTCTTGTCAGGAAATGTCACTCCATGTATTTGGGAAGAGCCATAGCAATGGTAGTGTAGAAACCCAAATCAGAACAGTCCTTCTAAAATGCTGATGTAGTAAATAGTTAATTTATTTAAAAAAAAATAAATCTCAAAATAAAAAAAATCCATTATTTCCAAGTGCTTTGTGAAGGCAAAAACATCTCTTGGATTTGTTCTGCTGCTCCTAATGACATGTAAATTTTCAACCATCTTTGAGAAAACACAGACCCTGCAAAATCCAGGGAAGGTTATCATCTCGTGCACTGCATTCTTCCAATCTGGTGGAAAAAAAATGCTGAAGGTTTATGATTCAAGTCAAAGACCTGACAGCAAATGTTGTGTGATTGCAAAATGCCCCAGTTCTTTTCCTGTGCTGTGATTCTTTATGAACAGACTCAATATATCTGTCATAAGTACCTGCTCGAGCAACACTGCCCAGGGCAGGTCTTGAGACGCTGTGAAATCCATGGAAACATTCCTGTCTGCTTTCATGAGCCTTGGACCGGCAGGATGAGGCTTCATCTGTGTTTTATGTGCCTGGTTTCGCTACCCCTATCAAAGGACCGTAATTAGATGCTCAAATGAATCAAGCAGATGATCGACAGATACGTTGGAAGGATCCTTCTATTGAGAATGTTGGTGAGGTCCCTGAGGGTCCTGATGTGGTCAATCCTTGAAGTCATCCAGGTGGACACTCTGTGCTAGCAAATAAGCTTGATATGAGGGTTTGGATAGCATTAGAAATTGACTTCTCATTCTGTGATGTGTGTGCTTCATTTCATTCATTAATTAGCTTTTCTATGGAACATAATAAGCCTTTTACAGTGGTTGAAGAAATAAGTCCCTCTGACAAGGCAAAATGGGTTAAAAATCCAAAACAAACCTGAAACAAACAACACCAAAACAAACAATCCTGCCCAGTGGGATGTCAGCTGCTGGGATGGAGCTGTGTCATCTAAAGAGAGTCACACATTATGCCATGACTGTGAAAATACAGTGGTTCTCTATGGTAAAAACATTCCTTGGGATCAAGGAAGCAGATGAAAATAGCTCAACCCAATTGTCAGCTGATGGGAGCCAAGTGTCATTCTACCTTTTCCTGGTACGTTGTGGGAGCCATTAAGCTGGGAGAGCATAGAGTAGCTGGAACATTGGATTATCTGAACTGACCTGTGATAGAGTGTGCAAGTTCTCTTGGTCTGTGCTCAAGATCTCGCCCCTCTTCAGCTTTGAACTAATATTTAAAAATTGGAGGCTTTTGTCTTTTAGTCCTTTTGACCTGTGCAGGGTTTTGTGGCTTGTGGGTTTTTTGGTGGTTTCTTTTTTTTTTTTTTTTAGCTCTGTAGATTTGGGTCCTGTAAAATGTTAAGTGCAAATCTAGTGCTTTGATTAGAACTAAGCCATGTTTGCCTTTAAGCCTTTGCTGAAGGGTTTGCCCGGGGGAGGGATGAGATTATTCATGTAGTCGAAGGTGAGCACATGTTGAAACACTCCCTGAATCAGGATTGTGACTGGATACAGGGGAGCACAAAGAAAGGATGAAATCAGTACAACTGATTCATGGTAATTTTCTTACCTAAATGTAGAGCTGACCATAAAGCTATATACCAGAGGTACTGGAAGGAGATGAGACTTAATTAAAATCATGACTTTACTGACAATGTGGTGGTTTTGAGAGGTACTTTGACAAGAAACTAACAAGGCAAATAGTTATGACATTCTTGTTTCAATTTATAATATTGTCAATTATAAAAATAAACTGAGAAGAATTTAACTTCGGCATACCTTTAAATTTGGTGTCAGCTTGTAAAAAGTGTTTTGTTACTGCTATAGATATCTAAATTACATTTTGAATTTCCTGTAGAATTTCAGATGCTACAATAGTGTTACTGCTTTATCCTGTAATTTTCCTGATTGATTCTATATCCTTGTTTCTCTTATTAAGTGTTAGGGATTCTAAGTAAAATTTTCTGATGTTAAACAAGTAATAGAACATACTGGGATCATTGAGTCTAGGCTGTTGTTTTCTAGAACAATGTAGAAAGATGTTTTGATCTTAATGTTTTTGGGATAACTTCCATTTTTTCCAACCCAAAATCTTATATCCTCATCATGCTCAAATCACTGTATTTTCTATTAGCTGTAAAGAGAGAACATGCCCAAATTTCTTTGTATAGTCCTGTGTCTAGAACTAGAATCAGATGTTTTGTTTTCACTCCAAACTTGTCCATAGTACCCTTGCAACATAATGCTGTGCCCCTTTTATGTCAAGATGTCAAATCTCTCTCTATTTTTACTTCCACCTATATGAAAATGTCATCAGGGCTACAACTGAGCTGTTTTTCACACCCTGTGCCCTATAAAACACAGAAACATTACGCTCATTAAAGTTTATGAAAGGAATTCTTCTTTCTTATTCCACCGTTACGTTACAAAGTAACGTTTTGTGGTGTGTTTTTCATGGTTAAGAGGCAACAGCAATTTGAGGACTAACACCCCATTCTTCCATCACTAAATCAGGGGGATTCCACTTGTTTAAAATTACAACTTTGTTTTATGCTCCAGGAGTGCCTTGGAGAATATTTGACTTGAGGAACATGGAGAATGTATATATGTGTATATATATGCATTTAGTGACAAGCAGGGCATGATGAAACATGTGGAACACAATGAAATTAGAAGTACAGGATGTATAGTTAATTTTTTTTACTGCATAAATAACGTGGAGGAAACTGAACGAGTTTGGATAACCAAGAATTAAGAAACTTGGAAAAACCATTCAATATACCTCAGGAAGAAAGCAAAGAAACATCACTGCAGTGCTGTGAGGCTGTTTATTGGAATGTCACCTTTTTGTGATGTGGAGTAACAGGGAAGCTTGAATAGTTATCACATAATTCAGAATGCACCATATTATTTTTATTATTATAATAATAGAAAATATCCATTGATGTGAATATAATATCCATTTTAGAATAAAATATATAAAAAAAATAGTCCTTGTTTTGAATGTTTCACTTTTTCTGCTGTTAGGTTTGAAAAACATAATAAGTACTATGGCCTAATCTCTGTAGGTATTTTGGGAATAGTAAACAACAGAAGCAAGCTCTATTCTTTTCCACTAGAGGATAAGGAAGAGCAGTGTTATCCTGGACCCTAAATTATCCAGTGGGCTACCTACAGCTTTTTCTCAAATAAAGCAGTGGCCGAGTCAGTGTGATAGTCCAGACTTTTGTGCTCTGACTCTTAAACATTTCCATAACTTTGGTTATTATTACTGGTACTATGAAGTCTGGATTTATTCAAAGCTCCAGAGAGTACAATTTTGAGACTCCCAACCTGTAGTTATGACTTAAAACAAAAATGCTGGGGTTTGGGGAAAATTGGAAAACATAATGTAGATGACTCTAAAGGACCTAAATACTGAAAGGGGAATAAGAGTCCAGGACACTTGATTTCTGTGATTGCAGAAGATGTATGGGCTTGATTTATGCAGATTCGATATTAGGGAAAATGTCAAACTTTGGAAAAGGCTGCTCAGGGAAGTAGGAAACCTGGAGGTAATTAAAAGATATATATATGTGGCACTTAGGGACATGGTTTAGTGATGGACTTGGCAGGGCTGGGTTAAGGGTTGGACTTGATGATCTTAAAGGTCTTTTCCAGCTTAAATGATTCTGTGCTGTTCAAATGCTTCATTTCAACAATTCCAATCTGTATTTGCTAGAAAAGGTAAATAGCATCCAAGCATTAAAGACCAGGAACACCACACTCCAAGGAGTTAAATCTCACCTATAATATATAAAAATACCAATTTTTCTTCCCTGAATGTAGAAGAGCCTTATTGTCTCTCTTAGACCTGGCAGTTAACTTGTGAATGTGGGGAGTGAGTCTTTGGCAGATTGATAAAACACTGAAAGCACAAGATCAGGATGTTTGGCCACGTGCCATGGGGTTGATCCCATGCGGGAGGTGGCTGAGACATGCAGAGCAGGCAGGGAGTTCCCTGCTCCTTGTCTGGCTGTCCCAACATGCCTGAAGAGTGTGGAATTGCTGCAGCTGCCATCCCTGGAGGTGGATGCTCTTTGGACAATGGCTTGTGCTCAGGGCAGCGTCTGGATTCTCTGCTATCCAGTGGAGGAGTTGTTGGACTTATATTCTCTGCAATAATATTATAAGAAAAAAGAAATCTTAGAGAAGCCAGCGCATCAACTGTTGCATTTGGCTGTGAATCTGCTAATTTAAGAAAAGCACTTCTAGGGCTTTAAGAAGTTACTATTAATACTTAATTCTTTAAAATTAACTCGGTGATGAGGGCATTTTTAAGAGCCATTAGAACCTATTGTACCTAGGGTCTGTTTGTTATTTTGGAACACTTTAAATTGCGTGTTGCTGACCTGGGGGACTCTATTGGGCGCCGCTGTGATGTTTTATATTACCTCATCAAACTTTTTTTATATAGTTAAAATGTTATTTGCTCACAGCTAAATACCAGAAAGGTTGCCGACATGGCAACTGGAAAATATTACCCCTCTGTAACTAGCACAAGGAATTGTTGGCTTCCCTATGAATCACTGACAAGGATGTTAGTTCTTGGGGTGTAAAAGGCCAAGGATCATTGGGATTTGCCGTGGCAAGCTTAGGGTACGTCCTCAGCGGCTGGATGTTTTGTCTGCTGAGGGTCTATCCCAAAGTTGTTGTATCCCTGCAGATACACAGACACCTGTGTGCGTGTAATTGTGTGTGAAACACATAAGCAGGGTACAGTTATTGCTGCCAAGCTGCACTGAGACACTTCACTCTGTGAAGGGGAGAGGTGGATGACTCAAAAAGTATTATGCAGTCATATGTAATATCTCCCTTCATGGTGCATGGAGATACTTCATAAAACCATCGCTGCACATGTTGATTATCCATGTACTGCTTTGAAGAGCTTCTCAGCGTTGTTTTCTCAGGGGCTGAAAGTGCTTTAGAACACTTTCTTTAAGAGTAAATACCTGCATTGTGGTTTTTAAAGATCACTGGATGTGAAAGCAGAAATATGAGCTGGAAATGTGTTAGCACAGAAAAATTACATGCCTACATTTTTAGTTGTCTAGTGTGGTTTCGGCTCTTGAGGAGGATAAAAATGCCACAGTAACTGCAGAAGGTGAAGGCCCCTCTTCGTATCAGTGGGAGAAAGAATACTATCAACTTAGAAATAATTCTCTTCCTTGGTCTGCCAGACAAAGCTTGTGTAACCTTTCATCTTTTTGTACTCCACCAGAGCCTAATGAGAGATTTATTGAGAGTCCTTCTACTGACTTCAGTGATCTTTGGATGACTGCAGCTTCGTGTAATGCAAATTTATGCAGCGAGAGCAAGATTTATGTTAAAAATTATGCTCTGTTCTAACATTCAGTCACTGGATTTTATGTGATTTGGTGACTTGTTTATGCAAAATGCCAGACTGTCTGATAACACTATTTTTTGGACCTGGAACTCTGTGAAGAACTTAGAAGAAAGGAATAACAAGGCTTAGTTTCTTGCAGTAAAGGTATTCTAAAGCAAATAAGGGCCCTTCTGCTTTGTAGATAACTAAATGATTCTATTGTGAATTCAGCTTTCGGATATTTATTTTAAAAGCTTCTGCTGCTTAAATGATTTTCAGTCTGTGCTGGTGCATTGTTGCTTTATCTGCACAGTTTATACAGCTGTCAGATACCTGTGGAGGGTCCCTTATAAATCAATTCCCCAGCAGTAACGTGCAAGTGGCCTGAAGGGAGGCTCAGGTCACTTAATCTGAGAGGTGCAAAGAGGCATCTTATGTATTGTTTGGCTTTATTTATTTTTGTAAGGCTTAAGGCTACTTGAAGCTTTTGTGAAGTAAAAAGAGAGTTTTTAGCCTGAAGGAAATACTATGAACTGTCATTAAACCACTTTGCATTTTCCCAAAACATACCTTTCTTTATTTTGAAGTTCTCCACTTTTACTCTGGTCATGTGTTTCTGTGTGTGAGCAATCAGATTCAGAAAATACTGCAGGAACATAATTTTATAAGTGTCTGGAAAATGAGATTTGATCTCTCTAATTCCTAAATAACTTAGTTTATATGTGTGTCAGTCTACTTGTGAGCATATGTATAAATAAAATTGAAAGGAGAAGAGGTAGAAAGAACCACTCAAATTCAAGGCTTTCTGGCATTTGCTTTCCTTTTCATGACAAGTTTTGTTTTATTTTGTTTGGCTCACTATTTGCCTGAAAACTGTTGTTCAGAGGCAGCATTTGGTTTTTGTGATGCTTTGTGTGTGTGTTGTGACCATTTTACAGACGGAGAAATGAAGGCACAGGAATATAAAGACCTTCACAAGGTCCTGCAGTGAATCAGTGGCTCAGCCAAAATTAGGACCTGTTTTTTTTCTTCTTACTCTTTTTAGTACTTAGATCAACTTCATCCCCTCCTCTCAAGCTCTTGCCTGCCCAGCAGGTTTTTAAAAAGAGGAATGAAGGCCCAGGTTTAAAGAATACAACTAAGACCTATTTAATTTCTGGTTGGACTTGTCAAATGTGCTGTCATTCCACACTTAAGCAAATTGTGTGTATGTGTGTCTTACTTGAAAACAATGCTGGTGTACTTCAGAGCCTGCTGCAAGGCTCAGTGAGGTAGTGGGAATCTTCCCAGGGAGTTCTCTGGGATCTGGACCAGACCTCAGAGTCATATATAAAAATTATTTCAAAGGGAGAATCATGATTTAAACACAAATCATTTCACATTCATGTGTCACAGGAACCTTAATGGGCTTTGAACTTGAGTATCTATTGTTCGAACCTCTTAATGTTTTTCCTTTGTTTCCATGGGTATTGTTTATACTTTGGAGACCGTATGGGTGGATGAAGCACCATCAGTGAAATATGTGCCTTTTAGGGAATGAATCCCATCAGAAGTCCACAACTTGTGTTAATTTGGCCCCATAAATGTCTCCCTGATACATTAAAAAGCCTGTAAAATTAGGAAAACGTACGTACTAAACATGAACATTACTTGACATACAAAAATACTAGAATCCACTCCCACACCCTGTATAGAAGATTTTATTGTTATCACAGTTTTCTTTTAGGACTTATTAAGTCCAATGGTGATGAAAATAGGTTCCAAATTCCTTGTTATAAATAAATTCACATCCACTGGCTGAATAATTTTCTGCTTTGTGGTAGGAGAGGGTTTAACCCTCGATGTTGAAGTCCAATTGCTTTTTTGCTACACTCTATCAAATGGGGCCAATTCTTACTCATAAAGTTGATATATGTGAGAACACTGGGATGACCAGTGGCAGATATTAGTAAGAAGAGAAGGTTTTCCATCTTTAAGTGTGTTTCAAACGCACACGGCTCGCTGTCCACCTTAGTGACCTCTGTCCTTTGAGTAATGCTGGAGACTTAGATTATGACATGCATTTAAATACACAAGCATGTTTTAAAAGGCATTAAATAACATGTGGTATTAGTTCTGCAATTTTTATTATATGAATTGATCTAGCAATGTATCTGAACTGAGCTTTAAGTACATGAAGTCAATTAAACTGCACACACACTTATACTTGAGAGCACACGTGTTCTGGTAAATTAGAAACATAATTTGAGGCAAGGAGAGCAGATCTTGAGTTTGAAGCAACTTTTCTCTGACAAGTGTTGCAAAACACCCATTATATTTTTCTCCTCTTTTTTGAGGTGCTTTTGTACTTACTGCCCTACTGGAATTGGTTTGGCTTTAGCAAGCTCTTGATGTGGACTTTTTGCTGCTGTTGTGCAGAGTGAAGATGTTTTCAAATGGCAGCTATGCAGAAAAAAACACACGAATAAATTCAGAGCTGTCCACAAAAGCTTATTTTGATCCTTGGTAGAAAATATTTCACAGCTTTCCCACTCAAGGTCTGTGTTTTTCAGCTGAGCTGGTTTCTAGGTATTTCAAATAGTCCAAAAATATTACAGCAAACTAATTCTTTCTGACCTCTGGGGAAGGAGTAGGGGTGACTAATTTCAGCGTCCTTTGGTAGTGAGTCAGCAAGTTTCTTACTCACTTGGTTTTCATATGGGCTTTTATTTTTGTTTTAGTGAATGGGAATTTCCTCTTTTCTCCCTTCTCACACACCTTGTGCAAAACCCCATAGTTGGGCAGGATTCTCTAAATTTCTTGACCAGTCCTAAGAAGCCCATAATAAGTCATCTTTTTCTTACTGAATTGCCTAATCCTAAGGAATATCAAAACATGTACAAAATCCAAGAAAATGCTCAGGTGTTGAGTCCATTGTTTTATTCACTTTTATAATTAATTATCCATTGAATTTAGATGCCAACTGTTTTGTACCCAAGGCAAAAGATCAATCCTGTGTTGTTTTTTTTTACTATTATTTTATTATTATTTTATTATTATTTTTACTATTATTTTAGTTAATCCCCACAACAATATTATTTTAGGAAATAAGTCCACATTCACTTTCTAGGCATCAGTTCTCGATACCTCCTTGTGTATTATTTTCTTGAAGGGAATAATTAATCCTTCATAGTGCTCTTTACTGAGGTTGTTGCTGCTTTGAAACAATTAATGTAAATAAAGTCTTAATCTTCATCAGGAGTTCTTTGTGAGTGCTCTGAGAGAAGCACTGACTGCAGGAAATGTGGTGATAGCTGGAGTTACCTTCAAATATTAAATCCTGTGACACTTGATAAATCATTACTGACATGTCTAACAATGTTAAAAATGAAAATATTGGGGTTTTTTTCCAGAAAAAAGCATGCAAGGAAATGTGGGCACTGGATACGCTCACTAGAATTCCCTTGTAAATGTGGGTTGATGCTCTTGAAGCAAAATGGCAAATGAGACTATAAAATGGGATAAAAATTCACTCCATTTTAGATTTATTTTCAACATGGTAATGTAAATTCTTACTTTACCCAAGCAGATGTTTGAATATACGTTTGATAGGAAAGGTTATTTATGTAACTGACACCTTCATTAAGCCATGCAACAGCTTTATGTGAACTATTATTTACTCCTCTTTCTGTATCTATTTTAGCAAAGGGTTGTCATAATTATTGTTTTTACCCAAGTAAATTGATGTAAGGTTTTGTTAGCAAATGGCTTTTTTCCCTGCACACTTGGACCCATTCCACAGTGCAAATTATTATCATTAATAATCATTATTATTATTACATGACGACAAACTACACAAAGCCTAATTCTGGGAGAAATTTGAACCCATTTGAAACCTCTCCAGATTCATTGATCAGGGTTTGTGTGTATATCCTAGGTGGACCTATAGCTTTGTTTGTGGCTTGAACTTTTCATCTGAATTTTGAGACACCTTCTAGATTCAGGATATTATATATATTATATATGTATATTATAATTCTGGATATTAAAGGTTTTTCTATGTACTTTTGAGGTGAGGAAAAGGAAAAATCCCCTGTGTTTTGAGCTTGGTTATTTCATTCCAGATAAAGTAATAATATTGAGATTATTGATGATTTTATATTATGCCCATCATACCAGTGAATTGCTGTTTGAAAAGTGAAATATATTCTACTCATTGTTCTGTTACAGCCGCATCTAGAAGAGGTAGAAGGGAGTTTATAAAAGGATACAGAAGTGGGTGGAGTTCATTAACACCTCTTTATTTGGGATGAGGAAAGGGACAAAGGGAGAAATTTCAGGGAAGGGAGATTTGTCTAGTGGTAGACACAATAAATATGTTTGTTTAAGAGAAGAAAGAAACCAAGAGGACACGCATGCCTGATGCCAAAGAACAGCCAGTGTGCCTAACACTGGAGAGACTGTTTCAGAACAATTCATCCATGGGAAAATATGACCCTCATAATATTACCAAGGTCAGTGAAACCTGTGGTGATTTGCTGAGCAAGGGGTTCACTGGGCAAATGAAAGATGCCTGTGGTGGGATACTGTCCCGGGGCCCACTTTCTTTAAGGTTTCAGAACTAAAAATACAGAGATGAATTTATAATTGGTAGCTTTTCTTTGTTCTCTCTTGCAAAATCCTACTGAATATCTAGAGGAAAAGAAATAAATCCAGAGAGAAGTAGAAATTGTTATATATGTACTGAATAAAAGGAATATTGGGGGAAATAGCTCCTCAGTAATTTTTAAATTAATTTTATGTAATTAACGGTCATAAATTTACCTTGAGGAAATTTGGCTGTAGCAAAATCTGGAATTAGGACAAGTCATGGACTCTTCGCAGGCAGTGAAAGGAAAATCTTCATTTTTATAAAAGCAGAAAGATCTTTTCATGGAAAAACTCACGATGGGAAGCTAGTTAGATTAGAAAAGTTACATAAATGGCCTTTTGCATGTGATAGAGGATGCAGCTGAATAGAAAAAACAATAAACCTTGCAGAGTCCATTGTGTTCTAGTGAAGGGTGGTGCAAATTTGCTTTGTGGCTCTTTGTGTGACCTGCAGTTAGTTCAGATCTGTAAGAACATTAGAGAAGAACACCAGTTTCTGGTCTCTTCTATGACATGGAAGAAATCCAGAATTCCATGGCAAAAACAAGGAATCCAAATGAAAAGAAAACAAATGAAAAAACCTTAGCATGTGCAAAAACCAGGATTTCACTCAAGGGAACTGTGTGGAAAGTGCACTATTATCTGTTGTGAAAGTTGCCACAGGGATGGCTGCACTGAATAATTGAAGCCTTGCAGCTTTAATCTACTTTAATAATTAACTATCTGTAGTATCTGTAGCTGCCTGTAATTCAGTGTAAGCCCACAAATGTGAGTGTTTGGATGTATTCAGTCTACGCTGGAATTTTGAGATAAAGTTTTTGAGATACCTTGAGATAAAACATCAGTTGTACAAGGTGGATTTTTGTCAGTGCTTGTAGTTTTCCCAAACTCTGGCAGTGCAGAAGTTGGGATTGACCTGAGAATGTGTTTTTCAGAGTCACATGATGAATGTCCCACTTTTCTCCTTAGGATAACTGAAGTTATATTGGCATTATAATGAGCATGTGGACTATTTTAAAGCTGGCATGAGGGTGGCAGGGCCTGGCCCAGCAGGCTCAGGCTGGGAATTCGGGAGGCTCTTACTTTTCCAGATGAACCCTCATGGTGGCAGGTCTACGGAGGTCAAGCAGCTCCAGACTCTCCAAGGATTTCCGTTTAAATCAACAGATTGCCCATGTGTTTGCATGATCAGTGTGGGAAAGAGGGCTGGAATCTGGCTTTTGTAGTAACCAGTGCTGTTGTGAATGATATCCACACAGCTAGTGGGAGAATTCATGTGGGGAAGTAAAACTTTTTCCAGGATTTGGCCCATAATTGGATTAATGAACACTTTAGCATGTGCTTTGCAACAGTTTGAGTACTGACCACATGTCTGTGTATTCAAATCCCAGGGATATTGCATATTTTCTCCTCTTTTGGTGTAAATATAGAATGTCTGCTCATTTCAACACAGAGGTTTTTGGGTTTAAATTAAAAGTGAATGGAGAATCTGACCTATACTCTTCCACTTCTTATTTTTTTCAAGAAAGCTATTTCTCAAGGAAAAAAAAAGGAGTTTTTTGCAGTGGTGACAATTCAGGCTGCAAGTATTTTCCTTTAGGAGGCTGGTTCAGTTACTGCCCATCAACCCTCTTGTTATCACCAAGACCCACTGCTAAATTCTTTTTAGACACTTCCACTTTTACAGAAGTTTCCTTTATCAGGAAAAGGTCTTGGCTTGAAACCAAGAGGGCCATTTGGATTTAAAATTTTGACAGGTTTCAAAAAATCTCAGTTGGAAATACATAAACCCATAAATAAAAGATTACGCTGCATTTTGAATGGCACTTTTCCTCCAGCTGAGGTGGGTGGGCTGGAGCAGCACCCTTGTGCTGCAGCTTCAGGGATGGAAATCATAAAATATCCTGGAAGAATTTTGCTGTGGCATTAAAATAAAATGGCTTGGAAGGTGTTTGTGCCACCCTGGACCAAGAGCTGACGTGAAATGCTGGTACCATGAGAAAGTTGCCAAGTTATCTTGCCATTAAGAAAGTTTTTTTGAGACGTGGGTATCAGCCCACTGATAAGGTATCACAAAATAAATGCCATCTCCACCCTCTGCATCAGCAGCTCTGGCTCAGTGGCTCGAGAGAATGTAGCAAGTGGAGGGAAAGGTGAGCTACAGGCAGAGTGATCTCTGATAAGAGAGGTGGGAAAGAAAAATCATGTGGAGATGTTGTTCTGGTCTTTGGGTGCCAGGGTTCAAAGAGCTGAGATGTGTGAAGGCTGACACTAGGAAATGAGTGTTTACACCTCTCTGGGGTTAGAAAATTGGACGGATAAGGTGGCTTCCTTTTGACGTGGAAAAGGCTGAAAAGGGAGTTGCTATTTTAGACAATGAACAGCTGTTCATCACAGACCAAAAAAGGTGGGGAAGAAAACACGAAGTCATATGATGTGTTGTGGTTTTCCTCCAGGTTTTCTTCATGAATCATATAAAATATTCTTCTAATTTTTTAAGCAAGGAGGATGAAGGAATACCACATTAACCCGAGCAGCTTAACTGACACATTCATTTATTCATTTGGAGAGTTTCTTTTTCATCCTTCTGTATGTAAACAGAGTGACATTGTTTTCATGCTAAGTGTTTGCTTTGCTAATCTGGGTGAGATTGATGCATGAAATGCAGAGCTTTCTAGCCAAGTCCTCTTGAGGGAAAGAACCATGGTCCATGAATAATAAATTTTAGGCAAGACTAAAGAAATAAGATGCTGTTCTATCACGGGCCAAAAGATTTCTCTGCTCTGAACAACAGCTGTAAACATAAAGTGTGGCTTCACCCGCAGATTTTGGAGATTTAAATTACACGATTTATGCCTGGGAATTTTGGAGCCATGGTATTTATGTCTACCTTCCCCTCCTCCTCAGCAAAATCTTACCTTTTATCTTTGGAATTTTAAAATTATGACTCCCTAATAATGCATAGAATTCAAAGGACAAGACCTTGACCTTGCAGAGCAGTTGTCTAGAAAATAAATATGAAGACTAACTAAATAGTCTGTGTCCTATGTTCATTTTTCTTAGTGCCTTATGTGGAACATTGTTGAAAGTCTTCTCTTTCAGCTCATGCCTGGGGCAGTCAGTGCTCTGTGTCCCTTGTGGGCTACAGGCTCAGTGTCCAAGGCACTGGTAGCAATAATTACCCAGGTTTTTCTATAAATTACATTTTGGTGAACTCTCCAGTGAGGTTCCCATCAGAGCTACTGGATGCTGCATTCCTACTTTGGTCCTTGTTTTGGATCCAAACAGAAATTCCATCCCATTGGCATTTGCTTATGTGCGTATTCTGTGTGCCTTTTTCTTTTCATGTTGGGAATTTTTAAATAATCCAATTTAATATCCAATGAAAGGGCATTTTGTGGCCCTTTTAAAGTTTCTCCCGGGGTGCCCACCAGAAAAGATATCGTTGGCTTTTCTAAATTGTTGAAATAAGAAATTCTAAGTTGTTCCTATTACCGTTTATTAGGGTCTCAGTGGTTTTGGTTAATTGTCACAGTCTTGTTTACTGTAGGTGGAGGAATTTTAATGCATAGAGCAAGATGGTTTATTAAATCAAAAATATTTTATGGGAAGTTGCTCTGAGCTGAAGGAAGCAGTGTAAAATGCACTCTTGGGGGCCCAGCTTTCTTATAGTCTCATGTAAGAAACAAAGGAAGAGCATCTACAAATAAGGAGTAGAAAATTCTGGGTCACAAACTAGGATTTTCCATTGGTCTTTAGGGTTGCTCGTGTACCAAAACCCCTAATTTTTCAGCATTGCCTACAAGGGCAATGCTGAGTTGCAACAGATCATCCCAGTGTGATACCTGGCACATTAGGGAATTGCCCTGCCTAATCCAAAGGCAGGATTCAACCCCAGTCAGCCAGAGGACAACAAAAGTTTCCTTGAAATTAGACTTGCAGATTGGTGGTGGTGGTGAAATCCCAGTGCACATCGAAAAGGGCCCAGGAGAGGGTCTGGTGTGTCCTTGTGCCCCCCTTGGCAGTGAACACCTTGGCTGCACTTTGCCACTTCAGGTTTTCAAGTCAGCTGCTTGTAATGGGAAGTAATTTGTTTTATCTGGCTTTTGGAGGGTGGGGTGGGGGGAAGGAAGGAAGAAAATAATTTACCTTTTGGCTTTCTGCTTAAATTGAGGGTGTCAGGTGGCTTTAACTGAGAGCAGGGAAATCCCCACTGTAGGTGCACATGGTCCCACTTGACCCATTTTTCCTAATGCACTTAAAAGGAGGTTGTGTTTGTTTTTAATGCATCCCCTCAGAATAAAGGCAAAGTGAGTTTTCTTGTGACAACTTGATAACTGAAGTGCACTCTCCTGCAGCAGTGGCTTTTGGAGAAGAGTGTGCAGGTGGGCCCTACATCTCCAGGCAAAGCACTCTGTGCTTTCTTTTATTTCTAAAGGAGTAACTTGTTCATTTGTTTTCTCACACCTTTCTCTAACATTGTTTTTCCTTTGTAACTGTGTAGATATTTATAAAACCTTCCTTGTTCTCCTCTGTGAACACCTCTAAGGGAGCCTTCAGTTTTATCCTAAGTACTTCCTATGAAGTAGTGAAAAGTTACAGGAGAGATATGATTTCCTTAAGGTTTTATGGGAAATCTGTGTCCAACCTTGGAAGCAAGAGCTCCTCTCTGATCCCAGCCCAGTGCCTGCTGCAGTGAAGTATCTTTCTGTTCCACAGTGTGTGTCATTTCTTCTTGATATTTTTCTACTTGGTAGCTGAGGTCATCTGCTTTTTTCCCCTCCTCAATTATGCTTTTAGCTTAGAAAATAATTGCAGGGAGCAAGAGATAAAAAGCTTCTGAGAATTCCCATGGATTCTCTTCTACTTGAGGCAAGCAAAGATCCCTCTGGCATTATCGGAATTTTCTTGCCTGCTATTATTGAGAAGTCCTGAGGACTATGTACAAAGAAATAGAAAGGCTGCATTTTAGTGATGGGAATTTTAACAGTGCAGTCTGACTCAAGTTAGAGACACTATCTCATTTGGGGTTCAATCCTGCCGTCCTTACAATTCAGAGGGATAAGATCAAGCCTTGAGCTGGTGATTCAGTGACAACAGGCCTCACACAAAACCTTTAAAGGGACTCTTTGTGTTCGACAGGCCCTGGCAAATTGAGTCCCAATTGTAAGTACAGAGGGAAGACAGAATTGGTGAAGTTGCCAGGGTCTCTAATAAACCCGAGGACAGAACATGGCAAGAGTCACAGAAACCTCTGACATGCACTAAAAAAAAAAAAAGGGATATAAGTGCATTCAAGATGATGTTTCAGATACGAATTGGGCATTTTGAGGCACCTTGAAGGCCTGATCCTAAAGCTTCAGTGATTTGAATTGAATCCATTCTTGGCACATATGATCTGCCCATGGGAGCACCCAAGATGGCATTTTTCACTTTTCCGTAGGTAGAAACATTCCTGTAGGGGAAACAAGCCCCCACAGCTTTCTGGTAGGATGAGCTGATCAGGGAAACAACAAAACTGAGGCAGTTTATCTGCCTTACTCAGGTTTGAAGCTGGAACCAAACACTGACTTCACTCGCAGGTGAAAACTAAAGGCTGTGGCTTTTCTTTTTTTCTTTTCTGTTCTTTGGATTTGTATGCAGGTGGCTTCAAAAGTCTCCCTATAGTGTAAATTGGAGCTTGAAATCCTTTCATACACCTTGCAACAATGAATGTCTTATTTGCAAGTCGGCTGCTTTGTGCTGAAAGTTCACATATGAAATATTAAAACACCGTGTTTACTGTCGCCTGGGGTTTGTTCTCTTGCAAACATCATTGAAAAATTTCAACCAAGCATAGGAAATGTAAAGCCACATATCTTTAAAAAGAACAACCCCAAACCAAAACACTAAGGCAATTAAAATATGCAAATGAATCTCTAATTACTTTGTTTGCAGACAGTCAGAACCTGAGGAGTAATGTCCATTAAATCAGTTGGGGAATTTTGGCCCTATATATTATACAGACACATCAGAGCATGGACTTGTGCTGAAATCAGTCTCACTGCAGACACATCAGGCAGGGCTCCATCCATCCTCTGGAAATTGTGATCTTACATGCTAAGTTTTTATGTAAATTTTGCTTGAATTGTTAATCAAATCAGATACTTGCCAGCTGCTTCTCTTCATGGTATAATCAGCAGCTTTTAAAGAGAATTCCACAAAAGAGAAAGGCCAAAACTGTAATTATCTCATAGAAGCAGAATTTTACTCTCATGAGAACAGATTTTTTTTCCATTGAAAATGAATACATTTGCAAATATAATGATTGTAATTCACATGAAGAAATGAATTTACAGTTACATACTCAGCTGTACCTGTCACTGTGCTTTTATTCTGTTCCCAGGTCTCTAATGAGTCTGGAGATAGATTTTATGTGAAAAAAGTTTCTTGGCACAGATGGAAAATTTAAAATTAGCTCCCAGAGTTGGGCATCAAGCAACCTAGTTGAAGTTGCACTGAACCTTCCTTTGGTTCTTAGAAATAAGCAATTTACAATTGTAATTGAAAGTCTTTGGTAAAATTACAAAACAGAGGAGTGGCAGAGATATTTTAGAACCAGCGAGGTTTTTCTCTTTTATTTTGAGCTCTGAATGTGTATGTGAGTGCACACTTTATATATCATATTCTGCCTACATGTCAAAACCCACTTTGGGAATAAGAGGTTGACTCTCTTATTCCCACACACATGTATATGGTGGTTTAATACCTTTGATTTCATCATGTGTAGAGAGATAAGTAAAGACTAAGGATCTAGCTCAAGGTGAATTTTGCAATCAATTCCTTCTGTGAATATCGAATAACACATATAAATTACTGGATAAGGATTAAATCCATATATTCTTGCACAGCTTAGGCTTGTATGCATCTACAGTGTAAAGCATAAATCTAGTGAGAGAGCAAAAAGCCAACTGAGGTAAAACCCACTATGTCTTGTCTGCAGAGAGTTTCTTTAAGTTCAGCCTACACAAGATCTTAGGCTCAGCAACACTCTTCAAATCACTCTCTGGATTAGTTTAACCCACATTACCTAAGGCAAAATAGACCCTGCTCTTTGCTTCAGTTGGGTTCTGTGCTTGAGCTACTCTCATGCTCTGTTCCAACTCTGCTTATCTGTCACCCTGCGGAAAAAATGCAGACATTTGTCACTTATTCCATTTTCAAGTTCATCCTCTGCTGGTGTGTTGTTGTGGTTTTCTTCCGTTTGGAAGTCTGCTTTTCTCCAGCTTGTGTCTGTGTTCTGGCAGCTCTCCTTGTACCATTCCCAGGTACAAAAGGGTTTCCCTGTTTCTGCCCTGGTGGGATGCTCATCTGCACCATGTTTGCTCCTTCTACGTTTTGTTTTTTGTATTCATGCTGAGAATAATAGAATCTCAAAATGACTTGGGTTAGAAACGACCTTAAAGCTCATGTAGTTCCAATCCCCCTGCTGTGGTCAGGGACACCTTCCACTTGACCAGGTTTCTCAGAGCCTCATCCAGCCTGGCCTTGGACACTTCCAGAGATGAGATAAACTGTGACTGAGGGGTGGTGAATGCTTCAGCTTCTCGAGAAAAAGGCATAAGTTTGTGTGGTTTACAGCCTTATTTCATAATTGAAAATAATTATTTTTCCTGGAAGATAATCTGGCATTGACAATGATACCTTGGTCCATTGTTAGGACTTGTGCCTGCTCTGATAATGAGAGATTATAATTCCTGTTCACTTATTGAAAAATTCTGTTTTTCAGTTTTTAAAAAACTAAAATCTGAAAAAGAAACAAAGCAAACAACATGTCCCACAGCCACAACTCCCCAAATCTCAAAAAACTCTATATGGTAGATTTTGTTTTATTAGGCTGCTCCCTTTCCAAATTTTGTTTTCAAAGCCTGAATTATCACCCAGGCTAAAAAATAAAAACAGAGAAATACTTTCAATTTAGGCCACTTAGAAACATTCATTATAATTTCTTGGTCTTAATAATGAGATGAAAAGTGGTATTTGTCGAGTAAACATTTTGAAAAATTAATTTTTAAAAGGGAAATATTTATCCTCATTGTCAGTAGGTTTTGCTAGAACACAGATGCATTTTTATGTGGATGTAAAGTCTCATAAAGAATTGTGTGTGCTATTTATCTTGGAGGAAATTAAAAAATATCCAATATGCAGCAATAATGATAGATTATAAAACATCTTGAAAAATAACAAGTCACATGTACTACTTAATTTTTTTAAAGGAAAATATCCCTTTTTTATAAATTGTGTGAAGCTTTTTGTAATTTTGACACAGTTTATAAGCCACTTACAGTAGATTTCTTGCTTTTGCCCTGTGAAACTCCCACTATAGAGAGTCAGGTTTTACATGATTTTTCAAAAAAAACAGGGAAGGTGCCATCAGAGTATGATAAATATAGTTTGTTACTGAAATGATTTGGCTTATTCTCTGAATCTATGACCGTGAGAAATCTATTCGGATAAATATGAATGAAACTTGCAGGCAAAGATTGTTTTCAGATAGATTTTTCAATGTTATTTTGCTGAAAAATTAATCTTTCTTCGCATTGTTTGCAGTAGTGATAGTTTAATCCAATTTTCCTGCTAGTTCTTTAGATATATATTTCTTTGAATCAGTCCTATCCATAAGCATTTCCTACTACAGCACTGAAGGAATGTGTCTTAAAAATGCTAAGAGCAATTAAAGCAGGAGGAATTTTTCTCTTCGTTCTTGGAGACCCTTATTGGTAATGTCAAAGAAGTTTATTTTTCCTGAACTAATGATTAACAATAAACCTATAGAAAACAGCAAATCCTACCTAAGGGGTCGACAATTAGTGAACTGCACATAGGCTTGGACAGATGGAAGCAGTTAGAGGGGCAGGAGAAACTGAACTCAATGGCTGCCCTTCCAAAAAATTGGGAGATATAAAATACTCCACCTATAAAATATGTAATAAAATATTTACAGAATTCCACAAGATCATTCAAATCTTACTATATTTATTAAAAAAAAAAGGGGGGGGGGGGGGGGGAGAAATAAAACCTGCTTCTTGTGAAACTTGCTGCTGATACCAAGGAAGAGAACTCCATTTTCCTTTCCGTTTCCAGAAGGGAATGTGCCCTGAGTCACAAATCTCCTGGAACAGAGACAAAGAGTGTTCCTGACACCAGTGAGAGCAGTTGCCAAGGGAAAAGGCTACACAAAGACTCACCTGGCTCCAGTGTGTGGTGTAATGTCGAAACAACCTTTGTGCATTAACTTGCTATCAAAAAAATATGAAGTCTAAAAGAGAAGAATGTCTTAAAGCCTGTGGAAATGTAACCAGTGAGCTAACACTGAGTAATCCCACTGCCTCTGCCAAACTAAGCATTTCCTATCTGATAGATTAAATTCTGAGAGATAAATGCTAAACACCAAGTGTAGCAGCCTAAAAATATCAGGCACTGATTTGAACAAAACACTCGGTTGTTTGTTCATACCTGAAAAGGGATGTTTCTCAAAGGCAAGTGTTCTAGGAACACCGGTCCCTTCCCTTACAATGAAATCCATAATCCTAAGTGACTTGCATTCCCTCTTACACATATGCAAAGTGAGGGGTTTTTGTGTTTAAATACTGTTTTCTGAGCAGGATAAACTGTGGAGTGAGGACAACTGGAATATGTGATTCCAAAGTAGTGCTGATGTTAGTGCTTCTCTCTACCTCCCTCAAGTCTTGTGATGAGGTTTAAACTGAGTTTCCTTCTCTCGGAGAAGATTGTGTGGAGACCTCGTAGCAGCCTTCCAGGACCTGAAGGGGTCCTACAAGGAAGATGGAGAAGGACTCTTCATCCAAAACTGTAGTGACAGGACAAGGGCGAATGGCTTTAAAATGAAAGAGAGTAGAGTTAGATCAAAAGTTAGAAAGAAATTCTTTACCATAAGGATGGTGAGGCTCTGGCACAGGTTGCTCAGAGAAGCTGTGGATGCCCCATCCCTGGAAGTGTTCAAGGTCAGGTTGGATGAGGGTCTGAGCAACCTGGTCTAGTGGGAGGTATCCCTGCCCATGCACTTAAGGTTTCTTCTAGCCCAGACTATTCTGTGATTCTAAATTTAACAAGAGTTTAAAATGGTATCTTAAGGGCAAAGTGCAATCATAAGCAGAACTATCTCCTTAAATCTGGGAGTTTGCCTTGATTTCCAAATGCATTAGGGTTTAAAAATACAAGATGCTGAAACCTAGGCTCACAGGGTGTTTGGATGCCTACTTCTACCTCAGATAACAAGAGTGAACCTACCTCTGACAGTCTTGTTCTGAGCGTGTTCTGTCAAGAAATCCATTGAAAAACTACTGGTTCCCTTTAACTCAAAAGTGCCTTTTTATCAGAAGAAGCAACAGGAAGGAAGAATAACTGAAAAAATAATTCCGTGAGATCCTACAGTGTTTAGTTCTCTTTTTGAGGTGTTGTACAAGCTGTGCTCAGGGAATGCCCACTGTCTCTCTGGGCAGATGAATAACAGCTCCAAGTAAATCTAATGGTCTCCTCTTCAGGTCCTTGTGGCCACCACCCTGTGCCCCAAGTGACTGCACTGAGCTGAGCAGCACAGGGGTACAGGCCAGTCAACTCTGAGGTCCAATCCCACAGTCAATGGGAGTGTTGTCTGTTTAAGAACTGCAGATTCTGGCCTGTCTCCAAGTTTTTACAGGTCAAATAACATAAGGGAATATTTTAGTCTGAACCACTTCCTGAATTCCCAATGAAGAATGTAGAGTCAAAATATAATGAATGGTGACTGCATTCTGCTCCGAACAATAGCTGCTATTTACCAAACAGTGTTGAGTGTGTAAATTCAATGTGAGATTCCCCCCCCCCCCCAGTCTTTTGACTTCTTAGAAATTTTTCCTTCTTAACACTTGGGATTTGGACCGACTGCAGAATTTCCTAGAAATGCATATGGATGCAGCAGTGAAGGATTTTAGAGACGTTAGACTTCCTTGCAAAGCGAATTTTTGTATAATTTGAATACCACGCATACAGAGCATATGCTGACATGACCCATTCTCTTTTGCTCAAAAATAATCTTTTTAGCTTAAAACAAGCACTCCAATCACAGTTTGTTGTGGTTTTGTAAACACTCTTGAAATCAGTGCTTCCCCAGTGGCTTTTTTTCCTCACTGGAAAAAAACAAATGGTATGAAGGACAGCTCTCATTTGGGTGGAAGTCCATTACATCTCCATGGCATCAAACTTGTGTTTACCAGCTTTGGTTACAACACTATAAACATGATACCCTGATATCTATTTTCTGAAAGTAATGAGGGAGTGCCCTAAGTACCTTACAGAAAGATTTGTGTGGCCTCCTTCACTTCAAGATAACATCCAGACTGGAGATGCTCTAATGGACTCTAGGATTTAACCTGAACTATGATTAATTTTCTGCAGGAATGTGTAATTGTTAGTCTTGCAGGTTGTTTGTGCCATGGAAAATGGACAATATATTTATTGATTTAAGATTGTGTGCATCATTACACACCGGTAATGAAAAAAAGTGTAATTACTTATTTATTGAATGTGTTTCATAATATTACACAAAAGCATGTAAGCCCCAGGTTAGCAGTTGCTTAATTTCAAGAAATGAATAACTATTGCATTAATGGGGGACTCGTGCACTTGAAGGTGAGCATGTGTTCAAGGACCTTGCCAAATCAGAAACATAGTCATTAATTTCAGCTGCCAAACTATTTTTGTGGTTTTGGACTGCAAATTGGAATACCCAAAGAGATCCGATATCAGTATCCCATGGGAACAAATGAATACATAGGAATACCAATGTCTTCTTGGACTTAACACAAGGAAAAATAATGAGCTGTAGATCCAACATCTTAGATCACTGTAAAGGGCTTTGGAACAAAAAACATGCAGGAGACATGCTTTGCCTGTAATGGTATAAAGCTGACACTATCCATAACGTTCCTGCAACAAGTTTAATTCAATTGATATGAACTAATACGGGATTCTAATATGCAGTTTATTCCTGGAAAGTGTTCAAGGCCAGGTTGGATAGGGGCATCGAGCAACCTGGTGTAGTGGGAGGTGTCCCTGTCCATGGCAGGGGATTGGAACAAGATGAGTTTTAAGGTCCCTTCCAACCCAAACCATTTTATGATTCTAAGGTGAGTCAGTTCATATTAATTTTTCTCTTACTGTGTTTTCTCAGTAGTAATTAATTCACTAAGTTTTCAGGATTTACCATCTAGACAGGAGGTGCAATTTTTACTACAGAAGGCTGGAATCTTCTGTTCAGTTCTTGCATTTGCCTTCTGGCAGTCCCAGGGGTTGTATATCCCATAGCCATTACTCACATGACCAATACCATTGGCTTCAGTGAAGTTCCTATAGCAAGAAATGCTCTGCACCATGGTAAAGTGTCCCATGACATTGAGGTTGTCGGAATTATTCACTGCAAAAAAGGGTAGAAGAAGCTGCAGTGAGGAGCTGGGTCTCTGTAAGAAATGTATTTTCAGGTGGGAAGTGCCCAACCTCCTAAAAGTTTGGAGGAAAACCACTTTAAGCAACACAAGAAACCCAACAATAGCAAGCACTTTTAAACCAAAGATTAACAATTTCCCTGGGAGACAATCAGACTCCTTCTGCAATGCATAACAAAAGAAAGAATAAAAATCGGTTTGAAACCCAAATTTTCTGAGAAATGAAAGTTTAGCAAGAGTTTCTATGCAGTTTAATAACATTTGCAAATGCTGTTGATCTCCAGGTGCTGCAAAGGCAGCCTGGACAAGATAGCAAGTGGAGTAATTAAAGAGCAGTTATATGGTGTCTGGGCATCCCAGTTTTAAGGAGCTGCCAAAATACTTTGGCAGGGAGGCAAATCCCTCTCCTGTTCTTTTTGAGCTTTCATCCTTTTTTCCTCAATGATGGAGAGGTAGGGTCTGATCATGTCCCTCAATTATCTCTGTTTCAGACCATTTCAACTCGGTCAGGCTTTTATTAACACTTGCCATGATAGGAGAGGTGTGGTTTACCCACAGAATGGTATCTGAGAACATCCTGTGCCCCTTTCTAACAACTTTGCTTAAAATACACTCAGAATGAGAGTGAAGATAAATCCAACTGATGTCTTAAAAAAATCTAGCATTTTGATGGCAAATCTAGTGTGTCCTGGAAGATTGTACCTCTTTTAGAGAACATAAAGCAATTTATGGGTTTCAGCTGAGATTCTCAAAGGGGGCTTGTTTCTCAGTACTTTTGATGCAATTGGTTTGTGGGTAGATCACATATTTAATGTTTTGGGGTTTGACTGCAGCCTTGCCCTGCGTGTGTGAGCATTCAGCAAATGCAACACCATGACAAGTGTGCAGGATGCCTTTTTTTAAGAGCCACACAGGGACCAAACTGCTGCTTCACTGCTGATCTGCATCAGCCACAGTGATGTGATGACAGGGCTCTTTAGGTTGCTACAGGTCTGGGTAGGAAACTCTGAGATACTGTATCAATGCACATCCATTGGGCAGGCACAGATATGTGACGATTTGTCTGACATAATAGATGTGGTAGATGATTTGTCTAACATAGCTGAGTTATAAAGAACATATGAGTATAAAGGGGAGCATTATTCTTCTTTCATATGATTCTTTTAATGTGTAGTCAGCTAAATATGTAATAAAATACCCAACTTTGAAAGTTGGTTGATTTCTTTTCCTTCTCATATTAGACTTCATCTTCTTGTGTAGCTAATTCTTTTGGAAGGAATCTCCCCCCCCTAAATTTTATAGGTCATTTGATGCAGATTTGCTACATCAGAGACACACTACAACATGAAAAAACTTGGTGTTTTTTAACTGTTTTCTTACTTAGAGATATTTTTTGCTTTCTTCTTGTGCAGCAGATTACAAACAGAGATTTTATTCCTTTATATTCTGAACAGTGGCAGATCTATATTGGCATGGTCTCCATGCCAATTTTCTGTCTGCTGAGCTCAGCTAATTTTTCTGAAGTGTCCATCAAACAATTTATCCAAAGAACAGATTATTCAATATATGCAACATTTGATGCCTAATCAGCACAAGTAGCTCTAAACCATTTCTATGATATTGCTTTCTAAGCTCCTAGTTTGCTGTAGCAATGGTTTCAATTAATCTGCAGTTATCCATTAACATGTCATGTGTCTCTGATTAAATGTAAGCTTGGTTTTCTTTCCTAAGGACTGTAGTTCATTGTCCCATCAATGCACTTGGTATCATGTGGGTTATGGTATGGGAGCAGGGGTTGAAATAAGCTCAATTGTCAGAATTTGCTCTTGAATTCAGTGTAGTTAGATTAGGATTTTCTTGAGTGTTTTCCTCGTCTTCTCAAGGAGGCCCAGAATCAGTCCTGGTGCTGGCTGTTGGCATAGCTTGGGGCAGGAACGATGACCATGTCCTGCTGTCCCTTTGGTCTCTGGTCCATGGCATTGGAGCAAGATAAAGCACTTAAACGTTCACAGCACTCCACTGGCTTTCCACAGTGTTACAGCTATGAAGGAAGACGAGACTTCCCTCAGTAACTGGGGAGGAAAAAGTTTAAGGCCAGCTCATCCCACTGCACCACAGAGTAATGGGACATGCTGTCTGATATCCTGGTGGGATGGGGACAAAGCAGTACCTGTAACAATCTAGTAATCAACTGGATGTGTTTGTGCATAAGTCTACGTGGCTCCAGGTGCTGTTACTTTCAGCAAAGATATGCCTTCAGTTAATTCAGATTTCCTATCTGAGCCTTCTTCAAATACTTGTAAATGACTCTTAGCTTAGAATGAATAAACTAAGTTTTTCACACCTTTACTGAACCTACAGATGACAAGTCTGGAGGCCTCATGTGGCTTGTGGGTAGAACATTTCAAATGTATTCCTCTGATTTTAGGTTTACTGAAGGTTTCTATTAATGGGTTTGGGATACATTAGAGAGATTACTTTTTCACAGAGATATTTAATTATTAGAGTAATAATAGCCCTGTATTTCCTCCTTCCATAAAACACCCTTCAATAAAGGAAATGGCTCTCTTAATCTGCTGGCATCACTACTTGTTCTTTCCTCTCTTTTACTCCAGAACAACAGTGGTTTTGCAAAACTCTATTACTCTGCTGAAGCTTAACCTAAAACCTGTTACTGACCACTGATATCTGTTTGGACAGGTGAATATCCAGAGATATGGACATTGGTATTTGAAGACATCTTAATGATCAGTTCCATTATACACTAAAATATTTAGAAAAAAGAAATAATCTTGCTCCAAATGATATCTGGAGGTTGTCCTGCCTTGGGCTTATTTGTAGTGTAGCACTGCAGGTGTTGTAATCTTTATGCTCTAAACTTCTGTGATCACTGCTTTGTACTGCTCTGTCTCTGGATCCTCATGGGAATGCATCCATCACCCTTGTTCAACAGTTAGCTGGATCACCTCCAAAATATATCACTGCCACCAAACTCATCTTCCTGCCTTCCTGTAATCCTTACAACTCAGCTGTTCTTATTCTGTGTTGTCAAGATCTTTGAGCTTTATCCTTGGCACGCTGCTCTGGAGAATTGGAAATATGCTTAGTTTATATTCCAGCCTTTATAAATTAGAAACAGATTATGATGCGGGCAGTTTTTTCTAGCAACTACACAAAGGTATTTTTGGCTGTGGGCTGTCTGGAGTGTAAAGAGCAGTAATGTGACTATATGGATGTCTGCTTTAAACAAAAGGTGTGCAAATGCCACTTTACAGTCATAGGAGTGATGCTCAGCCAATCATTAAATCCCATCCTGCTCCTCAGACCAATTCTTACCTTACACAAGTGGAAACTGAAGATTAGATGAGTTTCCCAAGGCCATTTTTGGGAACAGGTATTACACTTAATGCTCTGTGTTAAGGGTACAAAGTTCTGCCAGAGGACTAAACATTTGAAAGTTTGCCCTCAGTTATTCCACTTTCCCGTTGTCTGCTTTGTTGGAGTCAATGCCAGGCTTTAGATTCATTGAGTCTCTCATACAAATGGTGGCCAAGACAGAGACAGCTCAGATCCTGAGTGCTTTGAGAGGAACAGTCTATATAAAATAAAATTTAAGAATTAAATTAAATCAGTTCTTAGAACAGTAGCAGGACTGAGAAAGAGAATTATTATTTGAGTTATTGTCTGCTTGCTATGATCTTGCTTCAGTAAAGAGGCAACAAATGGATCTAAACAAATGGGGTTTGGACATAAATTTCTAAACAGAGCTTTCCTGTGTTCAGAATATACGTTTTGCGTGTCGTCATATAAGAAATGTTGTTATAGAAAGTCCAAATGCATAGTCCATACACACCATATCCATTTGGGAAGGCAAGGTTAGGAATATCATCTTGATGTACTTGGCGGCACAGCAGCTGATTTTTGTCTGAAAATGACCCTTTATACTGAGTTGGGGGTCTTCAGTTGATGAGGGTTGGCCCCAACATGGAAGTGTAAAACTGACTCTCGGGTAGGCATTTTGACATGTGGCAAAAACGAAGAATAACGTTTTATAATCTCACTGGATTTTGAAATCTGGTTAACTGGAAGCCCTTCAGTATTTTCAGGTCCTTGGACGGCAGCCACTGCAGTTACATAAATGCAAAATATTATTGGAATAGGTAGTAGGTGTCCTTCCTTCCTTAGGAATTGCCCCACTTAAAACCTCAGTTCCTGTCCTGTCCCAAAAGTTCTTTTTAATCTTGTTTTTTTAAGCTATGACTCAGTTCCCCTGCCTTCTCCTCTTCTAGGTTGAATCCAAGGTTGTCCAATTCTTTTCCCTACATGGTCTGGAGCAGTGGATATGATGTACTCTTGTTTACAGTATGCTAAAGCAGAATATTTCTGAGATGTTTACAGGTACTTCCTGCCCCAGAGGAAGAATATAGGATTTCCATCCTCCTCAGCAGCAGAGCTTTGGCCTTAGTGGAGCCAAGGAACTCAAGCTGTGTGATCTCTCCCTTCCTGTTTCTCTTGCTTGACGCAACGTGGTCGAGTTGTTTGATGTCTAGAGTGAAGGATACAGAAACTCCAGCTTGCTAAATTCACCCCTTATTTCCTTTATTATGTTCTCCACTAGGAAGTTGTGAGGATGAACCTTTTTTCTTTGCAAGTGCAATGAGGTCCAAGATACTCTTGAAATACTTCAGCAGCTTTTTCTCTTCCGTATCAGGAAAGCTGGACTCTTAAGGTTGGGGATTTTTTTTTCACTTTATGCAAGTTTGGGATAACTAAACATTTGCAAACTCTTTTTTGCATATCTTCCTTCAGGGATTCTTTCCCTCAGCTCTTTTACATGTGAGCGATAGGTGGAAGTGGCACCTGAAAAATACTTAAATGCTCTGTTTCTGTTTGCAATTTCTCCTCATATATTTATGTTCTGTTTAATTTCTTTGCAGAAGAAGGATTCTTTCTCCATAATTTCTAGGAAGTTTAGTTCTTTGAGCCTTTCTCAAACTCTAAATCATACTGTCTGTCTACTCTTACTGAGTGCTGCTCTGGGCCCGTATTTCTCACCGTAGAGTTCCCCATACTGGTGAACATGGCATTTGACTGATCCTGCCCCACCCATCAAATCCTGCATCTCAGCCAAAGAGCCCAAGGATGCAAACAGCAGGATGTGGCTTTCTAAATGCTGAGACTGTGTGTCAAAATGTTCCATGCTAATGGCAAATATTTTCATTATCGCTGCTGTATCATCAGCCATCTGTGGCCACAGTTATCTTTGGGACAACTCAACACCATTCCTGCCTTAAAAGGAAGGTTCAAACTTCAGGTTAAGAATAAACAACAGGGCAGATTTATGGAATTGGAGAATCAGTTGGCTTATGCATTTTTAATCCCATCCTACAACAGTGAATGGATCAGTCTGTGAAGTCCAAACCTGTTTTCTTCCTCATGTTTGTCATTCTTGTACACGTAACAAAAAGACCAACTTAAAGCTCTGGAAGTATCCCCATGTTCCTCCCCTTGGAGCTGCAGTGCTGCTGCCTTCAGGGTTAATAAGTCTCAGGGAAGTCTCTTTAAACCTGGGTGGTACAAAATAGATCACTATATCAGCTCATGTTTCTGTATCCATATCTACATCAGCTTTAGGAATGGGATGCTTAGACTGAGACTGCCATGAAAAATATTGCATGTTCATAATTTGTGTCTGTGTGGTATAGAAACAGTGTATATAACACAACTTTTGTGGAAGGGTTGGCTTGCTGCACCCCTCCAATGTGGTGTTTGCATGACACATCAACTGCTTTTATTGCAAGAATAATACATTAGCTGTCTTGTTTCTTTGTTTGACTGCCTCAGCCATGTTGTACCTTGTGGTAAGTTTGGGTCAAGCCTTTGATAATGTTTCCATTAGAGTTAAGGAGTCCAAATAGGGTCCTGAAACATTTTGTGCTGCATGTTTTCTGATTGTTTTTTTCTTATCTCAAATGTAAAATAGATTGCTTTGACATTTCCAGAAAGTCTTTCTAAAGCCAGACAGAAAAATAATAGAGAATACTTGATTCTGGTTTTTTGGACAGAGATCTAAATGCATGAGCTTTAATACTTATATGGGTGTGATTTTGGTTCAGATTCTTTTGGCACTAATACTGAAATATTTGGATTGTTCTACTTAGAATATTCTAAATGATGCATCCTTTCCTTCAAGTCTGAGTGCTTAATGCCTTTGCTGTTTTCATAGGTCTGACCTTTTATCCAGGCTAGTTCATGTTCCCTCTTGATACTGAAGAAGATATTTTGAGCACATTTTGCAGGCTACTAAGAACTTAATAGTGATTATAGCTGATGTAAAGAACTAAGCCTTTACCTTGCTGCCTGTGATCCTGTGTTACTGTTTTCCAAACCAGATAGCTCTAGAGTCCATATTGTAGTTGATTCTGTGATTCTCCAAGTTGCTTAACCCACTTCCAAATTTTATTTTCATCAACTTCCTTAATTGCTGGCACGGTGTTTGTAGAGAGGCATCAGGATGAGGGAGTCTGGATAACTTAAAGGTAATTTGGAAGCTATTTATCTTTTTTTTTGACTGAGCCTTGCATCAGGCCTGCTAATACAGCCCAGCTTCCCTCTGTGATGATAACAAAATATCCTTGGTAGGCACAGGTTTAAGTCCTAAGATTTTGCTGCTGTGGAAGAAAAGTCTCATAGCAAAATCTTTTCAATACTTCACTTGATAGAGTTCAACTGAATTTTGCAACAGCACTTAAGTGAATCCTGATGTTCTGTTAGACTTATCCTTGGCACATCTTCCATTTTGGAAACTTGAGGGGGAAAACAACATTGACAGAGTGCAAGCCTTGGCATGGGTTATGCAGAGGAAAAGGTGGAGGATGATTCAAAGGAAATGCCAGTTGTGAGGGCCTTCCAATACAAAAGGAAAAGGAAGATCCATTTCAGGTCTAAAGTAAACTGCAGGATCACTTTTGGGTCTTTTAGAGGAGTATGGATGGGATGGCTCTCAGTGCAGCAGTGGTGGCTTGTAGAAATACATAGAGAGGTCTGACCACTCCCAGGTTTTTTGGGTTGGTGCTGAGGGCCTGTGTGCAAGGATATTTTGTAATTGCTGATGCAGCAGTGTCATCATCACTTAGGTGAAAAGCCATAGCCACAATGATATAATATTAACTGTTAACAAAAATTGTTGACTTTTATGACTTTCTTGCTTATCACCATCTGGGACTTGGTTTGGCTCAGTGATACAGAACACCAGACCACAAAGAACTGGTTCAGGTATGGAGGATGATGTCTGATGAAGGAGAAGCAAATGAAGGCATTAGAAACAGCACATGTGCAGAGGGGCCTTGGGAGACAATGAGACATGTTTCTGTAATAGGTAAGTTAAATATGTTCTGAATTAACCAAATACCTGCAATAGTGTTTGATACAATACCAACAAAATATATAATCTCCCTTATCTGGTAGATATTTTCTATATATTTTCACATCCTTTGTGGCTATAAAACTTCTCAGGATGGCTCCTGCGGGAAGATTTCTTTACTGCATCAATAGCCACAAAAACAGCTTTCCATCACTTAATTAGAAATTACATCCTAAACGTCTTCAATTCTTCAATTAAAACTTGAGACTTTTTATACTGTTGTTCCCATTAGTTCCCTATGAAGGGGGTAAGCTCTTGGCAATGTAATTCTCCATCTGTTTCTTACATGTAAAGGCAGTGGTTTCAAAATCCATGACGTGCGGGACCTGCTTTACATTCTGCTCACAAATCCCTGAGTAATGCCAGAAAAATGATGTGGGGGGAAAAAAAAAAGCTGCTTTTCATCTGATGCACTGGAAGTCAAAGCATTTGGATAGATTCTGAGGTCAGAAAAGATCATTCTAGTCATGGTGCCAGACCTACAGGCCATAGCATTTCACCTAGTGATTTCCATATGCAACCTGAAAGCTAGGAAATATTTGTTTAAAGGAAAATCCACTCTAGCCTTGAAATGTGCCAATATGGTTTCCCTAAAAGGGATCTCTTGAGCATGTTTTTCATAAAAAAAGTACAAACTGGTACCATTTCACATGAATTTTAGTAATATCAAATTTAATAAGTCATTGTTACACATAATTTACACTATGTAATAAGACGGTGACAAAAAACAGGACAGAGAAAGAAATATTTTGAATCAGAAAGCTTCAATCTTACAAATATCCATATAAATCCATATCATAACCACTTGAAGTAAGAAAAGAGGGTGACTGGGAGAAATCAGCACCCCCTTTGTCAAGGTAAAGGTTCGTCTGAACCAAGAGAGGTAACAAGGCAGTTGACACATGCTTAAAAATTGAAAGAGATGCAATCCCTCCTTAAGTAAAGTAACAAGGATCCAGCTGTGGGTATGTTTTTGCCAAAAGTCCTCAGGAGATTGGCATCTGCAATATTATGTCAGATTATTTTTGGTGGGCTCATATTTTAGGGGCGTAATGCCAAAAAATATAAATGACTGAGAGGTTTTTGGGTTACTGGGGATTGTCAAACCCATAGATTTGCCACCTCTTGGTCAGATCTGAAGATGGTATTTTCAGTGACATGGACAGAGGCAGCTCTGGTTGGACAAATGTTCGCATTTGCCTTACTTTCACGTTGTGAATTGTAAGAAGGCTGGAATAATCCACTAATTAGTGTCTCCTAGCTGAAGGTCAACTTCAACTTAAATGTTTTCCTCGTGGTCTTTTTAAGGTCAATCAGCAGAGGAAGCAGAGGAGAGAAAATCTGCATCAGAAAGCGTAACCCAAAGCGATTCTCTAGTGTTGTCTCTGCTTCCTAGAAGTGCCACTTGATTTTGAATGTCTAGGATTAGGATAAAGAACAGCAAACAGTCCCTCTTGCCCAGTGACAACACTATCAAGTGTGATCAGTGATTATCAATGATTTCTCAAGACATTCAGATTCTATGACTCACAGATGTGTAAGTGGATTCCCAACCACTTAAAATTCACCAGCACCTTCAACCTGAGGTGAGGCTCTTATCAGGAACAGTTACCTGTATTGGAGGTCTAAGTCTTTATTTTTATGCTGGCTTGAGGGATTTCTGTGGCTTCCTGTCTTGATAATCGATACCAAACCATGACAGACAAAAATGCAGTTGCAGTGTGTTGTACATTTCCAGATTTTAGTTTAATAGAGGTGAAAGTCCTCCTTGAAATATAAATCTATCATTTACAATCTGTTTTAGCTAAATGAGATTTTAGTTGAAAGTTAGAAGTAAATGTATTAGCAGAAGCTTGGAACAAGTAGTATTATCTAATCCAAAAGGCTAACGATGCTACAGCTCCATGTTTCCTATGAAATTCAGCAGAAGAGATGACAAAATGCAATTGGCTTCCAAATAAACCTCCCCAAACCCTCCAACTTTTCTCCCTTGAAGGATGTGCAAGTTTCTGAAGAAACTTGGGCAATGCTAGCCTTTGTACAATCTTTCCTGATCCATAAAAACTGCAGTAATAGGCCTTTTGGATGGAGGACCACTTAATTTCTGTTCCGACTTGTTTGTGGTGGAAGTTGCTGTCTCTGCTAACGTGACTCTAGTGTTACTCTTCAAGTACTTTATCTGGAAGCTTTAAAGCAAAATGCACTCAACTTCTCTCTACACTGTCAACATAGCAGGACAATATGGCATTCCTGAGAAAAAAACCCTCTGTGAGCCCAAATAGGGTGAGTTCCTGCATCTCTTTGACAAACTTGTCTAATTCCAGGTTATGGCTTTGGACTCCGGACAGTTTTTTTTTCCCATCCTTGTCCATCTTAGACAAAAGCAGGGTCTGGTCTTTGCCTCCAGGATATCCCTGAGTAACAGAACTTCCAAGAGAGATATCACACTGAATGAAGGAGCCTAGCAGGACCTTTCCATCTTTGCTTTTGCCAAGGAAATTGTCCCTCTTCTGAGCTGGAGGACATGGTGCCTTCTTTGGGGACAGCCATGAATCCTATGAAGCTGTTCATCACTGTAATCATTTCTGGTGGAGTCCCACAGGCTAAATACAAGTTGCTTAAATATATGCTGTGTAATTACACATTGTATTAAGAGAAACAGAAAGGAATAAGACTTGTCCCCTCCCCATCTTAAATATTTAAAAGTTGTGATGCCTTCTTGGTTTTCCTAGGAAGGTGTTTTTTAACCCTCTTCTCTTTGCTTAGAGAGCTCCCTTATGTCCTAGGGCAGGTTTTGGTATCTAGATGTCTTTTTATTAATAAAGAGGCTTCCCCCTTTTAGGTTTCTTGGGAATTGCAAGGCATTTTCTCATGAATTTTTGTGTCATGACATTTGACAACATAAAAATATACATATATTAAAAAAAAAATAGCCATGTGTTCCTTGGCTTCACCCATGATGGCTGGTTGCCATATTTGTTTATTGGCCTGAAAAGCTGCTTGAAGGACACAAGATCACAGAAATCCCCTTTCTGTCACGTTTCTTCTGGGAAGAAGTTCTTTCAAAGCTAAACCTCTGAGACGAATTTAAAATAGAGGAATTCTTTGAGATCCACCCTTTTAAATGGAACTCATTGTCTTTACTTGGGAAGGAATAGTGACAGTCCTCTATATCTATATCTAATATTTCATTGTAAATACATGTGATACAAGTCTTTTCTATAGCTGGCTTAACCTTGTTACTTATTTATACTCTTCTTCCTCAAATTGCCAGAAATACTTCTACAGCTCTGCAAGAGTCAAGCACGAGGGTTTTCCCAAACAGCATCATGCCAAGATATTTAGACCTTAATTCCCCCCACATTATGCAATTGTTAATTGGGAAAGATCAGCAGCAGACAGCTCACTAGGGAAGATTCAATCCCTATCGTTGCAGCAGCATGGATAGTCTTTGGGAGATGGTTCATGGACTCTCCCCTTGCAACATTTGGCAGTTCCCAAGCAGTTGCTGGGCTGGAAAGAAGGATCACTTGATTGTCACCCTCAAGGGTTTAAGCAAATACGCCTGTAACGTCTATTTGTGGAAAGAAAAACTCTGCATTCTTACAGCACTAAGGCTTGGGAATGGGTAGGGCTTTCAGAGATCTATAGCAGCGTGGCCTCGTGAATCACAGGATGTTCCTGCAGTTTGTGTCCAGCAGAAATATTAAATCCTATGACTCTTGTGTAACAACACTCCTAGACCAGGCTACTGTAGCTGTATGGTTGAAAAATTCAAGGAAAGGGGTGACTGAGAGGGGCCCCATCAGTGTCAGTACCTAAAGGTGGGGTGCCGAGAGGATGGATCCAGGCAATGGGCAGGAACTGATGCACAGGAAGTTCCACCTGAACATGAGTGAGAACTTCTTTACTGTGGGGTTTGTCCACACACTAGAACAGGTTGCCCAGAGAAGTTGTGGAGTCTCCCTCATTGGAGGTATCCAAGAACAATCTGGATGCAATCCTGTGCCATGTGCTCTGGGGTGACCTTGCTTGAGCAGGGGTGTTGGCCCACTGTGGTCCCTTCCAACCTGACCCATTCTGGGATTCTGTGGGAGACAAACCCTGATTGTCGAGCTGCAGAGAGGAATAGCAGGTTTTGCTGGTGCTGCAGATGTTAAGGAAAAGGGAACAGAACAAGTCTGACAAGGCAGACTTTTCTAAGAAATTGGATGTGTAATGGGTCATTGTTTTATCCAGACTAATGTAAAAATGAAGCTGGGTTATTCCACAACCAAGTGAACCTACGATGTCTGCCAAGATCAGATCCTGGCTCAAGGTTTCCATCTATGACTCCAAGTAATCTTCAGCCTTGTAGAGGTGGCACAGACCAGTAGAGCACTGGAATAATAGAGAACATGTGAAATGATATAGCTTCTAGAACCTGTGTGTGTGTGTGGAGAGTAAGTTTTGGGATAAATTCCTTCCCAGTTTTGCTCTGGCTCTTCAGGTTGACTTGTCTGTCAGCAGCTATTCTCACATCCTCTTCTGTGACTGTTCTTTTGATGCTTTCAGAGCCTTTGTAGTATTACCATAGTAGCTGGTGTGTAGTGTTGTGGAACCTACCCACACCAATCCTGCACAGCCCTAATGCCCATATTCTCACTGAAGGAATAATCTCCACTACTCCATTCATGGGAGAGAGGAATCAGACCCCTTAATGTGAATGCAATTGTAAATATGCTTTTTTTACTTTCCCTTTCTTTTGCCAGTGATGTAAAATATAAATGGGACTCAAGTCTGTGGTAACCACCTGAAAGTGAGAAACAGTCATTTTTCTCAATTGGAGTCTTATTTGTCTACCTGGCTACAAAAGGAAGTCCTTGAGAGCTGATTAACTTCTATTTAATTACTTGCCTCTAAGCTTCAAATAACTAAGTGAAATCAAATTAAAAAAAAGAAAAATTAATAATAATCATTAAAAAAAATATTTCCATGTCTTGCTAACTAAAAAGGGAGAAAAAAATCCAAGGAGTGGTAGCCTGAGGGATCCAGCTTCAAAACCAGTTTCTGATATGTGACACAACCTTTCCTAACCATATTTAGCTCTGGTGATGCTCATAGCATCCAAATTGTTAGAATGGGTTTAAGGGCATAAACTGTTGTTGCTACAGAAATAACAGTAAGCAAGTAATTAAAATGCACAGCTTTCTTGGGGGAATGGAAAGCATTGCAAGATACAGATGTAAGTCATTCTTCCTAAGTGCAATAGTCCGTGTTTAAAACAGATTTTGCACTTAAAATTCATCAATCTTCCCTAATAAAATGAGAGTGGGGTTTACTATTGATAGCCTAACATATTCCTTAGGCTTTACTGATAGAAACCAAATGAAAAGCTGGGGGAAAAAAAAAATCTTTGCTAAAAGTGAGTCCATCTGGGGCTGGGAGGTAACAAGAATAGTCTACATAGCTGGGAAAAGCTGAAGGCCAGCCAGGACATCAACAGGTAGATCGTGTTTCCACAGCAAATTTCTGAGTCATCAGAACCCTTTCCTCTCCTAGGGAGAAGATTGGACAACAATATCACCACTTGCTGTTCTTTGGAATTATGACCATAAACTCTGGGGACTGGCATGTATATGATACCTAGAAAGGGAAGTCTGTACATATCAGCATCAGCCTTCTTCCACCTCATTATTTCTGCAGGATGGTTGTTTCCATCCAAGCAATTATTTGAGATCCTTTGACTGAAATGTGGGCACACATGGGGTTTTTTTTCTCCCAAGCTTACATTACATTTCCAGGACACTCTTTATAACCATGGTCTGGAATTTGTTATCAATATGTACAGGATAAAATTGCACAAAATTCACTTTTTTTTTTACATTGACCTTGATCTTTCTTCTTTCTGTTATCCTTGATTACCTGTTGGTTGTCTTCCATTATTTGTGTTGAAATGATAGAAGAAGAGGGAACAACTATTAACATAAATACACGAGGTAAGAGTCAAGTTGCAGAGGCTGGAGGAGGTAGAAGGGAGGCAATAGTGTTGAAAAGCAGCAAGCTGAAAAAAGACCTTATTTTGGTACAGTGCATAGTAAATTTGTGGTTCTCATTCCCCTCATACTTAAGAGTCCTGAAATTTGGCAGGGTTCCATTTCTAAGACTAATGAGAGTGTTCACAAATAAAAGAGCAGGGATGAAAGAAAATCGTGTTTATAATGTCAGGGTACAAGCCAAATGGGTTTTGGGGCAGCATAAGGAGAAATATGCCTCCCTCTGAATCTTTTTTCAGTGTTTACCTCCTCTGGAATATCCTGCACCTTCCTCTGAAGAGCTTGTGTTGGTCACAGTGTGATCATGCCAGATACATCACCGGTCCAGTCTGGGTTCCTGCAATTGTCCATTTATTTAGGGCTTGGTTTCAGTTTCAGTGATTTGGAACAAAGCTGTTATTTTGGTTTCAGAATTAAAGATTATGAATAAATTCATTTGATCTGTCTGCTTGACTTAATCTGTTGGACTGCCCATAACTAGGCAGTTTGGAAAGCAGAGAATTGGCAATATCCACACTGTCACCTCCCCTTCTGGAGAGGGGAGCCCCTTTTAGATTAGTAACCTAATGCCAAACAGGCGAATTCATCAAGGAAAGGAGAGGATTCTGATTCTCTCTTGCACATTTTACTACATGCACAGCCTGCATCCTTCCAGGAAACAATTGTGGAACCTGGAACTGTCCTAAGCAAACCAGGAGATCTGGTTGTATTGAACTCTAATACTGAGTTTTTCCAGTGTAACTCAATTCCACTTCATCTTGCCAGAAGTTTCAATCTTTGGTTGATTGTTTTCATGTATTATTCTGCAGTATTCTCGATCATAATAAAGAGCAATTTAAAAATATATGAATACTAAAGAGCAGAGGATTGTAAACCAAGGTAATATTTGTTCAGAAATTGCATAATATGTCGAGGGATTTGAAATCATTTTACAGCCACTAGTGAGCTCTGCCTGACAACAAATTGATAGGGTGGGAAATCATTATTTTAAAGAACTACTGCAGTGGTTAGCTGCAGTGTGAAAATAAATGTCCTCTTAGTTCGTGGTAAAAGTTGATGAATAAACTAAATTTCTATGCGTACAGGATAATTTTTAAAATCCCTCTGTCTGGTAGCCAGTGTGAGGTCAAAATCAGGTTTCCTATCTGCTAGTGCTTGGTCAGAGGAGTGCAGGGTGTTAATTTAGCTCGAAGATGTCTGGGTAAATCTATAGGAAGGAAGTTTGCAGACAGGAAGGAGGGGTGTGGATGGGAAAGGCTTGCCCTGTGCTGGGCTGCATTGAATGCAGTCCCAAATCACAGCAGATGGATAAGAAAGAATTTAGAAATTAATGTACAATCTTGAGAATTAAATTCTCTATCAAGCGACCTTAAAGCCTGGCAGCTGTTCTGGGGCTGATAAGGAGGGGACCGGCCGAAGTGTTCCCATGGAAGGCTCTTGTCCTGGCTGGCATTACAGCAAGTTACGGAGCATGAATCAGACTCTAATTCTGTCAACCAGTGATAGGGCCTGAGAGGCACTGGCCTGTGCCTTCACTTCTCAATATGCTCTCTTGAGTTATGGGAATCGTAGAGTCCTTTTTTCTTTTTTTTTTTTCCCCCCCCTCCTTCAGCCTGTTTTTCCCACACTGCCTCCTGTCCTTTTCATTCCAGAGCATGGAGTGCATAAATACATATGTGCATTAGCTCATGTGTATAGTATATCAAAGTGCATTTTGAAATGACTTAGCATAACAGTGTTATCGGGCAGAGTGGAAGCAGCCCAATGCCACACAACGTAGTGCCTGTGTTTCTGACAGCCAGGCTCCAAGCATAACAAAATCATATGTCTTGTTTTATGGGTGGGCAAACCTTAAAAAGCTCAGCTTGCAAAGGCGGTGATCTAGAAGTCAATCTTCTCCCTCCTCCCCCTGTTCCTTAGTTTTCCACTCTGCTCAGGTTTGGTGTCACCAGGAAAGCCAGGCTTTTATCATGTGTGACAAAGTCAACTTCAGTGTGGTGACAGCAAGGAAAAATGCTGCGGGAGAAATGATTTACTTTACTTTAACCTCACAGAAACTAAGCTCTGTGAGACTGAAACTGTTCGATTTATTCTGCCCGAAGCCAAATGCCAGAGGCACATTAAAACAGCTGTTTGTGTTTATAACCTGATTGACTTTGCCAATGATAAAATGGGTTTTAATATGATAATTTGAGAGCCCAAAGAAGTGGTATTAAATAGTTTGCTATTTTTGCCCCAGGTCACTAATCATTTGAGTCCTAATCCGAAGCTCCCTGAAGTCAAAGGGTTTGTTCTTGCTGTCAGGCTTTGGGTGAGGCACGTTTCTTCCTGGGGGCTGTATAAATGAGCCTGAACACATCGTTGTCAGCACAGCAGCTCTGCTGGGAGAGGATTTGTGCTAAACACAATTTCTGGTGAGGTTTCAACACTACTGACTTTATCTGTTTTAAAATAACCAAAATACACAAAGCAGAAGCCATGGCATGCTATCTTATTTTATATGAAAGCACCAAATTAGGGAAAATGTAACCAAAGCTCTATTTTAGTTTGCTTCAAAGTTGGATGAGGGTCAGTAATTGGTTTGAAAATATCAATACATTTCACAACAAATCTATGCTCACATTACAGGACCTGCTGTTCAAAAAGTACTGTACTACACCTACAAAGAATTATTAGCTTAAATTCTGCCAGTGTGCAAGGACTTAATAATAGTCACTATACAAATAGCTTCTACTTTTAAATTCCATGATTGCTCTTTAACAACAGCTATAGCTCACTGTGTAACATAACCATCTCTCAGCTGAAAACTCATTGGGACAGAGATTACATTATCCATATTTTCAGAAGTTAGAAAGAAGAGGTACAGTTTTGAGTTCTTTCACAAATCTCAAGGCAGTCAATCTGTGCTGAGGGCACCTATTCTTGTTTGGTTTTAGGTATTATACATGTTTAGTAGGTAGTTTTTTAGGTAATAATTTCCCTCTACCCAAGATTTTGCCTGGTCCAATGGTCTTCTGTTAGCAGAGCTCCAATGAGCTTCCTGTTAGCAGATAATACTTGGAGGTTGGTTCTTCTAGAGGTGATTTCATTGACAAACAGTCAGATAACGCAAGTTGTCTTTTCAGACACGGTGCACTCCCCTTGAATTACACTTAATCTCCTGGCTTTACATGCTCTGTGAACTGCAAACCACTTCCCAGTTTTCTTTCTTTTGATAAATCTTCTCTATTTATGCTTTTATTTATTGGACCATTCTGTAGCATGTGCTAACCTGGTGTCTCTTGCAGCAGAACCCTTGTCTTGGATGTACCTTTAAGTTCTGTTGTAACAGAAACAGTGAAAAATAGGAATTCATAACTATATATCCTTGGCTAAAACAGGCTCTCAGCAGAATTCTGAGTGAACCTAAATTCCCCCGGGGACTTGCTGTCTGAATTTGTGTTACCAGTTTGTGTACCTGTAGTTACCTAGGAGCAAAGAAGCTGTGCTTTCCAAAAATAATTTCCTAACTGCTGTTCATCCTCTCAACTATCGTATTTGAGGTAATACTTGGTGCTGTCAGCCTCACTTGCAGGAGAGAGGGTTAGGAAACCCCCACCTCTCCTCACTAGTTGTCCCCCCCCTCGAACCATCTGTAAATCGAGTTTCCCAAATGCTGGAAGGGATGCTCGAATGTGAGAATGTGTGATGCTACAAACTCGGTGAAGGCCTGAAAGAGCAGAGTACCACAGGTAATTTTTTTTGGTTTTGTTTGGCAGGAGTGTGTCTGCATAGAATGTGGGACTGATGAAAGCCACCAGTGTAGAGCAACAGGCTGGATCTGTTGTTCAAAGATGACGTTATGCAAAGATTCGTGGGTTTGAATGGCACAGGGGAGATTTGGGACTATTCTGATCTCAGTTCTGAGCATGATGCAGAGATCATGTTTCTGGTGATTTAGGATGGGGCTGTAACTTCAGGTTGAGCTAAAATATCAGCTTCAGAAATGCATCAAACTTTGTGGTCAATAAGTGACTGGAGAATCTCTAGGCAAGTTGTTACTCTCTAGTATCACACTGCGTGTTAGTTTTGTCTTGCTTTCATCTTATTCTGTCATTTGGGACCAGGTAAAGTTATACAGTTGATCTGTTAGCTAATGGTTTTGATGAAACTTTTCCCCCTCTTTAGGTCATTCATCAACAGAATTAACATGAATGTGAATTTAATGCAGAAGTGTTTGCCAAATAGTTCAGTGGATTTATTTCTAATGAATGAATTATTTGCAACCTATGCCTTCTGACTTTTACTGTGTGATTTTAATAGGCTAAAAAGTCTTCTATTTTACTAATACTTTCTAAATAATGATCTACTGCTATAAAATGAAATAGAAAAATGAATAATAGCTAGGCTGAAAAGAAAAATGAGTATTGATCTGAGCAAGAAGTGTATGATGACTCATTATTTGTGAGGCACATAAGCACAAATAAAAGGATGCCTGTAAAACGTAAACCCAAAGGAAATCAAGGTGATTCAAGTAATTGAATCAGTTCTCTAATAAGGATATATAATGGTGAATAATGTGCCATTAAAAATCTGGTCACTTCAGTGTCCTTTCTAATAAACGTTTGCACACCTGTGTGCTGTGTCCTACCTCTGCTGCCACAGTATCTGTGGCACTTCCAACACATGAACTGGAGTTCATGTGCCACCATCACTGCAGCCCATCTTCCAGGCCCTTCCTGTGGGCAAGCTTTTCTCCTGGCTGTAACCTACCAGCAAGGCCTTTGCTCCTACTTTAGCAGAATCAGTGCCAAGCACTTTTTTGGAGTGAGTGTGAACCGATCTTTACAGGACCCAAGCTGGGGGAAACCCCATGAAAGCTCTGTAGCAAAAACCATGGAAATCAGATTTGGATCAGGCTGAAATTTTAAAAGGGAACAATCTGGACATGAATAGTTTTCATTTTTTTCCCCTTCCCCCTTTTTAACATGAGGCATCCCTTCTATAGTCCCTGCATACTTTGAGGGAAACATCTCAGTAAGACATTACAGGACTTTCTCCAGTGTACGGGGATCTTGCAGCGTGATGTTTTTCATCTGGCATGTCTTTGTTACTTCCATTGTGGGCCGTTCTACTGAATAAAAGGCAGACATTACTCAGAATGAGAAAGGAGACTGTCTGTCTTTGAGTGCTGAACTTTATTTGAGATGCATGCTTTGCCAGTGAAGCCTGTGTGTGCCTCTCCTTTATGCTGCAGCTCCAGCCCTTCAGATGTGTGTCACAGGGCTGTAATACTGCACAGATCCTTTGCCTTCCAACAGGCACTAACATTACATTTTTTTTTTTTAGTAAGCACACCATGAACAAGTGAAACAGAGAAAAGCTCACAACTGAATCAACTTACCTGCTGCTCTCACAGTGCACAAAATTCAGGTTTCTGCCAAATGTTTGGCGGAACAAGAGGTACACTTTTTTTTTTAAACTTAAGCAGTTTTTGTTTCAATAGAAAATACATAAGTGGAAAAGCTGTAACTAAATAAACCTTGAAATGCTCTCATAGCACTTACACACCTGTTGACCTGGAGGGGCTTTGGCCTTGGCTGCATAGCTGTGTTAGCAGTGTGATCACACTGAGCATTCTGAGTGGTAACGTGGGTTGGGCAACAGAGATATCCAAAACCTGGTAATCCGAAATGTCTTGTTCAGTCTTGCCAACTCTTCTCACCAGGGTGCATTCACACCTGATGCTTTTCTTTCAGTCTTTGGCTGTGTAAATGTGCCATTCAGAAAAATTAATGGCTTCATAAAATTAGAACCGGGATGTGCTACAGGGAGAAATTGGATCTTGGTACCATTGTTTGTTGGAGTTCTTGCTGGGACAGCCTGGCAATATAAATTAGCCTCAAGGGAAGAAAACTTCCCATGATGGCCAAAGTTGGAAAGAAAATATATTGATGTGACTGTTATTGGTCCCACCTCCATTTCTCTGCATGAAATAAGAATTTTAATGAAAAAAACCAATTTTAAAATAGACCTCAAGTCCAAAGTATAGGTACCACTGGAACTTGTTTAAATCGAATTTGTGCATGCTGAGCTTTGCTCTCATTTCTTATGAACAAGTTCCTTTGCATCCAGTATTTGTAGCCAGAATGCATGCACCTCATAAGAGGGTGTGCATAGCACAGCAAAAGAAAAAAATATATAAAAATGGGCCATTGTCAGAGTTAGCATGAAGCCAAATGCATAGAGCTGGAGCTCAGTGACCCAAGACTGGGTGCAGCACATACACAGGGAAATGTGTGTCCTCAGCTGCCTTAAATTTGTGCTTCCCAGCTGATCTAGAACACTGATGCGAGCAATAGTTATTGCTGTGACAATAATGACAGTCACACTGGGTTCTGCATTTAGTGCTTTGACTTTTCCTTGAGAGCAACAAGCAAAGAAACGGATCATGCTCTTGAAATATATACGTTTTTCTTATGTGACTTATTGAAACCACAGGTTTATTTTACTTAAGTCAATGTATGGTGGCGTATTTTTGGGAAATCAATTTAAGCTACTTCATTCTAAACCCAAAGACGTGGATCAGTTACAGTATTTTAGAAGGCAGCTGTCAATCATACATCTCTGAGTTGTCCACATCCTTTTCAGAATACCTGAATTTGATTAACCATTTGGCCTGTGCTTGTTCTCAGATAAGTCAGTTCATCTGTGTGACTCGTTTCGCTTGTGTGGAGGTGCTGAACATAACATTTTTTCATGGAATGCCCTGAGACCTTACAAATGCTGCCCAGAAGAAAAGTGTTACATTAGGCAGCTTGAAAACCCAAGGCTGAATTCACTGAGGAAAGGACACATTGATTCCTGGAGAGGCCAGTGAAGCAGGCAATGGGTAATAAAAATTAGAAGTACAGAACTTGGATTTAGCTCAGGCTGCAGTGATTCATGGTTTAAGGTTCCTGGCTCAGTCCGTGGTGTTAGGCATGGTGATAGACATCATGCTGCTTAATAATCCCAAAACTAAGCTGTAGATTTTGCTCAGCAAAATACAAGGTGTTGATGATTTCGTGTGCCCACCTTACTCCTAAATAAACAGATAAAGTATCAGCTAAGAGGTTTCTTTAATTATATTTGAGAACGTCAGAGGGTTACGGATGAAATGCAATGCTAATACTGAGGCTTAGCCTGCGTTTGTTAACTCTGAGGTGCAAGGAACTGTTTTTTTACGCTGAACTGGAGAATTTGAGGGACTGTCAGGAAGTGATGGCTGCAGGATACAAACGGGTGTGAGGAGCCATCAGGTTTTATTGCCGTTCAGTAAAAATGATCACATTACTCCCAAGTGGCAGAGTTGCACACACAGAATAGGCTTTTCTCTTGCAAGCAGCCATGAAAGTGTTATACCTGGTCACACATGGGATGGGCTTTGCCCATGTCTGGGTTTTTTTTGAGCAAATCCTCCTTTTCATTTGTTATGGAAACCTTATTACTGGATGGGTATAGTTAGCACAGCATGAATTCCATTTATTTTAAGGTTTCCTTGATAAAGACATTTATGTGCTGGTGCTGGTTACTCTCATCTTGTATATTCTTTTTGTGAGAGATAGGTCTGAATTTATATTATTAAGCTAAATATTTCTGAATTTTACGTTTTAAAACTCTGCGTTGTCATTTTTAGAATTATTTGTGTGTGTCTGCATCTTAAGAGCTTCAAAAGCCGATTGACTGATTTTTCCTGTGAACCCCAACTGCACAATGGGGTCCAAGCACCACATTTACAAAAGACTCCCTGTCCCCTTGAAGGCTGTGTAATCAGGGCTGTCCTAGACAGGCAACTTAGAATCATAGAAACTTAGCATTAACACAGCCTGAAAAACCCAACAGAACAGTCCACCTCAGGGTTTTAGTACTTTTTCCTCCTGCTCAGCTACTCTTTTGCCAGAAATTCAGCTTTCTTCAGCCTTCCCTGTGACCCGGGTCCCTTCCCTGTGGAGAAAGCTTTGGAAAACCCGGTCTGTTATTCTCCAACACCAGTTTTCTTCTTTACTAATGGAACACATGAACTTGATTTTGGCCGTTGGAAAACTTTACTTAGTTTCATTTTGGTTTGGCTGAAACCTTCCCCTCTTCCAATTAATGAACATGAGACTTGTCCTGGGGTGTCTCCCCTCCCATCTCAGCAGGGGAGAGGTGTCCTGGGTCCTTTGTTAGTCACTGGTGTAGGAGAAGGGAAAGCCACGCACTGCAATTCTCTTTCCATTACAGTCTTGAAGGGTGTGATTTGTTCCCTCTTTCTCTTGGAAACTGAAGTGTTCATCTCTGCTTTTCATTGGGGAAAGTGTCTTACAGTGAATATTTCAGTGCTGTTTTAGTGTAAGTGTTCAAACTCGGATAGATCAGAGCCTTTTGGGTTTCTTACCCGCGCTTGACATCACTTTGGCAATGAGAAACACTTCAGCCAGCCTGTGAGGGAGTCTGTGGGGAATTCCTGCTGGAATGTTGTGCTGCTCTGCTCTCTTTGTGATTCTTCCCGGCAAGATGCACATTAGGAAAAATGTATTCCAGTTTCTTTTGTAACTAGCAGTTTTATTAGTTCTTGTAAAAAGAAAAAAAAAAAAGTAGGAGTAAAAAAATCATCTCTGCTTTTACTGAGAATGCTGTAGCTCCTATGCACTGATTTCCTTAGCCTGGCATGGGCTATTTCAACCAAGGAATCTCCATTTTAGGGAGAACTTTACATCTAAAGAGGTAAAATACAGAAGGAGAGTAAATAGAAGTTAAATATATATTGACTGAGGGATTTTGAGGCTTGGGTTTTTGAGATATTTAAGGTCAGGAGCACTAGCAGAACTTGATACAACTCAGTAAGGTCCATGATGCATAGATTTAAAGCTCCTTACATCTCTAAAAGTTTTCTAATCTTATACCCCCAACCAGCAAATATTTTCAGAGATTTATGGGTAAAATAGTTTTCAATCAAGCCAGGAAGTTATAGATTTTTACTGTTTTGGGCAAGAAGATGGAGAAATTTTAGTGATTGGTGGCCCATAGATAAAGCATTTTGCCAATAATCTGCTTTTGTTGGTTTGAATACAGATTTGAACTTCAGTCACACGCGAGTTGTGGTCTCTAACACAGGCAGTTTAAGCTCAGTATTAACCTCTGATATTTAAATTTGAGTGCAAGCTTTGTCAGAACATTGCAAAGATGAACATGTTTTGCAAATTGATGGTTGTACCCATTAATTTTACAACCATACCATCTTGGGATAGGGTTTAAAAAGTCCGAAAGCTTAACAGTGATGCATCAGGAGATGTGGAAGTTTCAGAGGACACGAACATCATGCAAGAATACTAATAGAGTAATTCTGTGTCCTTTTAATCCTTTTTCATGATTTAATGTGACTTTGGGACTACTTCAGTAGAATAAATTGTATCCATTTGGTGAGTTGAAAGAATTAATTCTCTTGGGGGGGAAAAATAGATTTTCTGGCACCGTTTTCAAGATGATGGTTGTTGATAGTGGTGTGCCAAGTCAGGTCCTAGCATAGTGATGATTGCTGCCTGTCTCAAGCGAATTTTTTCTCAGGCTAAACTTCCAAGGCAGTTAGCTGCTTGGACCTCAGCATGAATTTTAATCCTCTCTGAACTCTAATGGAAATCAACAGGAACTCTGCCTGACTTTGGATGCTTGTGGGAGCCTGGTGCTTTGGTGTGCTCCAGACACCTTTGGAAATGTAGCCATTTGCTGTTCCAAACCGATCAGAAGGTTTGGAGCAGAGCTCCAAAACAGACCCTGTGTTTTACCCAGGAGACCGACCCATTTCCGTGGTGGGTGAAGCGACGCTTAAATAAATAGTCTCCCAATTTGTTAAGCATGAGGGATCCATAAAAATGAAAGTTATTATTGCAGCAGGAATTTTCCCACAGCAAAAACAAAACAGAAGTGACTTCCATCCATAAAAACATTTGCAAGTGAACCACTTGTTTGCCTCTTACCTCTCCCAGCTTGTTTTATATAAGCCGGCGTTCTAGTTCTCCTTTATGAGGAGTCAGGAGCGGAGCACAGGCATGTTGATCCTTGCATCCACAGAGGAATTATATGAGCTAAACACATGTTCTGCCATTGGCACATTACTGTTATCCTGCCAAAGCCCTCCTCCGTGCTTGGCTTCCGCAGCACTGAGCATGGGTGGAGGAAGGAAGGAACAGCTGGGAGGCGATTATGGTTTCCTGATGCCCTGCCCCACCCATGGCACAGGTTAGATCAGTTCTGAGTCGCAGGCAGCTGGGAGAAATCCCCAGGAGACTGTCCATTCATCTCCTGCTTTACCTCCACCCAGTACCTGGCACATGTCCTTTGCAGCAGGCGGCTGCTGCTGCTGGAGGAATTGATTTTCTCAATTCCTTGCTCTCCCTCCTTCTGCTCTTTCTCTCTTTGGGATGTTTCTTGGAAGAAGAACAGACTCAATTCTGTTCTTTGGACTTCAGGAGAAGTTTGATTTTAATAGGACTTGTGTGCATGGCGTTTTATCTGGAAGCCCAGAGGGCCTCAGCTGATTTATTCTAGTTATTTGGAGGGTATGTTTCTGGAGCTATTTCCAGTTAAAATGTTGAGGTCCAAGAAGAGCAGAAAACGATTCACTGAGGAGGGAGAGAAAATGTGCTGGAAGAAACAGAATGAAATTGTACAAGAACACTGTCTACCACTGTCCTGTTGGAAAGTTCACCTTTTCCAGTATCTTGGGCATTGAATGACAGATAAAGTTTGTGCCATTTAAAATATTCCTTGTATTATCTGCCAATAATACACATTGCTACAGTGTTGTCAGCCAGTTACAAGGCCAAATTCAGAATCAGTCTAGTTTAGCAGTCCGTAATGGCTGATAAATAAAATATTTCAATACCAACAAAGTGGTGAGACAAGTTTCACAGACTAATGCTGATACATTTTACAGTCTAGCAGAAAGCAAGATGAATTGTGGATCAAAGGGTGACCAGTGCTAAATTCAAGACTACAAGACTATAAGCTGCAGTTATCTGATGTCCTGGTGAAGGGCGAGCCATGAACAGAGCTATTGGCTGACAACCCTGGAAAGTAGTAGTAATAATAAACATCTGGAGGGTTTGACATACTCATGGTTGCCAGTAAATAATCCCTGGCTCCTAAGCAATTCCTTTTGGAGAAGCAGTTTGAGATATGGAGAAATCTAAAAAGTAATTGTGTAATGGAATGATGGACAACATCCTGAGAAATCAGGGCCACTTGTGTGTCGGCATAAATTATGAACAGGGTTGTAGGATAGAACAGGGAAAAAGGTCCTGATCAGGTTTGTAGCATTCAGTGATGGGGTCAGCCATGGAGGGAGGGAGGGGCACAGAGAACAACAACCATGTGGCAGCTCATCCATCATGGGCACCCGTGAATGCAGCCCTTCGATCCTCACAGAGACCAGGAGCAAAACCAGCGGAGTTGGCTTGTGCAACCAGAAGGAGAAGTGTTTGTGTTCACTGAGGATTTGATCCAAGTTTGACTGAGTTCAATGTATAACTGCTTAGGAGACTGGGATCTGGCCTGCAGAGTTGTCTGTTTACATCCCAACCTGCAAACATGAGTCCACATGCCCAAAGCCAGCACTTCACGCTTTCGTGTTTACTGCCATCCACAGAGATTCCTTTTGGTGAATGCCCCAATTATCTCTTTGCTGCAGCTTCCATTTACTTTTCTCTGTCTGTCTTGTTTACTGATACATCAGGAACATGCCTGTCATATGTTTAGGGCATCTTGGTCTAGTTTTCTCCTTTTTTTTCCCCTGCAATCCCGTTTCAGTTGATCAGATGCAGATGAAATCGGTCTCATACACCCTCACCAGCATCAGTCTCTTGCATTACAGAGTATTCATAACATGACTGAGGCTAGTGGGAAGCCCTGCTGTACAAACCCACGGTGCTGCTTCCCTTCAGGTAAACCCTGTTGACAGGAAAAGGTTACTGCTTGTAGAGGCAAGTTCATTGCTCCAGTGCACATAGTACTGGGGATACATCATTAGATTAGTCAAATGTCTGTGAAAAGGAGTCTGTCTCCAAGGTTCCAACTCCTCCTTGCCTACCTTTGATATTCCTATGCTTGCACAAGAAGGTTTGACCATGTTAGCATTACACAGGCCTCTCTCATAGAGAGCTCATTGTCTGTGTCCTTTTCCCAACAAAGGACTAAGGTGTGGGGCTTGACTACAGGCGTGGGATGTGTTTCCCATTCAAATAAAAAAATCAAAATATGTTTGCTGCCTTTTAGCTGCAGTATCAATAACCTGATAAGATAGTTTTTACTGAAAGGGAAATAAAACCTGCTCTATCCAGTGTTTGGTGCTACACATGAAGCAGTTTAAAGCTGGAGGGCCATTATTTAAACAGCGGAGATCATTACAGCTGCAGGGGTTTCCTGTAATGATTCCTAGATGAATACGTGCCCAAGGAGGTATTAAATGTCATGTAAGAATAAAATGGCTTGATGACACCAATGGTGTTTTCTGCCCTCCCCAAAGAAGTGCCACACAAGGTACCAAGGTGTCTTGGTTACTGCGAACAGCACTTGCAATCACACAATGTGCTACCTGGGCTTGTTTGAGTGGCATGTTTTTAGTTATTTTGACATAGAATTTTGTTTCTTTTAATTTTTTTTTTTTTAATTTTGTTTGACTTCTATGTTGTAATGTCTTGATAAAATTTAATGGTCTTGATAAAATTTAATACTCATATCTCATTGAGTGTTCTATGTCTATATCATACTCTAATTCTATGTAACATTATATTTAGTTTTTAATGTTTCTAAGAGAATTTTTTTGAGGAAAACCTTCGTACTGCAAAAAAGTTTTTATTTGTTCCAAGTAAGAGCACAAAACATGTTTTGGAACACTGGAATTTCCCACGGAGCAGAGATCCTGTTTTCCAAGCAAGTCTGGTATATGGGCTATGAAAACCCCTTCTGATTTGCCCAAAGAGGACTTGGCTCATGATCCCTTCTGAGGTTTATTCAAGGGCAAAAGATGGGGTGATTATTGTGAAGAAATCTCATTTTGGTTCATTCCCAGAAGACCAAAGGGAAAGCCAGTAAAGAGCTTGACGCTGTCTCACCCACCAGCTGTCATTTCTAACCCAGATGCTCCACATCCCTTGCCAGCTTCTTGCTGGGGGAATGGGAGGAGGAAGGGAGGGCTCAAAAATAAAATAATTTTAAAAAGAAGAGAAGGAAAGTTGAATATTGTTTTTGCAAACTATGATTTGATGCAAAGTGGAACATAAATAAGAGCCCTCGGTATCTACGTGAGTCACGTATTTCCAACCTTATGACAAACTGTGTCCAGTGTTGCATCTTAATAGAAGTGTATAATGATAAATTCCTTCTTGCCTGCAACTATGTGGATCTTTCCACTTCCATGTTTTGAGGAATTTGTATATGTAGATACAGATGTGGTTCCCATCACTTTGTTAACTAAGCACAGATTGATGTGGTTGTCCTTGCAACGCTTGGGTAGTAAAACGTTATCTCCATTTTATGGATGAAAACCAAGAGACACAGAGATTTTTTTTGAAGGCCTCATCCACAGCCTATAGGCATTAGTGGGAATCTTTTAATTGATTTCAGTGGTTGTGGATCATGTCCTTGGTGACTTGCCCAAGGGAACTGTTATAATGACTCAGTCAAACTGTTCATCCAGTCTTTGATATTTTTTTGGTCCAGCACCAAAATATATCCCATTTTTATTTTCTACAGTGTATATCAAATTATGTTTTAAACTCATAGTTTTACTCTTATTGCATTTCCTATCAACAGGAATAAAGAGCAGAACGATAGCTCAGGTCTTTATCTTTCAAACTTAGTTATAAAACGGTGCCAAAGAAAAATGTTGAAATATTTTAAAAATTACTAATTTTATGATGGCTGACCCCAAAGCTGTGGATGGGTGAGGATGGCTCATGGTTAACTTTAAAATCAGTTGTGTTCTGTCTTTATCTTGCATATTATGAGTCTAGATATAGTAAACATCATAATGGTTTAGAAAAAGTAAATACTTGATCGAGGATTTCATACAAACATTATGTAGGAAGACAAATATTTGTCTTCCTCAGCGCTGGTGATTCAGATTACTTGCTTTACAAAATGTTGTGCTACCAGTAGAGCTTGCACTCAGGTCTGTAACAGGAGTCTAAAATGTGATTCCTTGCTGAGGGCTGGAGGATTCCTAATCTTTTCCTGTGTTGCTGAGCTTTGCCGTGTTCAGGTCGTTGTCAGCTCTAATGTGAGTGTGAAGTGATGCACAGGCGAGCTGCCCACAAGGAATAACTGAATGCAAACTGAAAGTATTTCACCTGATACAGGGGAGGTTTAACGAGAAGTAATGGGGTAAAACTGAGCAAAAAAGGTATATTTACAACGTACGTCAGGAAAAAGGTCCTGGTGGTGAAAGCTGTTAGCCTCTGGAATGTTCTCCTGAGGGAAGCAGTAGTAGCAGTATGGATAAGTTTAAACAAGCCAGAAAAAAAATACTCAGTTGTAAAGATGTAACTATATTTGGGGTGGTGAGGAGTGGTTGGTTTGACTGCTAAGCTCATTACTAAGCTTTTTCCTTCTCTGAGTCCCACTGATCAGTCCACTGATCCATTTTATACTCCTGAGGGTACCATAGAATTATAGCTTGGTTTGGGAAGATAAAACAAAATTGATAGGCTTGGAGAAAAGAAGTTATTTATCTGTTCCAGCATAGCATGTCTGTTTGCCTGAGTAACTTAAAATAAAAAATAAATCCCATAGAACCTTTCCCATGGTTGTTTCAATCGTTCATTCGCATTTATTTGTAACAAAGAACAAATTCCACTGTTACAGTGAGACCTTTTACTTTGTGTTTTAATGTTAAAGACTTCACCAAAGGCAGAGATTGTGTTGCTTCAGCTTTGTAGGAAATGTGATAGAACACCTTTGAAATGCTGACCTCAGCATCTAAACCATACATTTCCAAACAGTGAGGTAGCTGGTCAAGAGTGGGCCAGAATGAAGTAACAGTGACTAAGCAGTGTTGTTGGTGCTCACCAGTTTTCTTCTTTCACATCCTAGATGCCTGAGAAGTGGGATGAGCGTGATTCTGACAGTGACTAATGGTCACTGTCTCCACAGGGTGCAGAATAAAATGGTGCCGCTTTTGTGGAGCTGCTTTGTGAGCTCTTGGCAGAGACCGTGAAGGAAATGCTCTCAGAGGAAAAAAAGCCTCAAAGAGAAAAGAAATGCTAAAGATGTCTTCATTAACTATGTAGATTAGTGAGTTTCCTTTTGAAAATGGAGAATCCATTTTTTATTTTCTCTTGCCGTGGAATTTAGGGACCAGCCGTTCCAGCTGGAGTTACAAGGCAGCTTTAGTGGGTGCATTTATTTGTACAATGAGTCGTTCAGTGAGACTTGAAGTGAAGCATTTAGGGGGTTGTGAGAAACAAGATATGTAGGAGCAACAACTGATTTATCTGTATGACATCTGAGTGTCACATGGAAGGTCTTTTTTTCAAAATCATGCACTGAAAATTGTGTTTATCGTTCTAAATTTCTAATAGGAAACATTTTATGTAAACTCTGTTCTTTGGGAATGTCACATAATGAGCTTCTATTTACCCCAACTCTTATACCATTAATTTTTAAGGCTTTACAGACTTATTTTTCCCTTAGGCAGTACATCATCTTTTTGTGTTCCCCAGCAGTTCAGTGATTTCTATACCAGGACTATTAGAACAGACACAGTGTTCTAATCTGAGAAGTAATGAAGCTGCTCGTGTTGTAAGTCAAGCACTGAGATTTTTGGGCATTGCATTAGTATGTTCTGTTCTTTTCAGTTCTGCCACAACCACCTCACAGAACTTTTCTGCCTCATGGAATTAAAAAATAAAAAAGGAAAAGAGGGAGGAGAGCTCTGAAAGCTGGGATCCTGTTTGCATTTGCCCAGATTTGCCGAGGCATATGGGAACATACATTGACTGTGCAAGAACTCAATGTCCTTGTGACTCCCTCCCTGGGGGACTGTGGTGAGAATCCTGGTAAAATTGCTAATCAGGATCTATGGAACAAAATACTGGATTTTGTCTTAGCACTATTAAAAGGAATAACATTTTAATGATATGTGCTATTGGCATAATCCTTCCAAAATGGACAATGATTTATGTATTTCATGTGAGGACAGGATTCCTTAGGGGATGACTCATTGTTTTAGTCTGGAATAATTCCAGTGGGAACCTTTTTCAGAACTGGTTGATACATACCTTACATGGTCTTAGTTTGGGATTTTTTTTTGGTCTTTCACTCTGTCTGATAATGTGCTTGGCCTATTAAAATTAAACTGTCTCTTTCCCTTCCGAGTCAAACCCAGTTTGTATTTACCAAGGCCTTATATGGAGAGGGAGTTTGTATATATATATATATAAATACATGTATACATAAACGTATTTATGCATGTATATATACATATACAGGCGAGAAAAAAGAGCTGGATCTATTGCAGAGGCAGAGTTTATTTTTTAGTAAAGGGACGAATTTTGCTTTAAACACATCTTTTCACGTCTTAGCTTGACCCAAAGACAACAATTGCCAGCATAACTGCTTCCATTTATAGAAATAATTCAGATTGTAGGACTGCACTGGTGTTGTGGCCTATGAATACCGGTGGTCTCTGCACTCTTGCCTCTGTCCCTTCTGGCAGCACGGACTTATAAAGACCAGGATTTCTTAAAAGATCCCTGACTTCTTTTTGACTCCTGAGAACTTCTGCTGTCCTTGAACCCTATCTGTGGGTGAAAAGACTGGATAGACCTTGTGGATGAAACCTGAGGCATGGAAAGCGTTGAGCACCTGAGCCTCACCTGTGTCTGCTGCAGTAAAATTCACCCACCTCATCTGGCAGTGGACATACTTCCTTTTTTTCCTTTTGCTACTGAAGTTCTCAACACCCCTTGCCAGTTTTAACACTAGCTGGGCTTTAGTTTTGCTAAAACCATCTTCATGTGCCTGAACAATGTTTCTGTGTTCAACCTTTGTAGCCTATCCTTGCCTCTACCATCTCTTATGTTGCTTTTTGCACTGGAACTGTGTCAGGATTTCCCAGTTTAGCCAAGCTGGTCTCCTCATGCGCAAACTTGCTTCCCTGAGCACAGAAGTGGAGTCCTCTTGTGCTGAGAAGAACCTGACTCTGAAGGCAGCCTTAGTTTCTCAGAGCCATTGCCCACAGGATGCCACCCACCAGTTCCCTATGTCAGACACCATCTGCTTTCCTGAAGTTTAGGGTCAGTACTCTGCTGCTTGCCTTCCTTGTGTTCCTTGGGGTCTTGGACTCTGCTGTGTGCTAGTACAAGCCAAAAGTATTTCTTTTGCATGTGAGCCAAAATGGTTAAAATACAATGGAAACATTTTTAATATCACTTTCAAATGTCAGATTTTTAGTATGGAGTTCTCTTCATATTGCAGTGGTAGTGCTGAGATGATAGTTGAACTTGATGATTTTAGAGGTCTCTTCCAAGCTTGATGATTCTATGATTCTCTGATTATAAACAACAGTGGAACAGTGAGGAAAAGAAATGTCAAGAATCCATTCAAAAAGAAATTTCGAGAATCCATCCCAGAAGAAACATAGAAAACAGTGGTTTCAGTCAATCAGCCGTAACTATAAAGAGATTTCCAGTCTTGGGGACCAAAGTCCCAAGACAACAGGTTACAAGATTTCGCGTCACATGATTCAAGTTTAGAAGGTTTCATCACCATGAGAACCCCAGCCCTGATTTGGTCATGAAACTAAACACCAAACCGCTGACTAAACCTAATTTAGATCTGGATCTGGACACCCACTTCCTTTTCCTCATTGCCAATCAAAACAGGTTTCAGTTTTGATGGGTTTGAGTTCTCGGTGAAATCTCTTGTTGGTTATTGTTAACTTATTCTCTCATCACTATCTGTGATCTCAGAAAACCCCAAAGCAAACAAACAAAAAATCAGACCCCAAAACAGTCTCCCCTCCTCTTCACAGGCCACATGTTTCTATTAACTGAAACCACTGTCAACAAATGAAAGTATGACAAAAGAGTGGTGGTTTCCTACCCCTTGTTTTTATAGTTATTAATTATATTTGGTTTTGGTCCTAAAATGAGATGCAAATCTTCCATAAATCAGGTGAATTTGTTGTTCTTGTAATTACATTTTATTGGGTAAATGACAAAGGGTATTTAAGTGGGCATAGATTCTACCCAAATATTTTATGTGGTTGTGTTAGCAGTCTGTTACAGATGTGTTTATTAAATCTGGCACACAGATAAGGATTAAAAAGTCATTCTTCCCTCCAAGTGTTGTGACTTAAAAGGCAAATCTTGGAGCAACTAACACACATCAAAAATAAGGCTCAGTTTTGGGCATAAATCCTAATGACTTAGTTTAAATGAGTAGTGGAATTCCTGGACAGGGAGTATGGAATTAGATTTGATCTTGTTCAGATTTGTTTCTCCTGTGTTGGTATATCCTTATGGAAATATCAGATGCTTTTACAGTATATTGAATAAAATGAATTTAAAGCCAAGCCCAAGTGGGATTCTGTCTCTGATCTTATTGCTGCCAAACACCTTTGTTTCCAGATATTTCTACCTGTTTCAAATGAGCACCTGTCATGAACTTCTTCAGCAGAAAGGATTTAATTTCAGAGTTCAACACATGCCATATTGTGTGTTTGTGCAGAGCAGTTCTTTAGATTGACCAGCTTATCACCTGAACCATAGAAGATGAAAAACAAAAGGAGAAATACTCTACCAAGATGATTGTGAAGTACATGTGTTTTTTCTTCCATTTTTTTTTGTTCATACAAATTAATTGAATAATTGGCAACTGAAAAAATCTGTTTTCTTTTACCTTAGTATGGCTTATGTAAAGAATGTTTATAGGTAAAATACATGATTCCAAAGGCTTTTTATTTCTTTATTTTGGTGATCCCTTTGGAAAAGGTGGATGCTCTAGAGGTAATCAGCCCCCAAGACTTGATACCACTGGAGTACCCAAAAGGTGCTTCTGCTTGAACACATTTAAGAGTTAGTATTACATTGGTGAGGAGCAAAAGTATATTCTGAATTGCGGGTTGGTAGGCAAGATATATAATGTAACACACCAGAGGAAAACGTGGAAATCCAGAGTGTCAGTGGAGGTTTGAAGGGATGAAGTAGGTCTGGGCCTTTCCAAAACAGGTGCAGAAAGCTGGCAAGATGTGCACAAAGCCTTCTCTTATCCACTACAGTGAAGGTTGGTCTAGGAAAACAGCAAAATATTAGTGTGAGGACAGGAAATAATGATTAGAAGTGGAGGGGGAGATCTGAAAGTCCTGGTGGTTCTTAGTGGGGTGCAGCTTAACCACCTCCCTTTAGTTCCTAACACCCCATTTAACCTTCACTCAACAGCATTAGTACGAAATTTAAAAATATCCTTATTTGGGACAAAGGAAGCAGTTGTTCTTTTGGACTCTGTTCTGATTTGTGCTTTGAGCCAGCCATCCTTTGAGTTGGTAGAATTTGGTGAGCAAAACCAGAGCACGCCCAGGACTGCCAGGGTCCACCACTCGGATGGAGACACCGAGCACAGGAAGCCCGAGATTTGTTTTACGTGGCAAATTCATCAGCGCTATAAAGCATTTTTTTTTTTCACAAATTATGATTTTTAGAGAGTCAGACAGTGTTTACATACACAATACTAGTCTGTATGCAGACAGAGGCTGGTGTTGTGCCAAAATGCCTACAGATTCAGAGCCCCATCCTCAGCTGGTACGTATCACTGTAGCTCCGTTGACTTCAATGAGCTGGCGCCAGTTTACATTAACTGAGGAGCTGTTGCATTATGTGGAACGATTTCTTTCCCCCCCCCTTCCTTTTCTTTCATTTTGTTTTGAGGAAAAACATGGAAATGTCATTCTTGTTAGCTCACAGGAGCCCTTATTCGGGAGACCTTCCTCTTGTCTTTTGATATTCTCTATTTTCTCTTTAGGTTATTCCTATTAAATTTTAGATATGTTCATACTCATTTTTGGAAGGTAACATGTTAAGGGTGCCTTATACTTCTTGATCTACCCCTGAGGGACTCTCATAGAATTTTGAAGGTTAAAATCTCAGAACTGTAGGGTAATAATTCCTTACCCTGTGATTAAAATATGCATTATATCATTGAAGTGGTATCCCTTTCACATTTATGATACATAAGCATATCCCACAGAAGAGCAATCAGCTGAATATTTTTGGTCATTTCCCAGGGGCTCGTGGAAGCAGTGACTGAGGAGAGACTGCTGATCAAAACCAGCTAAAAAAGGTTCTTGTCCTAAATTTAAACTCTCTCAAGGCAGTATATAATAAAATGAAAGCTGGTTCAGGTTATGATGCTGTTGGCTAAAATGGGTAACGAGGTCTGAAATCAGCTTTGTCACACAGCACTTGGGCCCAGACAAGTCCATTTATATTTGTACCTTCCATACCTGTCCTTTCATTTAGGAACAAGTCCCCTCTGGGTCAACATTTCCTTTACATAAATGTATGTTCACAGGTCCATTCAATGTCCAGTGGGTCTCACAAAAGTGAGAACCTTTCCTTTCCTGAGCTGATGAAAGTGTTCTAATCTAGTGAATGCTGTGGAATTGTTTAAGGGATTTCTCATATTGTTTATGAATCTTCTTTTTATAAACTTCTTTGAAATCCAAGGATCTTTTTTCAAAGTTTTTTTTTTTTTAATTGGTTTGTTGTCATCTCTTGTTCTCAAGAAGACAGATGCTTCGGATACCTTCTCTGCTCTATGTAAAAATTCTGCTTTATCTTCATCTTTGCCATAACTGTTTTGGACATTTTCCAATTTTAAATGAACTTATAGTAAAGCAGTGAGTGTTTGAAAACGGACTTCATGTCTAATGTTGGATGAGTGTCTGAATTTTTCTTCCTAATCTTTCGTTACTCTCTTACCTACCCTGTATTTTCTCATGCAATCATCCTGAGTCACATACCCACAGTCTGGCCAGATGTTCAGAAGAGCTCTGCTTCTATTTTGGCATTTTAATAAGTAGCCAGGTTTTGTGTCTGAAATGAGGATTTCTGGGCAATGTAAACTCTTGAAAATTATTGTTACATGCCTAAATTGGTGGGGAATTCCTTTGTAAAGTGGGCTGAGATAAGGAGTTTCTGAATTACTCAAAATTCATGTCATAATTTCACTAGTCCAACTCGTTCACTTGAGGTATCAGTGGCCTTCACACACAAGTGTCGTATTTTCCTTAAAACTGAAACACAAGGAAAGAAATTCCTAGATATAGGGAGGCATGGAAAAAAACCCTGACTGTTGACAACACAACAATTCATTCATTTCCTAACATCACAGGTCACGTACTGTATTTTAAGTCAAACAATGAGGCCATTGTTCCTACGGGAAAACAAGCACAGTTTATGTAAAGGTTAAAAGACTGGGGAGGTTAAAGGCTGGTTTGTTTTTTGGCGAGCTGTGATTCGCTCCTCTCAGGTGAAATGTGGGGATTTCATGCTCTGGCAACTTGCTGAGCTCTTTGCTGGAGTGATTTGGTTCTTCCCAGTGGCCAATCTCTCCTCACTGTTTCCAGTTATGTTGTAAACTTTGCAGGGAAGGGGCTGCCTCCTTCCTGTGTGTTTATATGGTATCTTATTCCATGCAAGCCTTATTTTCCTTCATGACATTTTAATAGGTACAAGGAGGTCTTTCAATGTTATAAAGCAGGGGGTGCGAGGATCAAAATCCTTGGAATTTCAATGAAATTGGCTGCTTAACTGCCCTTTAGAGTCTCTCTTCTCTGTTCTTTCAGCTGCCAGACAGCTTGGGATGGGAATTTTTATTAAGTCACTCTCTAAAGCCTGTTTCTTTAAGGGACTTTGCATCAGGACTTTTAGTTCTCCAGCCACTTGGATTTATCAGCATCTGAGAGGAATTATAAGGATCACTCCACAACAGAAATTGCTTGTGTCACAACTGATAAACTCGTATTAAAAGCTGCAGCAGTTCTCCTCTGTCAGCTATCTGCTATCAGCTGCATTTGTCAAGTTCCACTGTTTTTCTCTCTAGAATATGCTCCAAATGATATTTTATAGCCAGCCTAAAAAAACCCCCTTGTTCACTGTAAACTGGTTTTGTTCTAGATTGAAATTCCAGAAAAGAATTTGGTACTCCTAAGTGGAAGTGATGTATCCAAGTATTATTTACTCAGAGGTGTGGTTGGAGAGAAGAGATCAAATACACTAATACTTATGTTTATGCTAGAAAGCAAAATTTAATCTTTTAAATTGCATATATGAAGGAAACAGAGCAGACTGTAAGCTACTGACTTTAAAATTTAGTGCTGATGTTGCTAGTGCGATTTTGTAAACACTACAGTTCTGTCATTACGTTTGCAAAAACAAGTGCTTAAGTTTTGGCACCATGAAGCAGATTTTTCTAAGACACTTAGGAGTCTGATTGTGCAGAGACATGGTTTTCAGTAGTTGCTTGTTCAGCCTGGATATTAGTGGTTCTGCCTTTGTGCTCCAGCAGGATCTGAGAGTTCTCAGCATTTCCGAAAGTCAGTCTGCACTCCTCTGGGTACCCCAACGGGTGCGCAAAAACTTGGGCAGCTTTCCAGACTTGGCTTAGCCCCTGGATGTGTCCACTGTGCAATGTACTTGTACACAACACACCATAAAAATAAGAAAACACACTGTTTAATATAACCTGATTTAGACTCGCACTCCTTCCCCTGTCATGCAGGGGGTAGTGAAATGATTTCTCTCTCTTCCAGCTGCATTTCCCACATAACCCTGTCCTGTCCTACAACAGGTAAAAATAGAGAGCCAGGGCTGTGGAGGCTGGTCTTGCTGTGAGAGTATGATGTGAAATTTTGGTATAATCCCACTGTAGTCTTCTGTTTACACAGCCATACTGTCCTGGGACAGAGAGTCGCACGGATTGCAAGCATTCTTGCTGCGAGGAATCTGGGTCTGACAGGAATAGCCGATTCCCAAAGCTCAGCTCTGTTTAGAAAACTGGCTCTATTATCCGAGATTATGGCAGAGAGCAAACACTCCTCCAGTTTACCGTAGCTTTACCATCAAAAGGAGCTTTCTTTTAGGGGCCTGAGTTCCCAAACAGAGCGTATTTTCCCAGGCATGAGTGTTTGGTTCAAAGATGATGGGCAGGATCGCGCTAACAGGGCGACGCGGGTTAAGTTGGGTTTACTCCAAATCCCCACGGAGCAGGAGGCAGTGCAGAGTGTGGCACAGAGATATCTCACCAGACCACACGAGCACAGGCTGAATACATCTATGGATGCATCCTGGCTGATAATTCCTGCTGAGAGGGGTTTTCAGCGTGTGGACTTCCAGTATTGGTTTGGCATTGGGCAGCATGTCCCTGCTGTGGGCCAAACCACATGCAAAGGTACCCTCAGAGCCATTTGCCAGCACAGTGCTTTGGGGGACATGATACCACACAAGTGACTGGAAAGCTGTTGATTTATAAAATATCCTTTCTTGTCCTCCTGTGATTTCTGTAGCGGAGCACAGTGTGTTTGGTGTGCGAGGGGGCATTGCTGTGTATCAGCACACTCCACATTTGGAGTATTGCCCTTTAGCCATATTTCTGCTGGGGAGTGATTACTTTGTTAGAATCATAGCTCAATGAAAATATGGTTCCCCTTAGCAGATGCTCAACCCCTACATAGCAATTACCGTCTAATGTTTATTTTGCAGTGGTTACTGAGAGCTGTTGAGTCACTGACATCTTTGTTGAGAGTCCTGGTGTTTTGGGGTTTTTTATAGTGCCATTTGAGGAAGCCAAAATCTGATTCTCAATGTCTATTGTTTTTCATGGGCTTTTAGTAAACTCTCTTAAAAAAGGCAGCATTAACTGATTAGGGGCCGGTTAACAAGGCCAGACAGAAACACGGCGTGTGCGATTTCTGAGTGTCTCTTCATACACACAGAGATCAAGACACTGACTCAGCACATGCAGATAGCAAGCTTTAAAAATATGCAAAAAAGCATGAGTATTTGTAGCATGATCCCTGTTTAACCCTCTGTTGTTTGTTTTTTTTCCCAAAAATGTCTAAGTGAATTAAGAACCTCTATCCCATTGTTTAAATGCACTGCTTTGCCAAAATCCTTTATAAAGGTGGTTTAGTATCCGAATTCCTTTATCTGTTGCTGGACATGTTAGCCAGTGTGCCTGAGGGAAGAAGAATACTTCTAGGACTGAGTCAAGCAATATGGATATAATTTTGAACTGTCACAGGGACTCTGTACTGACTTGAATAAGTCATGCAGAGATTGCTTTAGAAAAGGATGTGAACTTCTGACTGGTGCCCACATTTTCAGTTTTAGCTTTTTTTTTTTTTTAAATCCCCATTTATTTGTCATGTAAGCCTGAAGGTGCCTCTCTTTCTGCTGATGATTTTCCCAAGAGAATTATCTGAGTATCTGCCCATGGCCAGCACTGCTTGACTCTCAGCATCAACAGCAATTTAAGAACTTATGACTCAGCTCCCCTTGTAGGCGACGGGGCCTGGTTTTCCTGAGTGTTCCCTGCATGGAGAGGGGCTCCCCTCAAAGGCGGGAGATCAGAGCTCAGTTTGCTAATGTCTCTGAACATTTCTAATGGAAATAAATACTGAGTAACCAATGTAGTGGGCATGAGATGGTTACTCATATGGTTCTTTCCGTTTCTGACCCTGCAGTCCCTAATCCGCATTCCTGTGTCAAGAGCTCCTGTTGATGCAGCACCACAATACCACAGATTTAAAAAAAAGAAGGAAAAACAATCAATTAGATGCAATTATAATTAAAGTCTACCGGCTGCAAGTTTGTTCTGGCTGATTGGACAAGCTGAATGAGAAATTTCTTGATCATGAAATTTTGTATCATACCACCACATGTACAACCCTTTGTTTACACAGAAACCTCCATATTATGCTCTGTTTATTTTAAAATTCAAGTTCTATTTTTGCAATATAATGACATGCCAGTAAAACCAAAAGGAGCATTGGCATATTCGTTGACTCACAGTCTCTTTTTGTTACCATCTTTCCCCCCCCCCGGCAAATAAAATAGAAATTCATGCCTTCTAATAGGTTCATTTGTAAACTCAGCGGATGTGGGCAAATGAGGGGCAAGTGAGGCAGCTGCATGATCAGGATTCCTGACTTGTGAAAGCAGGTTTTTGGCAGTGGCAACCAAGTCTTTGGTTTGTTTTGCTTTGACTGGTCTCTAACAAGGCCCCGTTTTCCTTCTTGTTCTGGCTGCTGCTGAATTGCTGATGAGTCTGTAAGGGCATCTGGCGGTCATCTGGATGAGAGTTTGTGGGAGTTTGGGTTGTTCATCCAGCCCAAAAGGACTGATTTCATTGGTTTTTACCTATTTCCCTTGAACAGGCATGCTAATCTGTCAGATGCTATTTTCCAGTAACTTACACCCTTTTGGGGACTTGCAAACGAAATCCACTGTGAGGTTTCCCCACTGTGGTTTCATCTGTGCTCCTGTATTCCAGTCAAGACGTGTTGCCTTTCTCCAAAGGGCACTTGGCTGAGCTGGGAGCTGCGGGATTGATGTTTGAGCCACTGGATGAAACTGTATCACAGTGCTCTTCCACAGTGATACAGTTTGGGTTTCCTTGGTGCCAAGTGTGAGAGGGCTCGGTGATGCTATTTTTAGGAATTGCTGGAGACTTGATGCTAAGAAGTGCATGCTCAGCACCCCAGAAAAGCTCCAGCAGGAGCCTCTCAAGGACTGGCAAGCCTGGATCAGCCAGTGTTTTAATAAGGACTACCCTTGAAAAGCTAATGCTCAACAGACTTGTGTTTGTGTGGTGTTGGTTGCTTTAAAAAAAAAAAAAAGAACAGAAAAAGAAAGAAAAAAAAAAGAAAAATGACAGAATTTCTCTGTTAAGACTAAAGTGTTTGTGTGTTTGCCCAGCTCCAGGTAGTGTGGGCCTTTGCCTTGTGAAACACCCTCACATTTCAGAGGCTGGCACAATATGATTGCTGTACTCAGCAGCCCAGGCTTCTTGGAGTTGCAAAGGACCATCCATTGAAGAGTAACAAGAGATCATGAGAAAGTTTGTGGGTGTTTACAGGAATTTGCAAATTTCCCATTCATTTTCTATGAGATACTCACAAGGCCTGGCATTTCCTGACCAGAAAAAAAAAAACAACAAGGAGGGGGTTGCTGGGAGGGAAAAAGAGCACTTGTCATATTGCTAATCATGTATTCAAAGTCGCAGGAGGTATGGAAAGACACTGAATAGGTCCATATGGATAATGGAACAGATAATCATATGCCTGCACATCAGCCAGACTGAGAACTGTGAGATCTCCTGGCATGCAGCTGGATTATGTTGCTGTGGGCGACAGCTCCGACTCGGACTTTTCCGAGATGAGGTGGTCTGTGGCGTTGGCTCCTTCTGCACATTACTAGTCTTGGATGTCGAGATTGCATTCACAGTTCCCAAGTTCAAACCTCAGCATACTACACACCCACAGATTCCCACAGCTTTGTCCTGCAAAATATCCCCTCTAACAGAAACCTCCCAGTCCTTGTGTGCCTTTTTTTTTTTTTTGCTGTTGCAATGACCAGCTTTGTTTTCTGAGCAGAAGATTGAAAGCGGCACATTTTCCCACCTATGACCTGCTCTTTCACATGCTAAACCTGTACTAAACAAGTATTACAAGATCCCACCTCCTTGATTCTCAGCTGCAAGGGGATTTTTTATGCAACTGCACCTCTGAATTTCACTGCAAGTGTTTCAGCCCTTTATGCCTGTCTGTATCAGTTGTTCTTGTGAAAATGGGCATGGGAGATTTTGCTCATTGCTGCTGGAGAAGTATCTTCACATGAACAACTCAATCAGTACAAGCCAATGAATTCAACAATACCTATTCTCTCTTCTTCACTCTCTCTCTACTTCTTGTTTTGGTTTACTTTTCCTGAATAAAATGGATCATGTATTTAGTGATCAGTCACAGGCTACAAATCATTAATAACTTGTAATTTAGGAAATATCAGTTAATGATTATGGTTCATGAAGCCTCCTTTGTAGGTGAAATACAGATGTGGCAGGAAGGACACACTGTTCTAAAGAACTGGAAACTTCAGTAAATGGAGTAGAAAAGGGATGGTGTGGGAAGGGAAACAAAGACCCAGAGCAGTGGCCAGTGCTGCAGAAGAATTGACAGAAGACATCTAAGTCTTGTTTGTGAAACTCGGCTCCTCTGTGTGCCTTTCATGTGACTTCTTTGCTCACGTGTTTAGTCAATGCATCTTGTTCTTTGCGAAACATAACCCTGTGCTCAGTTTAAGCACATGTACAGTCCCACTGGGGCTGAAGAGACTTATGTGGCTGCAGCTAAGAACCATATGTGTGTGCTTGCTTGGGCTGGGGTTTGCAAGACATATTACAGCAGCAATTAGACTTGCTCAAAATCAAAATCAGGAAAGAATATTTAGATAGTTTATCCACAGCAAATAACTCAGCAAGTCTGTCATCAGTGCACTTCTGGTCTGTATAGATATTGCACACAGTAATTCATCTCTACAGAAAGAGCCCATCAATAAAGGCCACCCATTCTTTCCCAGTGAAGACCACCAATCCTTCAGTTGTCATGACTTCTCTGAGCCCATTGTTCCCTACTTCCTTTCTCATATAATAATTCTGACTTCCGTGACCTTTCTGTCTGCTCCTCCAACATGGATTTTTAGAGCACCTACCACAGAAACAAAACTGAATCCCAATGATTATTGGCCTTCATTCCTTTCACCCTAGATGGAGTTGTATTTTCCTTTCACTCCATTTCCGTTTAGACTTTCTTTTCCAATTCCTTTAAACTGCCTGTCTCGGCTGCCCGGTTTGCAAAGGCCTCTTGTGCTCTTACTGTGTTTTTCTCACACCCCTCTGAAAGCCACAAGGTCAAAACAATGCTTCTAATCTCATTTGAAATCCCTTGTGGACTTAGTTTAGTTATGTTTTTGTGCCAGTTTTCTTGACAGATTTTTGCTTTTAGATGGGGGTTGCAGTTTCTTCTCAGGGGTTGAAATTCTGGTTTCATAGAAATCAATGTAAAGCTTCTGTTGCCTTCAGTCAGGCTAGGATTATGTTGAGAGTCCTAAAAGAAGAAATATTGTTATTACCTCTTGTTCCACATCTCTAGAAATTGTACAGAAGTTTAAGAAATATAAAAAAGCATTCTAGATAAGCGTACAGGTAAGAGCAAAATTTCTTTCATCCTGTTTCACAAAGATGAGTTTGAATTATTTTTTTTTTTCAGATGTATTGAAACACAATGGATTTTTTCTTAGCTTTAAATAGTAAATTTGGGGTTTTTTCTGCCATTCTGCCATCCTTATTTACACTGAGTGTGTTCCAAACCCCTCTACAGTCAGTGGAAACATCCCACTGAACTCAGTGAACTTGTCTCAAAAATGTGTTAGTGTTTCCCTACTCCACCTGAAGTCAGGGAAATTAGAAGGACTACCTGTGGCACAGAAGATTGCTGACTTCAGGAGGCAGAAGCCTTCCTTTATTCTGTACTGTTTCCCTCATTTGAGGGAATGCTTGCTTTACAGGGATATAACAGGGCTCTGCTTGCTTGGGCTTCAGTATCTGCATGAAACCTCATTCATAATTTTTGCACTATGTCAGACATTAAATATGTGTTTTCCTGCTTCTTGTAAAATAGCTGAAAGTGATAAAAGGCTAAATACATCAAATAATATATTTTTTTACTCTTTTGGGTTTCAGTCTCTGTTTGCTGCATTTTTAGTGTTTTTGGTCTAATAATTCCCTCTAGATTATATAGATTATAGTCAAGTTTATATCTCCATCTGAACCATGCAGAAGAATTTTGAGAGGTGATGCTTTGAGAGCAAGCAGAGAAAGGAAGCAGCAGTGGGAACCAGCTGTCTATTTTTTTTTATATACCATGGAATTCTTATTTTGGACACTTGGTAAAAATTGTGTAGTGAAAAAATAAGCATCATCATTCTGAACTCTCTCTGTAAACATGGACAAGAACAGGTGAGAAATGAGAAACTGGGGGAAAAAAAAAAGACAGCTATTTGACAGGATCATTCTTTTGTAACAGGAAGCTGCTTCCTAACTAGAGCTGTGTATGAGACACCAGGCACTCCAAGTTGAATTTGTTGCACTAAGTGTGCCCTGGGGGGTTGCTGACAAGTCAGGAGGATCAGCAGAAGAAACAATAAAGCATTTTTATTATCCTTGAAGTCAGACCAGTGGGAATTTTTCAGAGAACGGCCTACCCTAGTTCTTTTTCATAAACCAACTTCCTCCAAACTATTTGATAACAAGGAAAACAAAAACAATCAAAAGAGGGTGGAGAACACCCTCCCATTTTTTAATTACACACTCAGATGTTTTGAGACTGCCAAAATGTGGCAGCACCATAGTATTTCTGTCAACCACTGGGTATAAGTGGTTGTGGACATCTTGTCTCTGTGTTGGGAAACTACACTGCTCTTTGGACCTGAGCTGTGTTTTGGCAATGACTTATTATGGAATGGTTTGTGTTGGAAGGGACCTTAAAGGCCATCTGCTGTGGGCAGGGGAAACCTTCCACTAGACCAGGTCGCAAAAAACGCTGTCCAACCTGACCTGGAACACTTCCAGAGGTGGGGAAGTGTTCTACTTCCATGCACTGCTTCTCTGGGCGACCTGTGCCAATGCTTCACCACCCTCACAATAAAGAATTTCTTCCTTATATATTATTTAAACTTGCCCTCTGTCAGTTTAAAGCCAGTCCCACTTGTTCTGCTGCCTCATAGTCGTGATTATTGCAATTAAATATCTCAGACAAAACAAAGGACCATGCAAATGTCCACTGAGAGGCAGGGATGTCAGTTGGAGAAACGCTTTGAGTTATTAGTGCACCTGGTATTCTCAGTGGCAGAGCTGTATCTGCTGCTGTCAGATCAAATAGTGTGTTCTGTTTCTCTTTCTGTCTGGGAATGCTGCAGCAGCAGCAGGAGTCATTTCAGGTAAGGGATGATGGCCCTTAGCTTCGTTTGCTGCCCTCTGCTTCAAGCCCTGAATATTTTAACCTGACAGAAATAAAGATCAGGGATCTCAAACAGTGATAGGTGGCTGCTCGATAACAGCACTTCTAGAAACCAGGCCTTTGAGTCAGGCTTTTTATCCTTTCATGTCTTACTTTGAGCTGCTGTAAAAGATAAAAGACCAAACTGTTGATTTCAATGGGAAATAGATACATAAATACCTTCAAAGAGTTGATTTAACACTGCATCCAATATGCACTGGAGTTAATAGCACCCTCTGAATTGATTCTGCTGAGCATACTCAGATTCTTTTATACCAATGCTGCAGCTGAAGCTTTAGGCACTGCAGAAATGTGATTCTAAACCAGGGTTCTTAAGGTCACCTGATTTTTAGTGTTGTTTTTCATTGAAGGTGAAGCTACTTTTTTTTTTTGAACTGTGCAAGAGTTTCTCAGATGCTTAAAAGTAGCATCAACTGTTCAGTGAAACTCTTCTTGCAGCTACTGACTTTAAATTTGAGTAATTTTTTTTCTCTGTATCAGAGCCAAGAAATTTAGCCTATGCGTAGCTCTGTGTGATTTCTTGATATTTGTTTTTAAAGGTGACCATCAGGATTTCAAAGCAATACTGTTAATCTGTGCGCTGCTACTTTCTCCAGTGTCTTTGCATGCTTAAAATAAACCAAAATTATTTCTTGCTAAATATGAGGGTCAAAAAACTGGAAATACCACAATTGATGAACTGGTGATGGGTTGGGCCAAATTTTTTTTTCTCCTTCTTATAATTACCAGTTATTGACTCCCTTATTGTCAAGGTCACCAGAAAGCTATGGAAAAACTTTACCCCAAACTACTGGGTTTACTGGCATTTTGTGCTATTTCTTGAGGAAAAAGCGTAAAATACGTGAAGAACTCGCAGAGTCTCTGCCCTCAAGTCTCTTTACAAGGAACTATTTTTGTGATTAGATGCTGGACCAAGCTGCTCTGCGATTTTTCCATTGCTATTAACTGTAAATAACTTCCAGCCTCCTATTAACCCTTTGAGCTCATGACAAGCAGAAACTGTTTTGTATCTGCTGAGCGTAACGAGAGGAACAGATGAGCTGGGAATTGGAAGCTGGGTCTGAAGCAGAGCTCTTTTTTTGTTGGGGCTGTTTATGAACTCCTCTGTAACATTCTCATTCCTGACTCCCCTTGGAGAGTGGAAATATTTTTATCGGGTAGAACGTTTCGGGAAATACGTCCCTGGTCGCGCTGGGTTTTGATCCTGTGCCCGCTGAAGCAAATGGCAACGTTCTCGTTGGCCTTTGGGAAATGGCTGTGTGCTCTGCAGACATTGACCTGAAAAGACATTAGTATCTCTTTGATAGGCCCAAGCTGGAAAGCTGTATCTCTAAATTCAGTTCCTGAACCTCTGTGGTTGTCCAAAGGCAGCAGGATCTCCGATATGACTGGGGCCTGGAAACGCTAAAAAAAACCAAACCTCATAGGAATAAAATATTAATACATGTTGAGTTAAGGAGGAGGGCAGCTCTTTTTGAGAGGGAACTTCTCTAGCCCTGTGCATTCCCTTCTGGAATGTCCAAGTAATGCCGAGATCGTGTCCTTGGCCTTGACTCCTAATCCTTCTGCCGTGGCTTAATTACAGGGTGGAATCTGGGTGAGAATTTTCAGATGCCTTCACAGACACTAAAGGCAGTGGAAACACAGGGGAAAAGTACATTTTTCAAAGTGTGCAATTATTTGGAGTCTAAAGATTCCAAGATTGAAGATGCTGAGATACCTAGTGCAAGAAATCCTGTGTACCTGTCGGGCTGCAGTTGATCTCAGCTGAGTTTAAATGGTCAAGCCACACATAAGAACCTGGGGAGTGACCCTATAATGGATTTAGGAGATGCAAACTTCCCTTTGCAGGGCAGGTTTTCCTCTGTTTTTCTTTATCCACAACAGCATAAGCATCTCTTCTATAAAACACAGAGGTTTCTTTTCACATTAAGAACTCCTATCAGAGAAACACGATATGAAGTTGATTAATTTAAAATCCATCTTGTGCCACATATTATGGATGAGGGAAGTTTTGCACCTATTCTCAATATTTAAAAATTCTTGCACTACAAAGATTCCCAGTCACTGTTGCCTTTTTTTTTTCTTTTTAATGGGAATTATGCCACTGAGGCACTGGCCTATAAACTTCATTAGGTGTTTAAAATATTTAAAATTCTGTTCTTGGTCAGACAGAATTAAAAGTTGGCAGGAGGTCACAGAGGAAGCTTTTGGCAGAGCTGAAAAGTGGTTCCAGCCTCCCTGCGGTCCTTGGAGAAGGATTCTGGCTTTTCACTCTCCTTCTGGGTGTTGGACAAAGTTCTTCAATTGACATCCACTCCTAAAATATTACCACTGGTTTGAATGAAAATTAGGTTGTGTATCAAAACAATGAGTGGCTGAGTTTTCACAAAATTATCTGAACTGTACCTATCTACCCTGGCCAGAAAGATGGGCCTTAGAGTTTTCAATATGATTTTTTTATGCTCATTCAGTTCATGAGCACCTGTAGTGGAATTTCTTCTGATTTCTGTTGCAACCAAGTAACAACCTTAGTTGCATGTTTTTTTCTTTTTGAGACTAAACCTGTCAACTTTTCATCTCCACCATGAGAAGAGAATCAAAGCTTCTTGAGGCTTTTTTCTATGCCTCTGCCAGTTATTCTCCTCCCATGGTGTCCCAACCCTCAAAAATAATCATGACATCCAAAATAATTAGTCTTCAATGAAAGTCATGACCAAAAGATATTACTAAGTCAATATTTTTACTCTTTTATTTTTTTCAGGACTCTGCTCCATGGGAAATTACAATAGTTGCAGCTGGAGTAGCCTGATGGATAAATTTCTCATTCTCTTTGGTTAATCTGGGATTCTGAACCATGTTCACTTCTCAGAAAAGGTAAATGTAAAGGTTTTTGTGTTTTCATCCACTAACTTGCTTGTGCTGCTAATAAGGATGAGCCTGCAGGGTTTTGGGACCTAAGGGTTCTAAAGTGGAAGTTGATGTTTATTGTGCTGAGCCCGACGTGCCAGCACAGATCCCATTACAGGTCTGGGGCCCGGGTCACAGAAGAAACAACAGATGGATGAAATGTTCAGAAAGAGGAGGGGAGATAAAAGGAGCAGAACTGGGAAAGGTTTAGGCTGATCAGAGGAGGTGAAGCTTAGCCTGGCTGTCTAGTCCAGTCCCAATGTGATGTTTTGCTTTTCTGTCTTTTATGGAGGCAGAGAAAGGAATAAAGAGTGGGGGAGAAAAAAAAAGAAGAAAAGTGTGGCAGAGCAGGGGGAGGAGTGTAAGAGAGAAACCCACAAAGTTATATTGTTGATGTGGAAACTTTGCCTGTGCGTGGAGCCCAGAACTGTGCTTAGGTTGTGCTAATTTTGCCTCTGATAAGCAAGGTAACTGTGCATCCAAATTAATTGCCCAGGAGAAAATGTTTTCTTTTCAAGATTAAGCTGGAAGACTGACTTAGTACTGGAAGGATACACTGTGTGCTCTGGTTTCTGATGAGTTTGCAAATCTTTCCTGAATTATTAATTCATCCTTTTCATTTGAAATTTGAAAGGCAAAGGGTTTTACTTAACTGTTTTATCTATGCATAGATATCAGGGTGAAAAAGGGGGAAGGAGGAAGCAAAGGATGGAGATGGGCTCTTGTGTTGTGTTTTGCTTTAAAGTCATATGTTAAACATAATCCCTTTGCATTCATCTGTAGAAACAGTGTCAGCATCCACAGGGGGCTGCTGTGTTTGAACAAGACTGCTCAATTTGTTTTTGATTAAGCATAATTATTTATTGCAAGACATGCAAGTACGGGTAATATCATCCGAGTCCTCTAGGGAAGGTGTGTGTTATGTTTTGGGTTTGTTGTTTCTCTCCGTGTCTTGGCTTAAATTTTACCTCAATCACCCAGGTTTTTTTGTGACAAACAAAAAGGAATGTATTTGGGAAACATCTTAAAAAGCGTTATTTATCCTGTCCAAAAGAACTGCAAAAAGAGCAATCTTGAAAGATTTCTATAATGGAAATGAAACAATCAACACAGAAATATGAGGAAGAAATTACACCCATTAAATACATCTAGACTGATGAATGATATGATGGCTGCCTATTCAAGTTGGAAATTTTACACATGATTGAAGCTTTATTTAGTCTAATGAAATGGGCTTCCTGAATGCTGCATCTGAGTGACGGCGTGACCTAGAGCACAAAAGAAAGTATTATGTGATTAGACTGAGATCATTCTCATTTAAAGTCATTGTGATATAATTTTACGTTTTTAATTAGCAGCATATACTTTTGTGTCCATTGCCTCTTTTATTGCGAATACCTTTTCAGGTCTTGTCCTTCCACAGGCTTGTTTGAAGCTCAGCAGGGATTAACAGCAAAGGGGTTTGGAGTTCATTGATCCTTTTTTTATTTTTTTTCTTAAATCTCCCACAAAGTGGTGAATGGTGGCAGGAGAGGAAGCTGATCTTTCAGAACAGGCTCATCTTGTGCTGAATTCTTCATGTGGTCCATTCTTTACATTTTAGCCCAGAATCCATCTTAAATCTCTTGTTTGGCCTGTGAAAATATTGATATCACACCCTTTAAATTAGTGAAATTAGGATTATTGATGAAGCCTCTAATTTTAGATGTATTCCCCTGAACATCTTGGCTATGGCAGCTGGGATTTCATAAAAGCTGTGGCATTACACTGCTTTACATCAGTGGGAGTTTGTACCTACATCTTCTACACCACACATTTCTTACCCCACCTCACCTTTATGAGCTGGGTCTTTGCTTTGAAGCCGTTTTGTGCACCAAGCTGGAAGGCACCGAGTCACACAGAAATCCAGTGTTTGGATTAAAAGCTATTAAATCACAGTTGACTTGTGCAAAATTTAACATGGTTCATAATACAATTTTATGAGCTATTGAGATTTCTGGCACCATAAAATGAGTTTGTTAATGGGTTTCAGCAGTTGTTACTTAAAGTGATATTAAAAAGTAATGAAGGGGGAAAGTAAATGTAAGGGGTGAACTTGCTTCTCAAGTCTGGAGTTCTTTTCTTTCCTGACTGGAGAGCATTAGTAGGGGTAAGCAAGCATTAAACAGATTCAGTGTGCTCTCTTTGTGTGAAAGAGCTCTCTGCAGACCCCATATTTTCAGATGAATATGAACTTGCTGACCACAATCCTGAGTTTTAGCTTGTTAGTGAGGTTGACTGATGAACACCCAGGACCAGACAGATAAGCCAGACACTTAATCTATCTACTGTATGTGTTCAGTCAGACTAAAGCTTTATCAATCATTTCAAACTGCATTTCAAGAGCATATTGTATAGTTTCCCATTACCATAAATCACTGAATTTGGAGCTGGTAGCAATTTAACCATCTCATTCATGAGGCATCTGAAGGTATCCATGTACCTGTAAGTACCTTATTTTGTGCCCCTGTGAAAGATTCATAATTCCTTAGCACATTTTTTGCTTTTATTGCAGCCCAAAGTTAAAATTTGAGAGGGCGAAAGAAGAAAGTCAGGAACAGCCTCTCAATAACAGTTTTAAAAATATCTAAATTTGAAATTTAGGTTAACATTCTTAGATCACTTTTTACCTCACAACATAGGTATCTTCTAGATCTGTCTTGTATTTCCTGCTACAGTGAATAGCATAAAGCTCAAAAGAAGGGTTTTATAAATGCATGTGCAAATTGCAGAACAGAATCCAATGCTTTGAGAGCCCAAAAAATTATCTTTTCTTAAAGGAGACTTCCCTATTTTTCACCTGTCTTATTTTTTTATTATTCTGTTTTTACACATTTAGTTGCGTAAGCTAATCATATATTTCACAAAAGTAAGGCAGCATATTTAAAGGTAAGGAGGGCCAATTTGCCTGATCATTTGTGATACTATGTACAGAATTTAGGCTTTAGATTTGCTCAGATTTTTTTTTTTTAATTTTTTTTCCACTGCACTTATTGTCTGGCTTAAACTTAAAGCTATGAGGTTTAATAACCATCCCAATATTCATGTTAACATTCTGGATTATGTTAAACTCAGGTACTTCCAACCAAGAGAGATTTGACTCCTTTTGGTCACCTACCTGTGTAGACAGCTGTCCTACCTTTGGTTCCCAGGAGTAAATTAAACATCACATCTTAATTTTTAGATTTTACATCATCAGAATTTTGTTTTCATTATTTTTAGGCATTTTTTTTACCTTTTTTTCTTGCCATGGGGGCCATAATAAGTGTCCATTGGTGAGCATACCTTGCCTTTGGGCTCAGAAATGTCTCTGCCAAACGGCTGCACAGAACAGATTGTTGATAAAGCACACGGAGGTGTCAGAAGCTGGTGGAGTCCATTTGAAGTCATGCAACAATTGCATAAGTTACAGCTCATCAAAAGCAAGTTTTTTCATTAATTTTGCTTCAAATTGGTTTATTAAGCGTTATTTTCTAATAATTGGTGAAGTCTGAGCACAGGGTCTGTAGTGAATGACTGGTCTAGATTTGGGCCAGCCTTTGTGCGTTATAAACCTGTCAACAAATACCATTTTCAGTCGTGGTCTAGCACTGATGGGCAGTTGAGGAGGAGACACTATAAAGTCTATGGGACAAATTACACATCACAAATTAATTATATGTAATGCTTGGCATAACAAACGTGAATTTTGGGCATGACCATAATACACGTTTTTACTGCCAACAATTATCATCTGCTTAAGTCACGTCTTGGACGAGGAGTGGGTCTTGTGATGGTGTGATAAATGCACAGAATATGAATAAGAGAACACCTATGGTTTTAAGCTCTGTGTATGGAGATTAAATGCTTGACTGTGGATATACTTCAGGTGCATTCAGAGAAATTTGGTTTCCCATGCTAACTGCAGTGAACGAGTGGGATTATTTCCATGGGTTTCAGTGAACTTTTGGATTGAGTCCCAGAGCCTGATCTCATACTTTGCCTAGAGGAGATTTCTGAGAACATGCAGATTTGGGCATCCAAGGGGGTTGCAATGCCAGAGAAATTATAAAGGGCCACGGCAAGGCCCTTTATTTACAAGTTAAATGGCTTGTATTAAATGTGTAATGGTGAGCTTTAGGCAACTGGTGGTTTATTTCACCTACTTAAAATCCCCGCTGAGGGAGTTAGATCTGCATCCTTTGATAGACAACAGATCATCTGGTTAGAAATGTTGATCAGCTGTATAAAAGCAGAAGGTGAGACTACGTTAAAACTGAAGTTTTGGTTTCATGGACTGTGGGAAAATTAGTTATACAGCCTTTTAGGCTGAAATGCAACTCTTGATCACTGTAATTTTGAATGGTGCTTAAATGGTTTCTCGGACTACACAAACCACAGGCTGAGCTGAGCTTTGCCAAGGAACGAAGAAGAGTCTCTGTGCCTTTTCACAGCTTGTTTTCTGAGATTTGTCAGTTCTGCTCACACTCCTCAGGCCTGGGGAAATGAAGGGAAAGGGCTTTCCAGGGATCTTCCATTGAGAATTGTGAAGAAACTCACAGCCACACCACATGAAAAACTTCTGTACTGACAAATGGATGGTAGTGAGAAGGATGTAGTTTAAAAATACAACACAGCCTTTTTTTGTTGTAAAACATGTTTCAGGAAATCCTGTAGTTTAGCTTTCACCTTTGAAGAATGCTGCATTTTAAGAATTTATAATTCCCTATTATCTTTGGGCCTAATTTACGGTGTACTTATGTAAAGTGAAATTCAGTCTGTAAAGATATTTCTTTCTGAGCATTTTTATTACATAGCTATGTAAATGTTCTTATGCGAGTAGAGACAATAATTATGGCTTAAGGCTATATACATTACAAACAGGGAATTCCTCATACATTTAAATGCATATTTTAGAGGCAAATCTGGATCTGATTTCAAAATCTACAGTGGACTGACACCAGTTTACATCACCAGTATGTGGCCCTTGGAAATTCGGAGAGCTCATTAAAAATAAAACTTGTGGTGGGGGGAGGATGGAGTTATATCATAAGTGAGCACAGGAATGACTGGCAGGAGAATGGTATGCTGTAGATGAACTGGATGGTGGACAGATTTGCACTGTTGTAAAACACGTGGGAAAAGTCCTTTCTGTTTATTTTCCTTTTTTTTCACCCCCTTATTAATTTACCGCAACCACAAGCCATGTGTTCCAGTTCCTGTCTGGGAAAAGAGGCTGGTTAGGCCATGTTATGACTTAGTCGAACCAGTGATCTAAAAGCAGCTGGAAAACCCCAAGAAATTCTGAATTGCTCATAAAAGAGCCAAGGGATGTTGCTTGTAAACCTCAGCACAGGGACAAAGCCATTTTGGCCACATCCTTGTGCTCCCTGTGCTGTAATGATCCTCAACAGCAGTTGAGGATAAAGTAGGCAAAATATTTTCAATGAAAGCTTATGCCTTAAAATTCCTGGATGCATAGTCCACCCCAACATTTATATTCAATGTTAGAAAAGCAGTGACTTGTGTGAAATCTGTTTACTTTAGCAGGAGTGGTTGTGCTTCATATAGATAACATTGAAGCTTGTGCTGCTGACTCGAGTTTCACTGCATTTTTACTGACAGTTTTAGCTCATTGTCTTATGTGTTCTGTTTCCTTGGAATAGCACAGTTCTTTTAGGATGGCCCTCGAAGGGGATGCCCATCTGAGAGGATCATATAAATTCTTAACCACATTGGTCACCTTGTGCCCACACTGATTGTTAGGGACCATATAACCATCCTGCCTCAGGGTCAACCCAAAACGAGAAATCCTACTTCAGCTCCTCCTTTCCCTTCTTACTTTCAAAGTGAGAGAAGCATGTTCCTGTCCCTTACGCAACACAGATAATTTCCTCTTCTACATTAAGGATCGATGACAGACCTGAAGTTCTCTCTGGTTCTCCCTCTTCTTTAGCCACTCTAAAATCAAACCTCTCACCTGCCCTCAGATAAGACCTCTGATGCAGTATCCTAGATAGAAATGGAGAAATTTTTATTGTCCAGGTTATTAAGTAAAAGTTACAAAGTATTGGTTTGGAAGGCCTAAAATCCAGTACATTGGTTTTTATGTGGCTCACCTGTGGTTAAGACGTGATGAGTAAAGTTAAGTTATCATCTGAGCACTCTCCCTGGGGCTTTAAAAGGCTGAGCACTTTGAAAGACTGAGCATGGCATGTCTGAGAACAGAACCATGTAAATGGAAATATATCTGGAAATTAGTGTAATCTTACCTACTGTTACTGGTGAGACAGCAATTAATTTACATCTCACTGATAAGATTGATAAGGGTTGTTGCTGCATGGTTTTAAACTTCTGTTGTAGCTTTAAACATCTTTTTATCCAATGTTTATATTCAAAATCAGAATTTTATTTTTTTTAATTATTATTTGTTTAGTTTTTGAAACTCTAGCCCTTTTTTTTTTTCCCTGAGTGCCTATTTGTATTTTGCTACCAGTTGAGAACTTAAAAGAAATGTTTGCCTTTTGGATTTCTCTGTCCCAAGCTTAATCCTTCCCAGAGACTCAAATGAGATCAAGGTCAGATTTTGTGATTAAAGATGGAGAGGGCACATTTCTTTCCTAGTGTGCCTCAGCCACAGACATCTTATGTCGTTTGACTGTGAAAAGCTGGAGGAATTTAGTAACTTTGGTGCAAAGGAGGAACTCTTATAATCTACCCTTTAAATTTAAAAGAGCTAAAACATTTAGAATTAAAGATAATTAATAATTAACGTGTGTTGTGAAGACAGACCCATTTAAGAAAGAGCATTACTGTTTACTGTTGGCACTAATACACTGTTTTCTAAAGGAAACCCTAAATCCGTGCTGAAATATATTTAAACTTTGCATTGTATATAGTATAAAATTGCATCCCTAATGACTATATCACATACATGTGCACATATATTTTGTGGTGTTATTTTTCTCGTATCTGGAATTAAGACAAAAGCGCTTTCAAATTCAATGACTTTGATAACACAGGTGAGAGAATTTTTACATTTTATCTCTGATATCAAATTTTGTTAAGTAATTTCCTTGAGGGGAAAATTTTGATTTCAGAACTGTCAGACATTGTAAATACCAAAACAGAAGCGGGTTATTGTACTGTGTGCAGTTCTTCTGGTTTAGGTGGCTGGTTAGGCTGGTACACATAGGGGTCTGAACACATACTCTTTATTTTTTTGTGAAGACATTAATTTCCAGGGATGTTATGCTCCTTTTCCTCACACAAATTTCTGCCTGTACAGTAAATACTGCTGAGTCAGGAAAGGTGTTTGGGTGCTGTTTGTTAGGCAAGTTTTACCCATATTTACTTGAGAGTGTGCACCTGAAGAATAAAATGCTCCTGAGCATGAAAAATGACCGTGACTTGAAAACTTTTTATGTGGAGATTCTGCAGTTCAGAATTATCCAGGTGTGTTGATCTGTGTTTGAACCCACACATGTGATACAGCTGATGGCTGTGCCTGCCAGAACTGTGGACCACATGCTTCATGTGTTGTACAGCAAACAATTAACAGCCCACAGCTCCTGGGGATCATGGGAAAGTCCTCCTCTGGCGAAAAAAATAGGAGGAACAGCCTTCTGACAAGAGCTGGCACCTTCATGACAAGCATATCCTTTCACACTGTGGTATAATGCAGTTCAGCATGCTTTGAAGGCCCAAGTTGGTGGTGGTCCTGGCTTATCTTTCAGTAGATACTGATCTTTATCACTGAGTCATAACAAACTGTTTGGTGGAGTTGGAGGGGGTGAGAGAAGCCTTTGGCTTCCTTTAGAGCATTGAGATATTCTGTCCTTTGAGTGGCTGGCCTTTTTTTTGTGTCAGATTTTCAGATGTGTGCAAAAAATCAGTGTTCCATTAGACCTACTCCATTTATGCTGCTGGGTAAGGGAAAGAGCAGAGTTCAACGCGACGTTCAAAATGTCAGGCGTAAAGTTCTTGTACTTGAGGACATTCTGTTTAATTCTTCTCTAACTGTAACTGGATGATAAGAAATGAAATGATGTCTGTTCTAGCATAACCTCTCAGGCAAATGCAACTTGGTCTTTGTGACTTGTGACCCCCTCGATTCAGAGTTTGAGGACCAAAACGGCAAAGTTATTCAGCGATTGGAGGAAAGTGGGGCAAAGTGTTATCTCAGGGCTGCGATATTTGGCTTCCAGTGGACACAGAAACTTGACACAAATCAAATGTCAAACTGGCTGATAGCAGACAGGAAGGATTAGTGTTGACACAGCAGAGCTGACCCCTGCCAGCAGTGGAGCTGTGTTTAAATACAGCCGTGTCTATCTGAAATCACCGCAGGCATGCGAGCGGTGGAAACTGGAGGTGAAGATATAGGAAACATGGTGTGTTAGGACATTCTCGTGCCTAATTGGGCTGACAGCTCAGTCTGGATGGAGGACAGTGTTTATTTACTCATTGTTGTGTGATGAGCAACTGGAAAGATATGCCTGCTTTAGCCCATGCTGATATTGGTCCTAACACTGTCTGGCTCCAGCTGCCGTAAGCCAGGACAATACAACACAAAAACTTCCTATTCACCATCACTTCTAAGTCTGTCCTGGCACAGATACGCAATGACCTCAGACCACAGTTGGGTCTAATAAGGAATTTATCTTCATGGAAATGTGACCTCTTGCTACCAGAAGGCTACAAAAATACGAGTAACAATGGGCAAATGAAGATAAAGGTTTATCCTGGCCAACTGTTGCATTTTCAAAACAGTTCAACCCTGCCATGAAAAAACTGCTGTTTGACACAGGGTGCTGTCTGAAGCTCTTAAATAAGTTATCGAGGTCACAGTTGAAAGAACATGCTCTTATTATTGTTTTTATAAGTGAAAATTACTGGATTGAGTCTCTCTTATTTTGAGTGATGCAGGCATTCAATATCACTTTTCAACTCCCAGAATCCACTTTGGATACAGGAAGAGATTTCAGGAAATTCAGTTTTTCACCAAGGAATTAGGCTTTTTCCTCTCTTAACCTCCACCCTCCACACTAGGAGTTCATACTCTGTATGTGCTTTTAATCTTGACTTCAATATATTTTACTGTGGCCAGCTTTTAGTTACAGTTTAATAACTTCAGCTTTATTTTGCCCCAGGCCATATTATAATGAATAAAAAGCTTTTTCTGTGATTTAGCTGAATTTATACAGCTGCCCTTGAAACAGCTGCATAGCTTTTCCTACTGACTAGGAAGGATAGCAGTTTGCTCAGCACAGACTGATCAGCTGAATTCTGCTTCCAAACTCAATTTTGACAAAAAAGCATGTGGAATCAAATGCAGATCCATGAACATGTTTCCAGATATTTAGTGTGATGGTGTTATTTCTTAAATTAAAATTATCCTCACCCCCAAAAGTAACTTAGACTGAATAAGGACTGTATTTTTGTATGGTTACGTATGATATCTTGTACAATGAGATCTTTAATCTGATGAGGGTCTCTGGAACACCAAAAATAGCCTGGTTCCTAGTCTTAAAAAGGAAATGGTAAGTAGATTTGGGAAGAAGCTTACCCGATGGCTGATGTATCTTACAACTGCACACTGCTGGGTTCTTCCAGTGAACAAATCTTAGAAGTCAGTCAGATCTATCAACTGCTCCTTCAAAACCCGTAGAGAGATGAGTCAAAAGCAAATTTGTGGAGTCTGTGCAGTGGTTCTGATGGGAAGGATGTGGCAAGTTTGGAACGGGCATGGCATCGAGCCTTGGACTTTGTTCATGTCTTAAAAACTGGTATCTGAAAAGGAATTCTAGCCAGAAGCCTGCGTGGATTCCAGCAGAGCAGGCAGCCGGGATATTGAATAATCCACGCTGTGTGGGAACCTGCCTACAAATTGAAGGATGGCAGATAGGATGGAGGAGGCAAGAGGTCAGTGGTATGAAGCTTAGGGAGCACGTGGTTTGAATGCAACTGTGAAACCTAAGACACCTCATCAATTTGTGAGACTTCTTTAATAAGTGCTCAGCTTCTTCTTAACACAGGGAATCCTCTCCAGAATTCCAGACACATGAAAGACATTAACTCATAATTCCTCATAGTCTCCTGAGTACCTGTTAATAATTATGGTTGGCCTTTTTGGCCTTAGAAGCTTTGAATTACCTGGTGTTAAACCTTTTAGGGTAAACTGGAAACCAGGATAGGATGCAGTGTGAGAAGTTATATTTATTAGTACTTCTGTGCATTGACAAGTCTGAATGAAGTACATGGTTCTTACTTGTTCAGGATTAGCCAATATCAAATTGAAATGAAGAAAAACTATTTATATGTACTTAAAATAACAGGTTTTAAAGAAATCTTGTAAAGAAAAGAAAAAAGAGCAGCAATAAAATCTGGTCTGAGATCATGCTATTAAACAGAAATATTATTAAAAGAACACTTTTTAGAAGAATGAGAATGATCAGTTTGCCCAGCTGTTTGAGTAGCAAGGAAAATGTTAATTAAAAAATAATTTTAAAAAAGCACAGATAGTATTAATCTCAGAATAAAAAAGATGAGTAAAAAAAGCAAGGCAGATTAGATCCTGGTGTTGTGGAGTGTATGCTCTAAACTGTATAACATATGTAATAAAGGTGAAGCACCCTCCCCTAAACATAGAGAGAGCATTGAGTCATGCAGCAAACCTTTTACTCATTACAGCTCTGAAGAATTTGGGGTCAGTTCTCCATCCCAGTATAAAGGAGACTTAAATGTAGTGTTCCTGTAATATATGTTCAGTTAAAAGCCCTCCTCCCAGCTTTCCACTGCCAGAATGAGGTAAAGAATCTGGAGATTTTAGAACTAATAAGCCAAGCAGTAAAATGGTGCACATTTGTATGAAGCCTGATGAAGGACGGGAATGCACCCAGGGAAGGCCTGGCTGCTTCGGCACAGACTTGCTGACGGGTGGATGCACCAGGACTGAGTTCAACGAATCAACCCTGGCAAATACCAACCAGAAAATTCAAAGGGGGGGGAAAAAAGGCAAGAAAAACCTGTTATACAAACCCACTGTACGGTATGACAGCTGGGCAAGCCATCCACCTGCAAACCAACAACAGCTAAACCCCAGGAAATTGGGAAAGAACTGAAGAAATCTTTGAGGCGTGTGTTGGAATACCCGAACATCCCTGTCTTTCATTGATGTGGGAGAAGAAAATTGAAAATCCGCTTTCTCTGGGCAGAAAAAGCTGTAAGTGTAATTACAGGCACACTGCACTGAACAGGAAAGCTCAGTAAGACAATTACAATCAAATACTCCAGCTCTGGCTTGTTTGGGAGTCTCTGTAGGTCAGAGATGAGATAGATGCTCTACAATCCATCCTGTACTACAACTCCAGCCTTTCCACAGCACTTTGATGGGATCGGAAAGTTATTCTTTCAGTTGCAAAGGTCTCAGATCCATTCAGAATTCCTACATGCCTCATTACTAAAAAGACTTTGACAATAACGAACCTCCTTTAAACATTCTGAATGCTGCCTTTAAACATGCTGGGTTAGAAAAATTGAAACTAATAAGGGCAGGGGGGGAAAAAAAGGAAAATTCTCGCATTTTTAATAAGACTGAAAGTATAGCATTTCCTGACAGATTTAATTCTCACTGTGAATGTCCACTCTGCATTTGTGATATTTCAAAAAAGCCTGGATGGAATCACATGAAGTGAGTGTTTGCGAAGTTAATAGAAAATTCTGGCCCTTCAACTCCGATAAATGTAACTCCGGAGTGCTATGAAAAATTTCATTTTCAAGGAAGCCTTGCCTTTTTATGGGAAATTTTTCCAGCTGAAAAATTTTACTGGCTCCACTCCTCATTCCCAGTTATGGCCCTGATTTGGAAATACCTGTGAAAAACAGTATATTGGTTTCAAGGAAACCGCTAGGAATGCATGGATGAAAGCATTGTAATTGAGGACATCCAGATCTGTTCTCCCAGAATTGCTTTATATTTACATGGTCCGTTACTTACATGTGCTGAAGAGCAATACAAACACAGAAAACTCCAAGAGGGTGAAAGTTAGCCAAGAAAACCAGCTGTGCATGACTTTGAGTCTTATCCCAAACACTTGGAATACATCTGTATGACCCGTCAATACATCTGTATTTCTGTATTTGCAATGTGACTGGTTTGGTCCTAGAACTACTGAGCCATAACCGTGGAGGTACATAAAGCCGGTGCAGTCACGGAGAAAGGAAATTTCTGTGTCTTTGTGCACAAAATTGTTTGTGTACAGAATTAGCAAGATGGGTTACAGATGTACCTCGGAGAAACAAGGCAATTCACTTGGTCTTTTGCAGAGCATTCTCTTAAAAATTCTTTACAAAGCATTGAAAAGATGGGGAGGGGAGCAAGAAGGAAATATATATATATTTCCTTCCTCTATATATGTTCCCAAGAATCGCTGGAATCCTCAAGGCCATGCAAATAGTTTGTTCATTTGCTGTAACTTCTTTTTAACCATTCAGATATCTTAGGACTGGTGAGAAATTAGGCTGAGTAGGAAGAATACAGGGCAGGAAGTTGAGGGATTTGAGCTCAATTCCAGCTTTAGGACAGAATTCCACATGACCATGGGCCTCTTGTTTGGACCTGTGTTCACCTACGGTGGAAACACAGAGTGTTTTACCCACGCCCTGACCTGAAATAGTTGTGAAAGAAAGATGGTGCTGAGCCACTGTTTTTAAGCTAGCTTGAGCATTCCCATGTGCTGTGGAGTTGCACAGTGCAGGCTTTACCTGGTCCTTTGCATGGACCTGAAGTAAATTAGATTTTGATTTTACATTAAGTCCCTGTTAGTATTGTGTGAAGAGATTGTAGGACTGTGGTCCTACATCACTATAATGCCCTCTCTGGGTAGTCTATCCATCCAAGTTCAGGTACCTAGCTGTTGTGCCAAGTTTAGGAACCTAATTACATGGGGAGGCTGGTGAAGTGGTCTTATGGGAGTAGATGTATCCCATGGAATTGATTTTTGCGTTCTCTTGACCGTGGAGACACCACTCCCCTGATTTAAACTAGTTAGTCATTGATCCAGGTCTCTTCTTCCAGAATATCATTGGCTTAGTTTGTTATTTTCCCATTGAAAAGAGTAATCTGAAAAAGAGGGATAGAATAAATGTTTATGTATGTGCAACTATAGAAGTTAATCTGCAGTGTAACAGTTGCACATCCTACCTTTATGTAACTTTTTTCATACATAAATCCATTGTAATTGATTCAGTCTTTGACAGTGTTGGTTTGATTAAATCTGGCACAAAAGTTGCCAGTTCTGAGTTTGCTAAATCTTGAAATATGGATCCATTTGGGGCCTCTTCTTTAAATAGCAGTTCTTCAGCTTTAGTGGAGTCGCTAGTTGAAGTCACCATGAGATTTCAGTTCTGTGGAAAAAGCACTTGTTATAAATCTCAAATAGTCAGTAATTGATCACAGCCTGGAACTGTAAAACTCTATCTAAGTGCCTGAAATAGCACATGTTTGTGGGGTGGTGTGTGGTTTCAGTCCATGTTGAGAGAAAGGGAGACCTTGGAGAATATGAAAGTCTTCAGGAGCTTTCCACTAATAGAAAGGTCAAGGGACAGCATTGTCAAAGCATCCCGTCATTAATGCCATGAGGTGAAAAAAACCTTCTTTCAACCCTCAGTGTCTCAGCTGTTACAGAATATGAACATTCCTTTTGTTCGTATCTCTGAGAAAATTGCTTGATTCTGCTTCCTTTTATATCCCCCCCCACTGGGTACCCTGCCAGTGTACTTGCCAAGGTCACCTGGCATTGACAGAAGTGATCAGCTGTGATCCAGTCGTGCCACTCCGACTGAATTTTCCTCAAAGCATCATTCTGAAGTGGCAAAAATTACACAGCTTCCTTTCTCCCCACTGCAACCTCCATCCTCCTAAGAGCCAAGGACTTGCAGACCTCTCATGGGTGCCTGCAGTTCAGCAGTTTTAGGATTAAGCTGTGTGGTAAAAGATGAGACTTACAGGGCATTTGAGAAACTACATCCTGACATAAGAACTTTAATTTAGTTTTCTAGTTTTTTCTTTTTCTAAGAAAACAACAAACAGCTTGGGCTCTGTTTTCTGTTTTTAACAAGTGTTCAATGGGAACATCCCTGTGGCTCTTCATTTATTCTAAACATAATTTATTTTTATGTTAAGATCTCCATCTGTTTGCTCTGTAAGATGGTTTGGGATCAATGATACTTGAAACTTTAACAACTTCATGAGGATAAAACCTTTTTCATTTGAGTAATTTACCACTACAGCAACAATTACTTTTTGGAATTAAGGAAAAATAATCTCTCTCTGTCATGATGCTGAACCTGGGCACCCTAACTACCTTTCCTTCAGGGACATCTGATTCATCTAATGGTCTCTTGACTTTACACAGCACAGTAACTTGGGCACTTATAGCTGGTGTTTTAAATTGGTGTAATGCAGGATCTCTCTGACATGGTTTCATAATGCTTGGGTGAGTGCCCTAAAAGCTGGATCATTCTTCCATGTTGCTCAGGAACTTGGGAGTGGAGGAGGGAAGAAAGCAATCTTTTCCCACCCAAAACCCTTTAGCTGAAAAGAGCAAATCCCTGCCTGCTGGTTTTTGCCCTGTGTTCAGGAGTGGGGCAACTCGAGTGAGGCTCGTGAGAAGGACCTAAAACTTTACTGAATGGAGAAAAAACCCAAAATAAAACAGTGACCAGTGATGCTCATATACATTGCTACTCTAATGCTGTGTGTTCTGGAATCGAGATCAACTCCTTGATGTCCAGAGCAGTCTGCAGCCTGTTAGTCAAGGCGCAGTGTATGAAAGAAGGTAAATGATAGTGGAAACAGGCAGCGTAATAATTCAGACAAAACTTATGTGGTTACATCAGAGATGTCCACAAGTTCAACCAACAAGAAAGCTTCAAAATTTGCCTGATAGAGGGACTTCACAAACTTCCATGTGCTGAGAGTGAGTGTGAAGTGATTCTTTCTAATAACTGATCCTGAACAGCCACAGGCTTTTTAATATTTTGCTTTCTATAGTTTTGTTATTAAAAATCCTTTTACTTATTACATATTTTGTAATAACACATCAATTTGAAAAGATTAATCGATCCTAATATTAAAAATTTAGTGGCTTTCTAATAAATTAGCCTTTGTATCCAGCTAGATTGTGAAAGGTGTTACAGAAGTAAAGCAGTAGCAGGATGCCACAAGTTCTTTCAAATCAAATACCCCACTCTTTGCTTGAGGCAAGTCTCTGTTTTTTGGGCAGAGACCTTCTGATGGAGCATTCCAGATATTCATGGCAGGGTTTATGTAGCTTGTTTAAAGTTTTAAAATAAAAAAAAAAAACCTATGTTTTTAATCTCAACTTTGAGAATTAAAATTTAACTGGGGTGGAAAAACATTATATTCTTAAACATGGATCAGCTATCAAGTGATGTTTCAGGTAAACAACTCAATTCCCTTTTTCCTTGTACTTTCTTTGCAGTACTGTGGCATATTTTAAGGGGAACGTGTATTTAAGCACTGGCTGGAGTGGAGTACAGAGCATGTGCATAAACTTTTGCCTTGCTTGGAAGGTCCACACATATCTTCACTGGAGTGGCTTAGCACAGCTCAAACAGGGTATAGGGCCAGATGAATTAGTGGGGCCTATCTCCTAGAGATGTGTTTGTTTAGCATGGCTATATTTAGAGTTATCCTGCCCAAAAGGGCTTGTAGTAAACTTCCCCTTCCTTCAGAGAAACATGACCCTTCATCAGCACAGCAGACGATGGTCAGACTTCCAAAGCTACCAGCAAAACTGGATAAATTCAAGTTTCAAGAAGTCACTGTTGCTCTCCTCTCCTCTGTTTTTTTCCCAGCTGCAGGGGAATAAAAGATACACCCAGCTGAAGCACTGACAAACAAAAAAGAACTTGCAGCTGGTGGTGGGCCCTGGTATCCACCTCAGGGTAGCTGTCTGCTGAGCAGATGAAGAGGAGGGTGGTCTAATCATAAGCAAGTCAGACTAAAGAGAAGCAGAGTGACAAGTATGACTGATTCCAGCCTTAGGTTTATTGTGGGGGAGGAGATATTGATGTTATTGTTAATGCCAATTAGGACAAAACTCTTTCTTGGCAGTAAGCAGCGGAGGGTGCCTGTGGAGAAGCCCAGCTGCTGGAATGGCACCAAGTATCTGGTGGAGCACCTGCATTCCAGATGTGTATCTCTGTGCCACTCCATCTGCTGAGCACTCCATATGCTTAAGGAAAGGGTGCAGAAAGTTATAGATTTCTTACTGACTATTACAGCATTTGACCACCTCAGCCTCCTTTGACCTGTAGGCAAAACCTAAAACAGTCCTGAATTCCTCTGGATTCAGTTCACTAACAAAATTCCTCTTGTGAGGGAAAGAGGGTCAAGTTTTCTCTTGACCATGGTAAATCAGTCCATGGAATTACACCATGCAGAGGTAGTGGGGTAAATTTAGTCAGGCTTTGATGGAGGACAAATGTGACTCTGCTGTAGCAATGTTCTGCTTGCAAGAGTTGATGTCCTTTAAACAGAAAGTTGCCTGGAATCTGCAGCATGAGCTCTTTTCATCCACACATGGACATGGGTCCTCAAATAAGGACCTTCTTGTTCCTTCCCAGCATCTGAACAGAGTCCAGGTATAGCAGACTTTACTTTTTTCTTTGCCCAATTGGTTATGAAGTAGAAGAGCAGGATATACGAGCCTTATTCACATGGGAGGAACTTTTAGTCTCATCTCTGTGCTATCTTTTTATCTCTCTTCTTTCTGTGTAGTTGTTCTGGCTGTGATATTGTTGCTTTTGTGAGACACTGGGTGATCTCATTAAAGGAAATCCCATAATGGTTATTATTAATCTTGGATGTCAAACACTCACTTTGTCCTTTAACTTTTCTGTTGACATATTGAGAGACCAGTCACTGTGTGACTACTTATGAGAAGGATGATGCTTTTGAGGGAATAGAGATTGATTTAGGACAAGCTGAGTAGGAAACCATGGCTATCGTGAGCTTTAGTGAAATCTGAAGGAAATTTGTCGTGATTCATCCACAGTTGTTAATATGACAAAGCCCAGATCCATACAAAAGAACACCTGGCCTGCTAGGGAACATATCTCTTGAGAGCAGCACTGGCCCACATGTTTGTTGCTCTAGCAACAAGCCTGAACGTGGGTCACTGTTTTTTAAAGCAGCACAAGAAAGAACAGATTGCGCTATGGGAAATTTTCTGTCATAAAGAAAATTGTATTTGCTCTACAAACACTGAGTGTTCTCACTTTGTAAGGACTGACTGCCACTCTCTGAATCATTAAAGAACACAGAGGCCTATTTCTTGACTCTTGAGAATCCAAAGATGTGCCAAAACATACACAAATTTCATATTTTCCAGTAGCTACAAATCAGACCCTTTCTCTCAAGAAGATCCCAGTTTAGAACAGTCTCCTAGGTCACTTTACAAACTCAAAGTGAACCAACTTTAGAAAGTAAAATAATTTTCCTTATAGGGTGAATTTTACCCCTCTGCTCAAAGCTTTTGCATCACCTTTCCTTTCAGGGTAGGGTTCAGATGATGACTTGCACTCTTTCCTCTGCACAGCTGTGCTCTCTCTCAAAATGCCTCTGTATATGAACAAATATGAGTGTTAACGTGGTGATACATCACTAGGTTTGGTTTTAGTAACTCTGTCTCCCACTCCTCCAACTCTGAAAAACTTGTAGATACAAATATGTGTAATAGACACATACACATGTATGTACAGCAGGGCTGAGAGAAGCTTGGATGCCCTGTGAAACACCTGTATTACAAGATGTTTCATAATCTATTGTAATATTCTACTTTTTCTGGTGCCTGGGTTCCTACTTGGTAGACAGACCACCTTTGTTAATTTTCCCTGTTTCTCTTCTGATTCCTGGTTTTACATTTCTTCCCCTGGTAATACTCAGCCAGCACAATAAGGATTTTTTTTTTTTTTAAGGCTGGACAACAAGGAGGAGAAAAATGGAGAGAGATACTTTGAATCCCAGAGGTTACTAATTTCTGTCTGAACCGAATAAATGGCTGCATATAAATGTGTTTCTTCCTCTTTCAAAAAAGGCTTTGCCTTTTTTTTTTTCTACTGACCCTGGGTGAGTCTGGAGTTACCTGAAACTGTTTGGAGCCGTTCAGAAATCGTAAGCTTTCCCACCTGAATTCCTCCCCTGTCAGCTGGAGGGGGCTTTCAGGTGGGTGTTTGTTTCATTGCACCTCAAAGGGATCCGTTCCTCCGCTGAAAGACAAGCCCAAGACAATGTTTTACAGAGCAGAAGATATTGTGAGGGACCAATTATCACATAAGTGGTTCTCACGGCTTGGGCTGGTACTGTGTGCCAGGTTGCACATTAACTTCTTTCACTGCTTTTCACCCAGTTTACTCAACATTCTCAAGTGGTGGCTTTGTCAATTGTTTCTCCTGCTGATATTTTGACAGATGATAGCCCCTTGATGCCAGCTTAGCCCAGCTAAGAAGAAATAGGCCAACGTGAAACCTTAGACCAAGTGGCTGCTCTCATGGTATGGAGGAGCAGTAGGCTTTGGTTCTGGTTTGGAATAGTTATTAATTTCCATCTGACAAATAGATCTCCCAAACCTGCTCTTGCAATATTCTCTGTACGTACCCCATTAAAAAAAAAATTAACATGGAGATTTTATTATATTTTTTTTTCTCTGCCACACCAAGCTTAAGTATCCTCTAATTAATGTCAGAATACACCTAGGGAGTGTGTCTGAATCATATGAGCACAAATGTATTTAAAGATTTATAGTGTTTCATTGATTCCAAAGGAATGTATAATGACCAGGCAATTTTCAGCCTAGTTTTCCTATATAAATCTTACCAAAATTGCTGACATTGTGTTATTAACACCAGGGGCTGGTGTTGCTGCAGAGTGAAGAGATTTATGTGGAGGATAAAGCAGAAATCCTGTGAAAGTGAGGTTTGCTAATTCATCTGGCTGTTCATTAGTTTAAGAGCTTTCTGTAGTTTGTATATTGCACTGACTTTTCATTTTTTCTTCTCATGATTAGAGATGCTATATAAAAAAAAATAATTAAGATTTTCTTTGTAGTGGGAGCTGAATCTTAACTATATTCTTTTAAGTTTTTTCCCTAGCTTAATCCTGTTAGGTGCTGAATGCTTTCCGTGGTTTCAAATTAGTGTAGGAGCTGAACTCAGGCAGGGCTTAATGTTATCAGACCTTTCTTTTCCATCCTTCAGGGTTTTTTTTTGACAAGGAGTGACACAGAAGGGCTGAGAGAATGATGCTTAGAACTCAAACTGTTCTTAATAAACACATATCACAGGTATACATATGTAAATGTGTACCACATATTTGTTTCCTTATACTACTATTAATCTTTATAACATTTAGACAGTAAAGAATGTAGAAAAGCAACTTTACCTTTTATTACTTATACTGTTTCTTTCACATGTTTTTTTAAACCAAACTGGGAAGATTACTGTAGATTAAACTAATTTTATTTTTTTCTTCTCTTTGTTTAGTTTCTCTTTTGAAGCCAAAGGACTATTTAATGACATACGAAAAGCTCTGCTTTCAGAAAAATTTAAAGATTACCAATCATAATGAGGATGTTTTTGTTAAACTTCCTTTTTTTTTTTTGATTGCAGAAGCAAATCCTTTCTTCAGCAGACCTGAAAATGTCAGGGGAAGGGGACAGACCTGTGATGTAGGATCTTTCTCTTCCTTTTCTTCTGCATATGTATTCATATAAGTGTGTGTGTGTCTTGGGGTCTTCATTTTACAAGCAACAGTTTGCAAAATGTTCCTGGTTATTACACATCATCTGTTAAATCATTCAAGTCAGTTGAGTGTATATTTGCCTGAAATTAAGCATGTGCTTAAAATCAAGCACCTCCTGGAGTAAGGGCCTGTATCCAGAAGCACTAAGCTCCATGGGATCAGTGCTCCATGGGATCTTCAGATAAGAAGAGTCTCAGAGGTTACAGAAATTTGGGGTCTCAGAGTCTGAACTGTTGAGTTCAGTGGGAGCTGACACAGCTTTACCCTGTCCAGGATCAGGCTTTGAATGTCTAGAGAACAGCAAGAAACATGTGCAGAAGGGCCTAGTTAAGGAACTATGATTTAATTTTTATTTCTTATCATGCTGGGGTCTGGAGGAATATTTTGTGCTATCTGGTTGACTGATGGGTCTGAGAGGTCCTACTCCAGGGGGCTCATAATCCCAACCAAAGAGAAAACATACTGGAAAAACCTCCAGCAAGAAGGACTTTGAAAAAATCTCTTTTCTCACATATTTAGCCTGAACTAGCAATAACAACTTCGATGCAGGGCATTTCCTGAGGATTAATGACTGTCTGGGGTCATCATCTCCTCCCAGTTAGTTATTAATCCCCAGGAAATACTCTGTGCCTTGATCATTATTGCTTAATTAGCATTGAGAATGTGGGGGGTTTAGGTTTCTTTTCATGCATCCTGTGAATTGCTGGGGTGGGGGTTTCTTTCATTAACTTGCCCTTTTCAGCCTGGATGGGAGCACGGGCTTTGCTTACAGTTTGCAGGTTTGAGAATTTAGTCACAGGGTTAAACCTTCCCGAGCAATTTGAGTTCCATGTGAAAGCACCACTAAAACAGCCCACATCTGCAGTGCATCAAGAAGTGTCCCCCCCTTCCAGCTCTGCTGAAAAACATCGGGTGGCACGGGGGCAGTTGCTGGAGTCTGGGAGCAGAGGATGCTGAAAAAGGGCAGGGAAAGCTGGGGGGTGGAGGAGGGAGAAGAGAGGGAAAAGAGGGAAGCTCCGAGGAGTGGAGATGTCAGGCGCTGCCAATCCCAACAAACAATTTTATCAGCCACAGAAGAAGTTCTCATGTCATATGAAATTTTGAAACTTCGGGAAATTTTTGGAGTCCAAGCAGTCTTCAAGGAAATGCTGCCCAATTCAAAGGGCCTTAATTACAGCAAACCAAATGTATTTAGTTAAAAGAGTGAGGATAATAAAAAAAATCAGACTGTATCCTTCCTTTCCCATCCCTGGAGGAGAGGAAGATGATGTATAAAGTTCTTTTTCAAGCACTGTGTGGTGGGACTGAGCTCAGGAGAGCTGTCCCCGCCCACCATCCCATTCCTGCATTGTTATTCCCATACAAACTACCCACAGCACCAGGAGATAAACTCTGCATGGTGTATTAAGGTTGTTTTTGGGAATGTGTAACTCCAGCTCCACACAACTCCAGGAGTGATGGACAGAGCTTGGCCCCAGGGATGTAGGCACTGTGAATCCGTGAGCCTCCAGGCACACTATGGTTACATCTGTTGATCTATTTGTTATGTGTGTAGCCTTAAGTATATTTTGAAAAGAAAATTAATTTTAGAAAGGAAATATCAAGTTTTCTGCTCCAAACAAAGTCATAATAGGACTTTTTTTCAAGGCTTCTTTAAAAACATTTTTGTAGAACTCCACTGGGGAGGCAGTTGATGTTCAGTGACGTTTTCCTTGCTAGTTGTTCTTCAAATCTCATTGCTCTCTTTCTGCTGTGGGAACCTCTGCTCAAGTCTCCTTGAAGGTCTTTTCGGTCCTGCATATTTTAAGTGAAAGTTTTAGTAATGTGGGCTTAATCTTTAGGACCAGAGGTGAAAATCACTTTCATGCCTTGGAGTGAAAAAAGCTTATCCTAAACAAATATCTGGCCTCACAAATATTTATGGCTGTAGTGAAAATATGCAAACTTTGGGCCTTAAGTGCCACTCTTTTGAGTTTTCTGTCTAAATATTTGTATTTTTGGGGATGACACACTTCTCTTGGCTATGGAAAAGCCATTTGTTTGAGGGAAGGTGATACTGTAAAAGAAGTACCTGCTTGGTTGTTAGTTCGAAGAGCGTGTGATTTGGAACAAAAATGTATTTCCTTTAAGTCCACTCTCTGAGTATTTATGCTCTTTAAATTTTGCCTGAAAAAAACCCAGATGGATACACACAATATCATCTATAAATCAGTGCAAATAATTATTTCCAGTTAGTTTGAAAATAGCTTTTCAAAGACACAGAATCCACTGTAACTGAAATAACTCCACCTAACCAGATAATACTTATAATTAATTCTATAGATATAAAGAGATATAACTGGTTTTGACCTTTACCCTGATCAGCATTAAATCTAATGCTCATTTCAACTCTTTCCTTAAATATGGAAAAAGGCTTTTGACAGAGTCAATGGCAACTATATATTTAGATTCTCCATGGAGTGCACTGTAATATTCTCATCCAAATCTTGGTCTTGCTATTGACCTCTGACAGTCAATGTATGGCCAATGTCAAACAATAAAAGGCATAAAAGGGGAGAGGGAATAGAAAAAGAGTCATTATGTAGATGATATATAAATGTCCATTAATGAGACATTCCTTTGTGCTTTCAAGTTCATAGCAGAATTCGACATTGAGTAGGTCTCAGGGGTTTTAAGGCTTCATCACACATATTTTTTTCATGGGTTTATTCTTACTAAAGAACAAAAATGAGAGACCTGCTTTAAAAGAAGAGGCTATAGCCCTAGATAACATCAAAATTAAATGTATGGGAAGAAATTTCTCTGTGTGCTCGGGAGACAAAACAACATCATAAATATTGGGAGGTTGTATTTTGCTGTAATAAGCCCAGTCTGATGTACTCCAGCAGTGCCCAGCCTTGGCTGAGCCCTCTGGTACAGGAAGATGAATAAGAGTCAATAAAAATAACTGTAGGGGAAGGCAAATCTTGGAGGATTTAGCCTGTGGAGTGTCATGGGTAGGAGCTGTCCCTGTGCATCTGACTTCCCCACAGCCTTGAAGCTTCCAGCACACCTGCTGGCAACTGGGTCTGAATTTGCTCAGATTAATTAGTACAGAATTAGTCAGAGCAGGAAATCAGAACAGACCTAAGCTTCATTTCTCAGTTTTTCAAAACAAGGTCTGGGTCCTGAATAAAGCCTAATGTGAAAACACTGTGGGAACAAAGGTCTATGCTTTTAGCCATGTTGGAGAACTCTTCTGTCTCCCAGTTGTAGAGAGAAGAGATCTGACTGGGTTTTGCAAGTTGACCAAAATATGGAATTATCCTAGAGTTTACTGGAGAGAGTACAGACTAATTCCCTTTGACTAACATGATTCCCATTTGAAAGAATAATGGTCAGGAAAACTGTGCTAAAATTCCCTTAGTTGCAGTCTGGTTTGAGGAAGAATCTGAACTCCCGTTATTACACCTATGGATTGTGATGATATTAAGCTGCAGAATAGAAAGTACTGTATGAAACTGTGTGTCCACTGAGGTCAGTGGAAGGCTTGCATTCAACTGAAGTGAGGGCAGTGTTTTATTCTCCACCTAAAGTAACAGATTATGTTGTTTTTAATCCACTCATCCCTGGAGAAAAGTTCCATTCTGCTTCTTGTGATCACTAATGAGTCTCTGCTCTCTAGCTACTTCTCTGGTCACCTTGAAAGGATCTGCTCAAAAAGCATGGTAGAAAGTATATCATTATTTGTTCTAGTTATTGAAAGGCCAGTAAGGCAGAGAAGATGACTTGATTCAGGGCTTCTGGTTTTTATGCTTGCTTCTGATGATGGCAAACCAGGTCTGCATCAAAGTTGTGAGGTAGATTTCCTGTAACCCTGGTTCTCTGCCCGTCCAGATCAGGGATGTACTGGAGAAGGTCTGGTGCTGGTCTCTTCCCAACAGGCTGTTCAGACATGGTCTGACAGTGCAAAGTATTATACCTGAGCTAGAAGAAAAGAGGAAAGAAAGGCTCTGTATCACTTGGTAAAGAATGTAACAGAAATGGAAAACAGGGTCTGCGGACCTGAAGTCATCATAGCAGCCTTGTACCAGGAAAAGGAAAAAAAGGAATCAGAAACAATTCATCTCAACCTTCTGTTTCCTCGTATTTCTTGTAATATAGGCATGAAATGTCTTAGTACATGTATTCTGTATCTGAATCCAGCCTTTTTAGGGAAGCACTCAGTTCTTAGATCAGCGTTAAGCATGTTGGTTAAAACAATAGTAGATAGGAATGGTGAAACCCTTCCTTGTCTTTGAAAATCTGCTCCTGCTTATTGGGTAGCGGTCAAGAAGACAGACTTGGGATTATTCTTTTCTTTTCCCATTTTTTGTTGTTATGGGAGGGAAAAAAAAAGTTGTCTTTCTTATCTGAAAACCAGATGTTATCATCACTTGGTTATAGCTCTGCTGGTACAGCATGTTTTGTTTATTAAAGAAAAGACAGGGTTGAAATGAGATCTGTGTGATACGTCATCAAGCTTGATGCATTTGCAAATAATAAACAGGGTGCAAAGAGTGGCTTGAGCTTGTGGGTTGCAGCTTACCGTCATTTTAATGTAGGCCTCGAAATACTAATGGTAGTGTAGGATCTGTGCCTTTAAGTTGGAAAGCACCTTTGAAAAACGTTATTAAAAAAGGCACATTTCATCAGTGACTTTCCTTTGTTAGGAAAGATGGACTCTGTCTCGTGGCAGCTGTAGTTTAAGTAAACATAAACTCTGGCCCAAATTTCATAACCATCATTTCCTCAAAGCTAGCAGCACTAAACCAAACTGCAGTTTTGTTTGGCTAACCCCAAAGTAGGATGTGGTTGCCAGCCTCTGGAGCCACACGATCAAGTTTCAAGCAGACACTACCAGAACTGTGCCATTGTCTTAGTCAGGAAAGTCCTGAATATGTGACTCCAACACCATCATCATGTTTAACAAATAAATGTAACCATAACAACAGGTATGCTAAAACCAAAGCCTGCATGCTCCTTGTCCTGCCCTGGGACAGTCCAGGAGTGCCAGAACACTGCTGGGCATAGGAGGAAAAAGATGTTGGGAAGTGAAGATTGGAAATGGCTAAGTCGTAAGGGAGGACCTCATTGCTCTCTGCAACTGCCTGAAAGGACGTTGTAGTGAGGTTGAGGGTTTGCCTCTTCTCCCAGTTATCAAGAGACAGGATGAGAGGAAATGGCCTCAAGTTGCACCAGGGGAGATTTAAGTTGGTTATTAGGAAAAATTTCTTCACTGAAAGGGTGATCAGGCATTGGAGCAGGCTGCTCAGGGAAGTGGTGGAATTGCCATTCTTGGAAGTGTTAAAATATGTGTAGATGTGACACTTAGGGACAGAATTTAGTGGTGAACGTGGCAGTGCTGGGTCAAAGGTTGGACTCTATCTTGGAGGTCTTTTCTAACAGTAGCGATTCTATGATTCTGGGATTTCCAACACCCTTTCCATTCTGCCATAAGCATGGGGCTCTCCACAGTGCTACCAGACATGGAGGACAAGCCCAAGACATCTGCTGTCTAGAGGACTTTCCCCTGAGCCCAGGCAGAAAGTCTCCTTTCCCAAAAAGGAAGGTTGAAACATAAAAGCATGTGGCTGCAAGGTGCCAAGTTGCTCCCCTTTCTCTGCACAGGCAGAGCATCTGTGTTCAGATACCTTTGGCTGCCAACTGATTCACAGAGGTGATGGGCTTTAGGACAGTGCCAAGCCAAGTGCCAGATCCCTCTGGTATAAGTGGCTGTGACTTCGTTGGTTGCAGTGGAAATAAGCTGATTTTGTCCAGCTGAAAACAAGGCTCCTTAGGCCTTTCTGTTCTCACTTTCTCCCCACCCGCTTCGCTTTTCCTTTTCTATTGCAAACGCCTCAATGAGACGAGGGGATGAACAGATGATAGAGTCAGTGCCCCTAGTTAATGACCAGCACTATATTCACAACCTCGTTTGGTTTTGTTCCTATTGGCTGCTTCAATGGTGCCGATGAGAAGGAATTAATTTTATTGAGGACAACTCAGTGAATTAAATGAAAAACTGCTCACTTGGCTGGAAAGGCTTTGACAGACGGCACAGCAGCCGGTCAGGTTTGAAAAACTTTACATCTCCTGGACGTGGGGAGAGAAGGAGGCAAGAGAAAGGAGGGGAGGGAAGGTCATTGTAGATAAGCTGCAAGGCGACTATTTCAAGGCCTCTGAAAAACAACAGAGCAAGCTGCAGTCTCTTATTTTGATTCATGGGTCTCCCCTCCCTTTTGTTCCTTGATGCACTAAATCTGTTCCTTAGCCCCCCTCATTTCAATAAACACCCAATAAGAAACTAATCGTCGTATGGTGAATTAGAGAAGAAGAAAAGATGCTCAGAAGAAATGTTATGGTCATGGAAAACTCTTCTGCATTGTAACCATCTGGTGCACCACAATTACTATGAATGGGATAATTGAGTCCCAAATAACTTCTTTTGGGTACAAATAATAGCCGTCACCCTGATTTGTATTCTTCACAACAGCATCGCCCCATCATTTCACATCACATCTGCACATTTCATTGATTGGGCACCGCGCTACCAATAAGTTACTGCACTTAATTAAGCCCACATAATTCTCTTCAAATGAGCAGGAAAGTTTGTGTATAGGCCAAAAAGAAAAGGGGCTGCAAATGAGACTTTAGTGACTCCACTTTGTATGAGGTATTGAGATTGATGGTGATCCCATGCCACCAAGGTTTTCCTTCAACACAGGAGAACTGTGAAAGCATTAGGCAGCTCAACAGCTGTGTATAATCTGAGGAAGGCCTGATTTCAGACAAACATTCTCCCGGAGGTGATTGAAACCCCATTGTAGCATAATCTCGCTTTTCAGAAAGTGTTACAATTCATTTGATTTGATTTCTCGGGTGTCTGGCTTTCACAGCATCATTAAAAACTCTGTAAGGAACCAGGAAACAGAGTCCTCTGCAAAGCAGCATTGTCTGCTCTTCAAGTGTGTTTCACTTGAGCACTGGGAGAGAGTTGACAAAAAACAGGCAAACGTAAGCCTTGGAGTAAATATTGCAGAAAACAAAACTTAAAAGATCGGCTTTCTCAATGGGGAAGGATGAAGAGGCAAAATCTTGAAAGAGATTTTTCTTTTGCCCCATTTTGCTGCGATTTCCTATTTATGAGCTGAAGTAGGGAAGAGCACATTCCTTCAGTCTGCATCACTGATATGTTATTGTTTCACATGGGTTATTAGTTCTTTTTGAACTCTTCACACCTCAGAGTGACAGGCCACGCAACCTGTCCTGGCAAATAAGCCACCAGGAATGTGCTGGCGAGCCCAGTTGCTCAGGATCAAGCCCAAGAAGCCCTACTGGAATGTCGGGGTCTATGGGAAGCACAATAGTAGACAAAGAACAGGGTTACAGAGAGAGAAACAACTTAAAAGAAAATGAGAGTAAACCTCTGTCTTGCTCAAAGGGATTTTTTTTTTTCAAATCAATGTTTTCTCATTCCACCCAAGCAAATCTAGAGCAGACTTGAATACGTTTTTCAGAACAAGTGGCAAAATATCCCGTGAATGCTGCAGAGGTCACTTCACACACTCGCTCTGCCCCTCATTTGTTTATCTAAATGCTGACAAATTGCAGCATTTTAGCAACATATCTCTGGTACTGAACTTCATGTGCATGGCTTGCCCTCTATCATTGAGCTGATAATGAGGGTAAGCATAAAGCCTTCATTCACTGCTATAAAGGCTTCTGACAGTGATGAATACCAAGTAGAAGAATTAGGTGGTTTATAGGAGAATATGCTATTGTGTAAAACCTCTGTGCCTTTTATCAACCCTTCTGCTCATTTTCAGTTCCTTCACGTAAGCCATCTCTGCGAGCACTCCAGTGAGCTTTTCTCTCCTTACTTTTACTTTTTTAAGGAGGCTATCTTCCAGCTAAGACCTTGGATCAGCAATTATTCCCTGCTAGCCTCCCTGAAATGCTGGAGACCCCTTTCATTTCACCAGCAGATGATAAACATCCCAAATACCGGTGCCTGAGCCGTTTCCCTGCGAGGTAATTCCTATCTCAGCCTTGTGCGTGGCACGGAGCAGCAGCTGCCTGTCACCGGGACATCTTTCTTACAACAAAAGCAGCCTTGTCTTGGCATTTCTTTGCAAAAGCATCAACTAATATCCCTTTTATATGGGTATGTTTGTAGAAGAGGTGACTTCTGGGATGGTTTTTTTAAATTGTTGGCTGCAATGAATCAGATTAACATTTCATTGTTTGGGTCTGAGCTCTGGGCTGATTCTGGGAGCTGAGGGAAATGCGGGGAAAGGATGCTGACAGATCCTGATAGAATATCTAACCTGACTAAACTGTGGAACTCCCTCAGCGTTTTTATTCTTTGGGCCATGCAGCTCGTGTTCCTGTCTCCCCCAGTATAACCCACCTGCAAACACAACTCTGAAGCATTTTACTCTAAATAGGATCTGGATGTGCCTGAATTTGTGCTGGTAATACTGGTGGTCCCACAAAGATTCTTCTGCCAGAAAAACACAAGTGCAGAGGGATGGACTCAACCCAGTGTGAAGGAACAGACTACTAAGCTGCATTTGACATGAATTGTAGGATACCTCTGTGCTGGAGTCCTCACTGCTGTTTTCCAAGGGTAAAAAGCAGCAGCCGGGTTGCTGGCTAAAGGCAAAAGCATTTCTCCCTTTTTTTACAATCCCACCTTTATTCTGGACATACCCCAACAGTGTCTGCTGCCAGAGGTGTCTCTCCATCCTCTCTCTTCCCTCCACAGCTCTTGCAGGTAGATTCACCAGCTTTAAGCTAGAAACCCATGAGTCCCAGCCTGCCAGCACTCCTCTCTGCTCTTCCCATTTTTGCTTCTTTGTCAGCTCCTTCCCTTGTCATCCCTACATCTTTTCTCACCACCCTTTGCACCCCCATGTCCCAACTTTTCCCCGGCACAGCCTTACTCTGGGACAATTATTTCCCTACCTTCTTTTTGTTGTCATCTGCCCAAGTTATCCAGGTATACAGTCCTTACTACTTCTTGCACCTCTGGCTGTGCCCCTTTGCTTTCCATTTCCCTCCTCTGCTTTTCTCCTGGCTCTTCTCTGTTACTGGTGCTGCCTCCTGGCTCCCTTCCTGCTCTTGGCCAGCAGCCTCTGGGTTATTGCTGGCTCTGGGCTGGAAGAAAGGCTCCTGGAGTGGAAGCACTTACAGTGACATCTCCTTCCAGTTTTAAGAGGCAGCTGGAAGCATCCCAGACATTTTCAAAGGTCCTTGTTGCCTTCAAACATGGCTGGAAGACACAGAAGTGCTCAGTGACCTGCGTGCTTGCTGCCTCTCTCTTCTGTTGGCTCTTCTGGAAACTTCTGGTTATTGACCACTTCAGCATTCCTTTTCCTTTCTGCATCAAGAATATTCTTGTCACTTTAACACACATCTTCCCTTTAAAAAAAAAAAGTTGGGGACAGAGAGAGGAATAGCATTTTATTAAACGTACATGACACTGAGAATACAAAAACACCAGCATGGGATGAATTTACTAATCAAATGCAGACTTGGTCTACATTGTAGTATGACACTGGAAAGGAAATATCTCTTCAAAAGGTTTATTTTAACTCCAAAGGAAAATTAAGAGAGAGAATGTTGAAATACAGAGGAGTCCAGGGGGTGGCAGGGAGGGAAGCTGGAGAATAATTGATGCAAGTAGGGAAGTGGAGCCTCAGTGTAGTGGATAGGGCAGTGGATGTGTGCAGAGGACTTCAATCAAATTACTGTGCCTGGAGAGGCAAAGCAGTGGTCAGAGCTGGGTGAAGCTCAGCCATTCTCTTAGTGCTCCCACTGGAGGAATTTTGGGGTTTTTACAGTGCAGATCCTTTGTTCCTCACCCCGAATGCCACCATGGAATCCAGGCTGTAACTGGGGCAGCAAGAGTGGTTTAAGGAGCTTCTCTTTCAGGTGCTCATTTTCACCCTGCTGAGCCCCTCAGGGTTGTCCTGACAGACCTTCTTTAAATCAAATCAGTAAATTGATCTGGGTTTATTACTTTCCAGGTTTATTCTTAAGCCTGGATCCACTCGCTGCCACAGTTTACAGCCTGTTCCCACAAACTGCTGGCACATCCCAGCCGGGAGGCTGCGGGATGAGTTCAGCCCTGGGAACCAGCACATGGGGTGGGCACAGACCCCAGCGAGCTGGTGTGGCTGCTGCCCCCCCGCCCCACTCCCCCATTCCTCAGATAGAACCATAATTGTTTTTTTCACAGGCTTTGGTGGGAAGTTCCAATTCTTATTGTTCATCCCCGCTCTGCCTTTCATTATGATGGCTGTTGGGTCCCCTCGTTGCTGTAATGAGAACCAAGGAAAACATAATAATTCAAAGGGAAATATGAAAATGCTCTTCAAAATCAGATGTGTGAAACACTAGAGCTAAAAGATATATGTGAAGTGCTGGTTAGAGGATGCTGGAGCAAAGGCAGCTTAGAAGTTTTTTTTCCCCTCTTTCCATTATTCTCCAGAACGATGAATTCTCATTTTTGTTTCATGCAGAGCCTCTGAGCACTTAAGAGCAGTGTTGTTGTATGCTGTGAAGTTGAAGAGAGCTATTTTCACTTTAAAACTTTATTTCTTGGAGTCTTTGTTTCTTGGACTCGTGAGACATGTGATTTGGGCAAGGAAACAGCTTTCACCCTGTATTTCTATATGTCTTCAGGCAGAAAAGTCACAGGTTTACAAGTGGGAAAATCGAACAAAACTACATGGGGCAAATACATTAATCCTCTTTCCTCTTCAGAAGACTTTTCCAAATATTGATGGTTGGTTGTTTTATTTCTCAGAAAGCATGGCTGAATGCCACATGGCACATTGCACTTGCCATGCAAGGCTCAGTCTCCCCAAAATGCTTATAAGGCAGCTATCCCGCTCCTTTGCTTTTGACACCACCAAACCAGATTTCTCTCCAGCATCTTTGCACATGTTGTGAATCTAACCCCCTGAAAATGGATGTGATGAGGGCCTGTTGGGTTGTGTTACGTGAGAGGAAACTGTGCACACCACATTTTCAAAGGGGGGAGAATGCCTTCTGAAGAGGGCAGGAGGGGGTTCTGTGGATCACAGCAGGGCAACCCTGTGTGGAAACCCAACCATTCTTGCTGGCTTCTTCTAAGCTGCCCACAGAGTACAAACAATGCCAGACACATGATGTATGGATTTGATTCCTTAAAAAAAAAAGGTAATAAACCCCTTTCAAATTGTAATCTAGGTTACATTTTTCAGACACGGTTCCTGCAACAAATTCTCTTCAGTCTTATTTATGAGAAACCAGTGACTTCTGTAAATGTAGATGGCTGAGTCCCAACTTCTTGAGGTTTGCTGGGAGAAAGAGCTTTCAACGAAGTTGCAGTGGCGATGGGTTGTCCCTTGTGCCAATTAATCAGGGAGGAAATCTGCCACACATCTGTCAAAGCAGGTTCCTTTCTCAGTCACTGCCCCCAGCGCTTGAAGACGGCAGGGCCGATGGCACAGTGGTGGCTGGAATAACAAAAATGCCACCACTCTGGCTGGGTTTTCTGCCAGCAGGGTCTCACTCTGCTGCTTTCCATGTGATCTCCAGCTGGCCTCACGCTCCTGATGGGCAGGGGCTGGCCCGTGGGTGCCAGGGGCAACATGGGGTTGAGCAACCCTCTGGCTCAGTGTCAGGCCTGAATCCGACTCTGCTGTTGCCATTTGTACCAGCAGAGCCAGGACCTGTCCACAGCTGCCCTTTGCTTGTGCTCTGCTGCTTCTGCTCCTTCTGCAGCCTGAAAGTTTATAATGCAGGCAAATCTCCCTCCGCTCCTCCCCCTTGCTCTCAGCAACAGAGATGTGTTGGAAGGGAGACGATTTCAAAGGGATTTAATCAGTCAGGGTGCCAAAGTACTTCATGCAAGAGAGTTCTGTGTAATGGGAAAGCCTTTTAATGAGGAGGATATGTGCAGTGCTGGGCAGCTTCAGGTTTCACTGCTGGATGTGCAGGAGAGCAAACCTTGGCGCTGAGCAGCGTGTGACTTCACATCCCCGTGCAGCTCTTAAGGATGTTTAAACTTCAGCAGGTAGTTGGACTCGCAAAATGTTTTAAAACAAGGAGAAACGTAGATCATGTGTAACGGGCTGTCAGTCAGCACAAGGACTCAGCCATGGCTTTTTTAGTCTGTTTTGGTAAGGGAAGGTCAGGAAGGAGATTTGAACCACAAGCTGATTCAAAAATGTTTTATTTTTTGTAAACAACTCCATCTGGAACTAGTAAACGTTCAAAGTCTGAGCCAGCCCCTCACCACCTCCACACACCCCAGCCTGCCTGAAATGAATCCAGCAGCAACCATTGATTTCCATTGCCTTACAGAGCTGGGATATGATCACATCACCTCTGGGCCAGAAGAGAATACAATCACTCACTCTGAGTCATTACATAAGCTAAAGTATGTGATTTATTAAACCACAAAAAATAGGTTGTACTAACACTGAGACTCTGACTTGAAACCACGGAAGGAGCGACGTGGGGAGTTAAGGCTGGGACTCCCTCCTTAACCCATCTTGTGGTGCCTGGGCAGTGTGTGTGACCTGTGAAATCACCCCTACTTTGGAGACTCCCTGAAAGGCAGCACACAGAGGCAGCGATGGCATTTGAGCCTTAATGCTGATTTTTCTTGCTTTTGTGGGCTTGAGTTGTGTTTAGCAAAGTGACGATTTAATTTTCTTTTCTGGTTTGGTTGGATCCTGTTCTAGTCTTCCTAGACTTGGCCCATTACCTTGGAATTCAAAAGAGCAAATATATAAAATGATAAATAATAGGAAACACTTGGAAATTTAAAACGTTTCAGCGAAATATACAGGCAACTCTCCCAAAGAGTCTGTGTCTTGTTTCTCATTTTCAGTCTCAGAAGAGCTATACGAGACACAACCTATTAATGAGTTCTTAGGGATTCCTTACTCTGTAGGTCACTGCACCAAGAGCACTTAAAGTTTCCTAAGTGCAAATAGCAAACAGCATCTTTGGTCTTCTCTGTCTGCCTAAAGTCTGTGTACATCAGGCATGTTGCTGAGTGTGCTCAGGTTATCACCCTGTTTTTCATGTTCTGTTCCTAGGTCTGTGCTACTGGTTGTTGTTGGAGACAGGATCAGTTCTGGAGCTAGGTGGGATCCTGCAGTGCGTGTTTTTAGGGTAGAAGGGACTGCCGCAGTGGGTTTGCGTTCATAGATTGTTAGTGCAATACAAGGATGTTACTGAAGCGCAGCAATTGTTGGCTTCTGGTCCATGCTAGTGAGCATGAAACATTTGTTACAGGCCCTCAATGTTTCACAGTCCTTCCATTCCACTTAGACGAGCAGATTTGCACAAAGAAAACATCAAGGATTTCTGTGTGTTAGAGTAATTGATTTAGAGTAATAGAGTTAGAGTAAAATCTGCCTGAGTAATAGATGATGACCTAAGGGAAGGTGATCCCTGGCTTGTGATGTTGGCCATGGAAGTGACTCTGCCAGCACAGAACATCCTTTCAAGCCTGAGCAGATCAGGGAGGCATTCCCACTTCACCATGAACCTGATAGCCCTAGGAAAACCCATTTTGTAGTAGCTGTTGGCTTTGGTTTCTTCTATTGAATACGAGGCTTTGAATAAGCAGCAGATACGATACTTAAGACTTCAGTAGAATTTGGGGCGATGTAACATCTGTTTTACCCATTCCTGTTACTCAGGTTTGGTTGTGCTATATGGGACTGTTCTGGAGGAAAAGGCAATATCCTTAGCCAGGTAGTACTGACTATGCTTCAAGGAAAGGAATTACCCAGGATTCTGCCTGCATTACAAATGCTTTCGAGGTTAATCATCATGTAGTTTCTTCTGGCACATCTGTACAGCATGTCCTGGAGACATTCTGAAATGGTCCCCATTGATGTACAGGGTTTGAAAACACCATTTCCATTAGACCAGTTTTCAGTAAGTCTGAGCTCATCACGCCCTGGGAGTGTGTTAGATCTGGTGGATGCAGCCCTGGTGCCAAGAGGAGAGTCATGTTAGAAGGCTTCTCCTTCTGTGAGCAAAATACCTCTGAGCTTGGCTTTGTGAGTGACAGAGACACAGCAGATGAACAAGTCAGTGTTTATTTAATCCTTCCTTCATCTGATTCCTTTTCCCCTGAGTCCTAACACCTTCATGTCACTAATTAAGAAGAGAAAAAAATCTCGTATTTTGCTGGGATGGATGGGTGTGTATGTGTGTTTTGTTTGGGGCTCTTTTCTAGCTCAGGAATCTTGCTCTACAAAGCACCATAAGACTGAAAAGCCAGTTGCTGCAGCATCTTCCATTTCCATGGGCTCTGCAAAATATAAAACCAGAACAGTGTCAAAATTTAAAATATAGGTGGCAATCTTACTCTCAGCCTGTCCATAAATAAATCCCTTGTAATCCCTGCTCCTTCATTTCCTGTTAATAAAGCTACACTGCACTCCTAACTCCACCCCCTCTGCCATCTTCTAGGAACAGCACATTGCTCAGGATTTCCCATTCAATTTGAATCAATGGAAACACCAGAAGAGCCACAATGATCTGCCAAAAGGAACATGGTACAGCCAAGCAAGGGGCCAGACCAGCAGAGTGCACAGGACGATCAGTCAATGGACAAGTCATTAGAAAATTTAAAATTCCAGTGTGTGGGTGTGAAATTTTAGCCAAGTAGGTCTCTTTTCAGGTGGTCTGCGTTTTGGGAAAAAGCCCTTAGGAGGTGTTTGCAGAGCACCATCAGAATCAAGCCTGACTCTGCCGCAGGGCTCTGGCCCCAAGAGCAGAAGATAAAAGAAAGCACAAAGCAGAAAGAAATTAAATAGTCAACCAGCTCCTGACAGCTCCAGTTCCTCCGCCCTTCCTGGCCACTACAGGCACAGGACTCTGGCTCTCCAAGCGTGGCATTTTGGACAAGGCTGAGGGTGGGGCAGAGAGGCTCCTTCTGCAGCCTCCTTCCACTGTGTGGAAGAAACCAGCTGTGTAAGTGGGTGTGATCGGGCACACCGGGGCAGGGCAGGATCAGTGTCCTGTTGCAGAAGTCCTGGACAAATATTCTGTCTGCACTGACACTGTTTGTGTCAGGAATAAACCTCTATGTTGCAGTGCTGTCTCCACGTGGCTGCCGTGAGCTGGGGCAGGAGCTTTCTAATAAGACTAGGTTGAGTTCTAGAAAGTGTCTCCTGTAGAGAGAGGGCTGTCCAAAGGGATTTGGGGACATATCGTCCCTGTTTTCAGCAGGCAGAGGCAATTCCCAGTCTCTGGAGGGTAATCCTGTAACGCCCATCTGGACCTTTCTCTCCTTCATCCCCACCACCTTTTATCAGGAAGTCCTAAATGTCACCTGAGCCCTTTGGATAAACAAGGTTGCATTGTACATTGATTATTCCCATGAAAGAGCACAACAGCTCCTTTGAAGTCATTACAACCTCCTATTTGAGGGCTCCCGGGCAGAGCATGCTGGGCCTGACTCTCCCTGGCAGAGGTTTCCTGCTTCTGGGAGAACCATCTGCATTTGCATCAATGCAAGAACAGGGCTGGAATAAAACTCACAGTTTGTTTACTGTGCTGAGCCCTTGTCTGCAGTCTGTTGCATAAATTGTGTGGAGTCTCCAGTTAGTAAAAGGCATTGTAAAATTATTCTTGGAAAAGAAATTGCTGCACATGGGAAGCGGTTACTTTAGCAGACAGTGCTTAATAGTTGTTAATATTCTCCCCCCATGTACTCCAGAGCAGAAGTTTGTGTTTAGGATTTATAGCAAAAAGCTTATGCAGGATTTATTGGTCTTTAAAAGACATCATTTGCTGCTACTTAGCATTTGTATATTTATTTGTGTGTTTAAAGCAAAGAAGGGAGAAAAATCTCCACCTCTCCCTTTCTCTACCCTGGACTGAGGCCCCGTGTGCCAAGTCTCATCCGGTACAGAGGTTTTCTACAAATGAGTAATAATAAAACCCTGAAAATAGGTTTGATATTTTTAATGGAAATGCTGACTTGACCTTAGCTGGAGAGAGCCACGAAAGGTGCTGCTGCAATAAAGGAATGACTTCATCAGGAAATCAGGAAATCCTCATTCAAACCTCCAAATATATAAATATAACCATTTATTCCATTGTGAATCAAATGATGCCATGTCCTGTAATTAAGGGTGCTGGCAGCCAAGTTGTATCATACACTTATTTCAATCACAGTACATTAGTGGCTCAGCAACTTTGCTTTCTTGGTCACCTGCTTCAGCAAATGGCCTTGGAGCTTTGTTTCACAGCTTATTTGGTGATGACAGAGCCTTTCTCTACCTGAGGAGCAGGGATTCCACTAATTGCCTCAGGTCGACTGCTCTGGGATGGTTTATGCACCACAGGGCAGTTACAGTACAATAAAAGTGGTGTAAGAGCCGAATGAGTTCCTGATGTGCTGATGGCAGGTGAACCCTCACCTATCCTACAGCCTAGATGGAAAAACAGCCGTCAAAAATGGGCTGTACTGGCACTGCTTTAAAGAACTTAAAAAAACAGCTCTTAGAGTATTAGTCAGTGGAACATGGCAAACAGCTCCAGCAAGATCCCAGTAACATCAGTGACAAAATCCAAACGTGTCCCAGGAAACCAAATTCAGTCCTACAGGAGCTGACCTTGTGGATGATGAAGGCTTATCCCAAATCAACTGAGAAATCTCCCCCCAGATTTACTGAACAAGTAAGTAGTCACTGCCTGGTTCCGTGAGTTCAGCAAACTGTGCACTAGGATCCCCCTGTCATGATATTTTCTACTAAAGATAAATTTGTAGGGCCAAATCTTCACCTCATTGAGGCTGCCACCTCCCAGGGCAAATCAGCAGTCTTATGCCTTTCTCCTATTTCTGGATTCCAACCCTTTATTTCCTTCCCCGGGACCTAAACATGAGCCACTGCCTTGATTACTCATCACCAAATGTGCTAAAGGGGATGGTTCTCTCCTTGAAGCAGGAGAGAACAAACTTCTTTTAAAAGTTGGTTAATAGGAGAGTTTTCCCAGCCTTTGAAGTTGCCATGCAAAGTCCTGGTTCAGTTTGCTCACCTTTTTTTCCCCAGTATCAAGGGAAAGGTGTCTGTTCATCATTTGGACTAGCATTAGGTCCTGAGATGAGAAGAGCAGTGGATGAATAAACCTCAGATGCTGTAGAAGGAGACAGCTGGTCTGTCTGCATGTACTCCTAACTTCTGTCTCCCTGTTGAGGTTGTGAATAGCAGTGGGATTTGATGCTTTTCCTGCATAGAAAATCAGCAACCTGTGAGCTCCAGAAAAAAGCTTTTGAATTATGCTGGAATAAACAGGTCTTGTGTGGGTGACATTATCATGGAGAATTATCTGATTACTGTTAGAATCAGCTCCTTAGTTACGAGGCTCTAGTACTGCATGCATTTAGTACCCACTTCAGTATAAGTTTCATATGGGTTTCTCTTTGGTTCCATCATCTGAATCTTCCCTGTCTTCACTGTGTGACTGATTCCCTTCTCCTTGCCAGTGTTGGTTACACCTCTAGTCCCTAGTGTTCCACAGTGCCTGATGAAGTCTTTACATATGTCTCGTCCTTGCCTGCCTGCCTGTGGGGAGATTCCAAAGGTAACACCTTTGTGGAGGGCTTCACAGTGCCCTAGAGGAAAAGGATAGGTTAGGATTTGTTCTTTCTTGTACCTGTCCAGCACTTTGCAGATGGATGTGAGAGGATATACTATTTGTGGATGTTTTGTAACTGTTGAAAGTCTTATGGGGATCTCCAGTGGGACCATTTTCCTGTGGAGCTGAGTGTGCCTCTGTTACAAGACACTGGGGAGGGGCTGCAGTCAGCCAGCTTCCAAAGCCCATTTATCCTTTAACCATCTGGCCAGATGAGAGCCAGCTCCCCAAAAGCTGGGGATGTGCTGTGCTAGGGCTGTGGAACTGGATGTCACTTGTGGGTGGGTATCTGCCACCAGACAGCTCCGAGATGTGGAGGTTGCCCACAGAGCACCTTCTCCCATTTCATGTTTTTTCACTCCTTCACAAATTATTTTCAAAGCCTTTTTTTTTGGAAGTCACTGGATTTGCAGTTATACAATGCTCTTTTCATATGAAGAAGAATTTGGAAAGATTTCCCTATTTCTAAGAGAACTGTGGTGTTTTTGCAAGTGGCTTGTTAGCCTCATTTCTTTCCAGCGCTGTTATTTCTGTTGGTAATTCTGTAGCTAGAAAATGAACACGACACAGTTGCCCATATTGTTCTGGAGCTAAAGCGAAGCGATAGCCTGCAGTGATGCACTGGATATTAGGTAAAGCCTCTGAAGCATTTTTACTAATGCTCAGACAGTATTTCATTTACTAAAGAATTTATTCTGCTCCACTCTTCTCATTCAATTTTACATACTGCTGAAAATGAAATTCATTTATTGCTGAACCGAATTGCTTTCTGAGCTAAGCCACGGCAGAGTGGAGGAAAGGAGTAGAAGGTGTCAGATGCTGATTTTTGTCTCCCACAGAATAAAATGAATTATTCAAATGGCAGCTCAGAAGAGCAAAGGTTATTTAATTTTGAGATGTAAAACAAGATGAGCATTGAAAAAAGCCACCTGCAAAGTATGTGAAATGGTTTGTATGTGGGAGTGTGGGTCAGCCTTGATAGGTGCTGTGGACTCCTCTCTCTCCAGCAAAAGGTTGTAGAGATTTATTTGTCTTTAAAAAGCAAGAAACTCTGGAATATCTAGACATAGAGAGAAAATAAAGATGAGCACTACCACTTGTCTTCTGACGTAAGTAACAGGATGACGACATTCGTTCATCCTTCAGCAATCTGGTGCTCTGGAACTGGGCAAGTAATGCATAAATTTTGGTATTATTTTGAAATTTCTACATCAGTGCCTTTTGCAATGACTGCTTCTTGTTCATGTTGTCTCTGAGTAGTCAATATTTCATGTCAATTTACATGTCTGAATATTTCTTGAAAGGAAATGTCAAAATCACATGCAGAAATGTGTTGTGTAGACCACGTTGTAAATTCAGATGTATTTGCAGGAAGCTGGAAATGCTCAGACACTCCTCCAGTCACAGCATAGGGATTTTTTTTCCTTAGTGCAAGCAAAATGCAAACTCAGATTTTATCACTGCGAATTTCCTGAGTGAAGATGCTGGTTTTGCTGCAGTCTTTCTACCCCTTGTGTGCCTTGATTCTAGTTATTTACCAAATCTAATATGATACCTTAAGTACCTCTTAGAGCAAAGGATGTAGATCCATAAAAACGTCCTTTATTTCTTTTACACTGAGTGGATGCTGAGGATCAAGATACTTTAATCTACCTTTGCTATTCAGTGTCTTTCCCACACTTCAGCCTATCTTGAAATCATAAAAAAATCCTCTTTGCGAATGTATCATCTCTTATACAAAATAATAAAAAAAATACAGTCAGTGGTTTATAGAGCTTCCTATCTAAAATTGTTAAAGAGAATTTTAACAAGGTCTAGTAAATCTGGATGAATGGGAAATCATCTGTGAACGTGGAACCAAATAAAACCTGCTCGCCAAATTCCTGACTGATGTAAATCAGAAGTCTCTGGAGTAGTGTTGCTTTACAACAGCTCATGTCTATCCCTGTGCGTTCACTTTAATTCCTTGTGTGACTCGTGTAATTTAATATCTGTGAATGTTTAAGTAAATGAATTTTGTCCAAAAGGAAGGTTGCCAAAAAGTAAAAAATCACACAGCTATTTTCAAGTATCTTTTAATGAGAAATTGGTGCAGCTGTCTTGAAATCACTTTGATTTTCACTTCCTTCTTCTTGCTTCAGTCTCCAATCAGAGGGTGCACAAATTATGTCACTTAGTCAAAAATCTCACAAGATACTCACAGAAAAGTCACAGTTTGAAAGACACTTATGGCCAAAATGTTGTCAACTGCTTTACAATGTATGGATGGATAATAGATATGAATGTGTGTATTGCTGGATTATTCATAAGGATATGGGAGTAATTTTTGGATGGATAATAATAAGGGTAAAGGATTTTGTTGATGCACCATGATAGGTAGGCCTTAAGCTGGCTTTCTCTTTAGGCTGAATCTCAGTCTTGACAGAAGACTTGTGTTTTAGCAGGGTAAATCCCAGTCTCTGGCTTTCTGCACCTGGGAGGAATGTGCTCACATGTGAGCCATGTAAGGCTAATGTGGGCACCTTCATTGCACCTTAGTTCTGTTTTGATGGTTAGTAACTCAGGCTTTAATTTGGGTTTTGCTCCTTGGCCGCACACTGAGCTCATGGTGTCCTTTAAAATCAGCCTAGGGGCGTGAGCAGGAACTCCCTTTCTGCAGCAGCCCAAATGCCAGCTCCTCTGCTCAGTCCAGCTTGAGCTGGAATACCCTGGAGTGTCACACTAACGGAATTTTCAAAGTAATTATTCCTGAAATCAACCGTGAAACATTTGCTGTGAGAGTGAATAAATGCGCTTCTGCTCCGAAATGAAAACTGAAATGGATGCAAGTCCAGATGACAAAAGCAAAAGCCACAGGGCAGTGCTCAAATGTTTCTTCTTCCCATGTCCTCAGGCCATCAGTGCCAGGCTGTCCCGGCGTCCCAGGCACACGCTTGTGTGTACAGTGACATCTAGTGACAGAGGGAATGGCAGTGGGAAGCTGCGGGACACTGCCCAGCACAGGCATCTGAACAGCTGCAGGCACAGCTACAGCACAGGTTGTCTTGATTTTGGCAGTTCCCCGAGACTGGTGTGGTTATTTCCAAAGGCACAGAAATTCCTACCTTGCCAGATTGATTTTTAACCCCCTATCATCTGGCTGCAATACAGACACAAACTTTACAGTCTCACCTTGGCGTGGTGCAAAAGGCATTTTTTATTCCAGGTACCATTTGTGGCAGCATTGGTTGGGCTTTTTATTTTTCTCCCAAAAAAAATTATTTCTGATGTCACTTTATCCCTGGCAGGTGGGTAAGTAGACACAGAGAAAAAGTTTGTTGTTTGAGCTATTGTGCAGCTAAAAGGAGGTATTTCCAAAAGTAGGTTGATGAGGAAACCCTTTTAATAGTCCTTTTTAAAAAAAGAATACTTTTTTAGCATGAGAGTTTTGGGGGAAAAAAAAAGAGACTTTTCATATACATATTCTTTACTTCCTTAATTGGGGTGCAGTAAGTCTATTTTGGGATGGGTTAAATAAATCATCATTTATTCATTTATCATTATTCAATATCATTTATTATAATCATCATCAGATTAAAATAAATGGCACTTCATTTTGGCCTAGGTAGATGCTTTTCACATGATTCCTTAGTTTCACCATGCAAACATTTCATATTCCATCAAGGCTTCCTAACTGAGCCAGGTCTGGAGCAACCTGGTGGATGCCACTGACCCTGGGAACATATGGAGGAAAGGAAACATAAAGAAAAAACCCAAAGCTTAGAAAATTCAGTGGGATCAGTTTGAAAGGGTGTTTATTTTTTTCAGTGGAGCCACCCTGGATTTTCATGGCAACCTGACTGAGACCAGAGTTTTCCCCTTTCATTTCAAGATACATATGGGTGGTTTTCAAGCCTAATTTCTCCAATGCCAAGCCTGAGATACGAAGCTGCCAAGCCTCCACCCCTCCAAATCACAGATCTCCCATTGTCTCGAATGTGAAAATCCTGGCTAATTTTAACTTGGAGTGAAAATTTATTGGCTTGTGTAAACAATGGAAAGTAGAGGCCCCCAGAAGAAAATTGCTTGAGAACATGCTTTATTCTACGTCTAAATGTAGTTCCACTGAGTTTAATGTGATCCTTTAAGTGTTTAAAGTGAAGTACATGGTCAAGTGTTTTCCTGCATGAGAGCCAGAAGTCCCCAGTATGGCATGGGTAGGCCACTTATTGACAAACTCATTGGTTTTGTCAGCATAGAAGGAATTCATAAACATAGAGCAGATTTTTAAAACTTAGTTTAGTGATTCACACACATTTTATTAATTTGTCCTGAAGGCACAAATTGAGAGGGATGTGTTTTTCTCTCGATGCACTTGAAGCGCTGCTTAAGCTCTTGGCTCTACATGATTGATTTTATTAAAAGCAAGTAAAATGTAGCTTAGCAAAATAGTTTCTTAATTATTAAAGCAATTAGAGGGATCTAAGAAAGATCTTATTCCCACTAGGCTAAGCCTACATATAAAGCCTCCCTTTCAGCTTCCTATTTCAGCTGTTCCACGTTCTTATAAAATGCCTACTAATCACCCTCTAAGCCCAGGCAAACACAACAAGGGTGAAGTGCTATCAGAAATAAATATTGAAACACCACCAGCATATAGTTAGGCCAGAGATATGTTCCTGCATAGACTGGTTTAAGCACAGAAAATGGCTTTTCTTCCACCCACACGGGAGGTCTGGAGAGCGAATGGATTCAGTTGAAAGTTACCCAGTAATACCAACTGTGGTGGTTTGGGCTAGGCCTTCCTTGGTGACCAGTTTGTAACCAAGGAAGGGTCCAGATTTACCCAGTATTCCCTACGATTTTTACGTAAGCCAGACTATAAGAAGAGAGGAGGAGAGGCCTTCGCTCTCTTTCCTTCCGGCGGCTTGGAGGTGCAGGTTCCCTGCCGTTGAGTCTGCCGTGTTGGGGAGCGAGGCCTGGTTAGGCCTTGCCGACCTTGGGAGACAGAGGTTGCCGGCGATCGTTCCGGAGCGACTCTCGGTTGTCCCAGGAGAGTAGTGAGATATCTTCTTTGCTAACTCTTTTGTTCTTTAGTTACTAGATCTCGGGCTACTGATTGGGATATATATATATATATATAGACTAGTCAAGTGCAGCAGTGGGTGTGGAGAAAGAACAAAGAAATCTGTAACTGACTGTGATCATTCATAAAGACCACTGCCATCGGACCAGCCAATCCAATCTCCTAATCAGTAGCCCGAGATCTAGTAACTAAAGAACAAAAGAGTTAGCAAAGAAGATATCTCACTACTCTCCTGGGACAACCGAGAGTCGCTCCGGAACGATCGCCGGCAACCTCTGTCTCCCAAGGTCGGCAAGGCCTAACCAGGCCTCGCTCCCCAACACGGCAGACTCAACGGCAGGGAACCTGCACCTCCAAGCCGCCGGAAGGAAAGAGAGCGAAGGCCTCTCCTCCTCTCTTCTTATAGTCTGGCTTACGTAAAAATCGTAGGGAATACTGGGTAAATCTGGACCCTTCCTTGGTTACAAACTGGTCACCAAGGAAGGCCTAGCCCAAACCACCACACCAACCAAGATACCTTTTAGCCAGATTGCTTTTCTGGCTGTACCAGGTTGGTGCAGGACGTGGGCTGGAGAGTCAAAATCCAGGTGGAAGATATAATCCCTACTTTTAGTGGCTACCTGTTCTTTCCTTGACTAAAAGCACCCCACTGCAAAGATTTACCCAAGTTCAGCTCTTCTTTCGCCTGTCCAAAATCTACTGTGGGTGTTAGCCTTGAAGGCTTTGCAGAGAAATCATGGTGCCCACCTCCACCTCTGCCAAGGAACAGTTTCTGATCTGCTTCATGCTTTTTTTGAGGAGTATTTCCTAACAACCAGCATCCATGTTGTGCACTTTGGTCATCCTGATTTAGTAGCTCTCCTTAATAAGTGCATCCAACACACCTGCTCTGCCACAGAAGCACTTGGCCAGGCGCAGTGGGGCTGTGGAATTGCTGCAGTGGTGATAAAGCCCCCAAAGGGTCCCATAAAACTAATGGGGTCAAGAGAGTGTCGCCCTACACAAGGTACCACCATTCCCAGTGTTGTCATTTGTTTCTGTTTAAGTGTTAGGCTCAGACTGGTAGCAGTTGCTGTAGTTCAATCACTAAAATGTACCTGTGATTAATAATTGCTACAATATAAGATGTGTAAAGTTTTACCACTGTGTCCTAGAGGGCTTGTAACAAGAATGACCAGTTTAAAGCCGAAGCCAGGAATGTGGTAATGAGTGTATATAATAGAAATGTTAATTAAAACACTCTAAGGAGAGAGAAGGGAGGGGAGCACTCCCATGTTATCATGTGATATCCCTGTGCCCATTCACAGAAAAAAAAAGAGAGTCAGGGAAGCAGGAAAAAAAGAAGTGGTTGTACTGTGGGGCTCTGAGCAGGTTTAAAATCCATCTTTAATGATCACAGCCTGATGAGCTCCCAGTATGTCCCTGCAGATAAGTTTGAGAGACGCAATCACACTGTGAAATCCAGCCCCAAGTCACTAGGAGGGGGCAATTAGACCAACTCACAAGCTGAGATGTAAGAACAGCTGAAGAGGATCCTGACTGTTAAGGATTAAATAATACATGTGGTTCTTTTCTAACTTGGTGCTGTTATTGCAGTCCTGTGCCTTCTAAATAAGTAATTTTTGCTTTTCTGGCAAAAGTGGTGACTTTGACTGATGGGACAAACACAGGGTGCTGTGTTCCTTTCAGCCCTGGGTGACCACATTGTATGTGTAGAACACAACACCCTAATTTATTTCTCAAAAGTGTCTTAGACTCACCTCCCTGAGCTGCACTGGTCAGCTTAGGAGTTCCTATATAAGGATCCCCACAAAAGTTGATTGTGGACGTCTGGCGTTTTTCAGGAAAGCCCTGTGGATTACAGGGGAAGTGCCCGAAGCCCAGGGAGCCTGAAGAAGCTTGTAAATGCCTCCATCATTTTCTTACTCCACTGTGACCCTTGCAGGAGACCCTGAGAAAAGGAAAAAGGTGACTCCAACCACTAGAGAAGGCCAGAATCAATCACCAAAATTCTTAATAACCTAGAGAGATGCAAAGTGTCTTTCAAGATAGAAGGGCATGAGAGAGTCTTCTGTTTGAATGAAGAGATCACCTCTGAACTTCAGTTGCCAGAATGCAAAGAATTCCAGACCTTTACAAACATGCTTGTTTCTCAGATTGGAGATTTGCCCACACCAGAGAGTGGAGGTGCTTGGAAAATCACTGAGGTTGATGTTTAATTTTAAACATGAGAATTTTTCTCCTCTTCTTTTTTTTTTCTTCCTCTACTGCTTATTTATTTTTATTTTTGCTGGGGGAAAATGACTTCTTATAACCATACTTAATAGTAATGCTTTCTTATAAGTGAGCTCTAGGATACTTTAGCTTAGCGTTGGTGCAGTTTATTCAAAACTAATTCAAATCCCAGCTCAAATGTACTTAAGACCAAATGGACTCAGACCTACAGTCCAGCATCTATCTATACATCAGAGATGTGTTTTCTCCTTCACACAACAGGCACTGATTTCACAGAATTCTGAAACAGGACTTAATTTCACATATGTGCTAATAACCACTTGCAGTTGATTTCAATATAAGCTTAAAGTTAACAGTGTAGTTAAATACTTGGCTGAATCATGACTTGTATAAATTATTCATTTAATTATTCTCTAGTTAAAAGAACTCTTAAGTTTTCCGTGGTTGCTTGCAGTTGTGTCTGAAAGCAACTGTTGTGAATCCAAGCCTTCCAGAGAATTGTCTGAGCCAGTTCGTAGCTACTTATCTCCTGCCTCTCCCTGTAACATCTGGATTGGTTTCTGGTAATATCATCCTAAACAAGGATGAGAAAGCTGAAGAATTAAATTAAGGGGAAGTTGTAGAAGTTTCCTGGACTGCAATTCACTGCCAGATGGTGACTCATGTTGGTGAGAGACAACAACAATAGTAATTATGGATACATCCCAAGCCAGGAATTAAAATCTCTCCGACAACGCTTACATTCACAAATGAGCTTTTGCTAAATGATTTGGAGCAGAAGGTGGGCTCCTTAAATAGGAGAGCAGAAAGTATTTCAGAATTCCTCCCTGAGAAGGGGAGCATTTCAGGGTACATGAAATATATTTCTCCCACACCCCAAAATAACATCATGGCATGTAAGACTTATAGCTCAGGTTACTGTTCTCTTTCAGTAGGATCCCCAGCAGGACTTTGTAAGCCAATAATTCAGAGGAACCTGGAAGCATTTCCCAGGATAAATACTGTTCGTGTTGTTCATCTTGGGGAATAAAACTTCTACCGTTTTCTGCTTATGTTTACTGATTATATGTTAGAGTATGTTCACTTGATTGAAAGGGCATAACCCAAATCCCACAGATATAAAGACATTTAAAACAGGCTTATGTCAAATTAGTTTCAATCAATTTTTATTCCCTGCCCTGAAAACACTTCATTTCCCAGTGAAACATGTAACAGTTCAGTTTAGCTGGAGCACAGGTGAGATGGTTATAGTGTTCAGTGCTTGATTTTATAGTATCGCTATAAAATATATATACTGTATTCTGTAATATTCAAAAATAGATATATTTAGAGTTGTACTATACAATGAAGAACTCTTGTCATCTTTGCATCTCTTTGTAGCAGCAGGGGCTGACAGGACCACTGGGTTTCCTTTCCAGTCAGGATGCTAGTGCTGTTTAGGCATCAGAGGCAGAACAAATGAAAGGTGCAGTGGGGCTCGGTTATTGTTCCGCATTCACATGTTCCTTCTTGAAAAGGAGGAAATTGCATTACATTAAAATTTCATCTTGATTTTTGGCGGAGGCCAACACTCCAGATAATCAGCAGGAAAACAGGTAACAGGCAAGTTGGGGCCTGTAACACAGGGGGGTTTCCTCTTAATTTCCCAGTCTGCTGGTCTTGCAGTAATTACACGCTGATTTATCTTTGGGCAGGAGAATGTATATGTGCCTTCTTTATATGACTACTAAACCTTGGCCAAGGATTTTAATTAAGGCCTTCATTTTGCCTTGAAGATCTGGGAATTAACTTTAGGATGCCCTTCCCTTAAAACCTGATTTGTTATGTTAGTGGTTTCTTTCAGTTAATCACAATTTTTGCACTATTTCAGCCTTATTTGCTCTGTGCACAGGTGTGTGTGTGTGTGGTGGTGCACTGTGGGTCAGGTCATGGTCCAGTTAAAGTCTGGGTTAGATTTGACTCAAAGACTAACATTTTAGCTCAGTTTTAGAAGGAAAAAACTTTCTGGAAAAAAGTCAGTTCCCATCATTCCACTTAAGGTCCTATTTCATTGTTATTGTTGTCTCTACATTTCTCACTGGCCCAAGTTGTGGATTATTATATTTATTACATCTGGGAAAGGACATAACATAAAGAAACTTGAGCTCTGGAGGATGTTAGTGAGGAAGTGTATAAGTAAAAATCTTTCAGGATTTCTTTGCTTTCGTGTCAGCGAGGTTGCACTTGTTTAGAGATTTGTGCTGTTCAGCTTCTTCAGGAAACTGATAAAAGAGGGAAATTACTGAGGAAAAGAGAACACCAATGGAAGCGAAACTTTGCTAAGATGAAGATACCGTACTATTTTTACTCTCTTTTTTTTTTTACATAGCAGAATTTAGTGAGCTATAGAAAGATAGAAGTATATAATTTAATTTTGCTTCTCCTTTCAAAAGTTTGAACCAGTTACTTTTCAATTCTACTTTATAAATTGTATTTTTCCATCTGTGCCCTGTCAGTCCATTAACTGGGATGAACGAAAAAGAGAACAATCAGGCAAAAATTGGCACTGGTGAAAATTTTATCACCAGATGTATATAATGATCTTACAAAAGTTGTTCTCTGGCTTCGCTGAAATGTCTTTTGCACGTTTCAGCACAATATCATGGGATTTGCAAAGGTGTCATATCACAAAATAAAAAGCCTTTGTTAATTAAAAAGAGACAACCTCTAACATGACTGGGTTAAGGCTGAGGATTTTTGTGGTCTGGATTCCAGGTGATAAACCTTTGCACTTTACATCATTTTAGTGATACAGAGCAACACATATTTGATGTTACAAACTGTCACCTCTTCTCAACCTCTACATGCCAACAAGTTTGATAAGCATCATATTTCAAGCTTTAACAGTGTGTTAATCTTTAAGCTTAGTTCTTTGGCTAAACTCTTCTGAAGCTTTGCATTGTGATAGACTGATTGGAATTTGACTAATGTGAATATATAAGTGACCAAACCTGAATTTCTTCCTTACATATGTTTTGGTGGCATTGTCGTGAGTTGTCTGTTGTTATATTCAACTTCCCTACATGAAAGGATTTGCACTACTCCTGTGGCATTAATATTAGTACAGATATGGAAATGAATGGATCAATGTCAAATTGCTGAAAACTTCCTGAGTTCTGATCCTAGCTAGAGCAAGGAGTGCTGGACAGTTTTGGACAATTAATTTAAAACCAATTTATTCTCTCCTTAAACAAACAACCTCTTTTAATAATATAGGTCTGATTGTAAGATTAAGTGTAAATTCTGAAACAGAAAAGTTTTCTCAGCTGTAAAATATAGCATTAATAGTGGTCAATAATAACACCACAAGAATTCAGACTCTTGTGTGTAGGTAATTTTTGAAGTATGTGAACTCTGTCTGCCTTGGTAGTGTCCTTGCTTACTAGAACCTATAATATTGTCAGCTAATTGTTCAGATCCACAAATGTGACATCTGTCTGCTGCCGACCTGCTGAAGAAAATTTAGAGATCCTGTTAACACCCTGGCCCCCAGTAATGCAAGTATTAGAAGCACCCTAACAGCATTTAACTTATATTTTAGAATTTTATTGATAAATTCCCCACGTTATAATAGCAAGGTGTATTAAGTTGAAATATTTTATACTGAGAATAAAACTGTAAAAGCACAGTGGGTCTGGATTTGAGGGCGACACCCACTGCAGTAATGGTGTTGCACATCATTACTGAACTACAACATCATAAGCCAATGTAGCTTTAAAAAGTGTCCAGAACAATTCACAGCAAGTTATTGCTGTAGAAGATGGGTCAGGGTCGATATACTCCCTGTGCTGTGTAGAAGTGTTGGCTGGGAGGGAGGGTTAAAGCTCTGTTTTAGCTCCTGTAGAGCTTGACGTTGTGGCTCAGCACCTCCGGGGAGGTGTTGATTGAGAGGAGGTGGGTGTGAAATTGGGCTCCATCAGGGGCTATTGGCATGGGGGTGGCCACTGAACTTGCATTTGCTGATGCCTCTGTGATGGCAGAAAGGAAGGAGAAAGAGGCTTTTAGGACCTTCACAAAAATTTGAAAGGCAGGTAGGAAAAGGACTTGGGCATCGCTCAAATTATAATAGAGAGAAGCAGAAGGGAGTTAAAGAATAATGAGGAGGAAACAGATTTCAAGTCACAAAAGAATTTTTGGCTGTGGTACAAGTAGCCAACACAGAGGATGAGGAGCTCAGTTAATAATTCCTGATGCTTCCTTTCCAGGGTGTTTATACTGGCACTTTTGGGTGTTGCATACAAACCAAATTCCGTTGTGATAAATTTATATCCTTGGACCTGGTGTAGCTTCAGTGAGTAACGTACCTGTCCTGAGCAGTGTGATGCTGTGGCTGTCAGCAACCACGGTGTTGTTTTTCCACTCATCTGGTTGAACTTCAGCTCATGTGGAAGAAAGATATTAAGTCTTTCCTGTTCCCTAAGTATTAGGTTTGCCATATGGCAAATGGCAAATCAAGTGCAGGTGGCAGCTCACAAATGGAGATCTGTACATCTATTCTTAGTATTTCTTTAAAGTCGTTTCATGTTTTAATAATTTTGTCTTCAGCAGTCTCTATCTTCACCTGTCCTTAAGGTGTGCAAGTTATTGACATTTCCCTGTCTGTCATGGGCTTATGGACCAAATTTTCCTGTCTTCAGTGGCATGCAAACAGTTTGAAATTCTCCTCCAGGCCACTGTGAAGAACATGTGAGATGGGAACACTCTCTGCCTGTATTTAAACATGCACACAGAGCACCAGCTTCTGGCCGGTTCTGCCATGGTTTATGCCAGTTTCCAGGGCTGCCCTGGCACCAGGAGCTGCTACCACAGAACCAGCAAAGGCTTTTCAAACCAGCAGTAACGTCAGAGGCAGGGTCATAGCCAGGACACCAGGTAATTGTGCAGGTTCACCGTGTTGCCTCGAGAACTCCAGCAAATTAGGAATAGTCTGCGAATAGCACTGCCTGCCCTGAACTGTGGGGTGACTGCACCTTGTAGGGCAAAGAGCCAAACCCAGACACTGTCTCACTTAAGTAATTTGGTGTAGTCATAGAGTGTATCATTAAATTATAAACATCTGCTTCTTAGCATGGTAGCAGAAATAAGCCACAGTTAGTTGAGAACTTCGTAAAATGCTTTTCACAGGAAGATGGGAAAGGCCCAGTAAAGTTTCTTCTTTCCTGCTGGAGCTTCCAGCAGCTCTCACACATGAAGGTATTTTATGTTCCATTCCTAATAAAAGTCTGGCAGTTCAACCTCCTTACTAGATGCAACCTGAACCTGTAAATATATCAGCCGTACAGCACCAAGGGGAAATAGTGTTATAGACCTCGTAACCTTTCGTGATAGTTATCTAATAAACCAGATTACCAAATGCCACAGGAAGGAAGGATAATATGACTGAAATCCAGCAAGCTGCTCCAATGGTTCTCACTTTTATGCAGTTTCTTAGCAGAAGATGCTGTGGAGAATGGTGTTCTCATAAAATGTGCAGCAGAGTGTTGAGTAATGCACCTATAAACAGAAAGTAATTAGTTAATATCTGCTCCTGGGTAATTAATAACAAAACAGGACTGCACTGTTGGACTAAATTGTTCAGAGAAACACTCATCTCTGGCTTTTCAAAAGAGTCTGAATGTATTTTAATTTGACAAAATGTTTCCATTTAAAGTTAGAGCTCTTTTAGGCACCTTTTGGAGAGGTTAAAAAGCACGTGGGTGTGAGTGGCATAAATAATACACTCTGCATGGATTCCCAGATTGGTTTTGCTAATGAGCCTCACAAATAGTTTTTAAGAGAAACAAAGCAGGGATGCTGCTGGCATGGACCTGTAATTGCCTGAAAAATAAGAAGCAGCATGTTGGTGTAAAGGGGTGTGAATTCATAAAGAAGATCCGTAGTGTGGTTCTGCACAGATCTGTGCTGGAGCGATGAGATAACAAAGTTTGGTGATGTCATAAAGTTATCAAAGGAAGAGTAAGGACTGTGTAGAGCTGGAGGAACTTCTAAGAGCAACATCTGACTGGGCAGTAAGCCAGCAGATGAAATTCAGTGTAGATAAATGTAAAATGGTACACACAGGGAGAATCAGTCCTAGTTTTGCACATGAAATGATGCGTTCTGAACTGACTACTTTATAAGGGCTATGATATCTATAATAGGTACTTCCATCAGAACATCAACTCAGTGCTTGGCTGCACTCAGGAAAGCAAAGCAGATGACAGGAGTGGAGTACAAACCAGAAAACATCAGTTTGCCATCAGTTTAGCTCCATCTGAAGTGCAGCATGCATGTCCAGAACACTCAGCTCAACAAGAGTACGGCAGAACAAACAAGGTTAGAGAAAGGCAGCAAGTATGATGAATGTTCTGGAACAGTTTCCATGTAAGGAAGGACTGAGTAAACTAGTGCTCCTCAGCTTGGAAATCAGGAGTTTTGGAGGGAGTAGCAGTCTGGGAAACTCCTTGCCAAAGGATGCTGTAAATGCAAGAAGTTTACTTGAATTCAACAGCAGATTTGCAAGACAGATCCTTTGGGGATTCCCACATTGAAAAATAACAATAGGCTCAGAAAATCACCTGAGCTAGAAAATAGTGAAAAACAGTTTGAGGTTTTTACAAACCACAGGAAGGTTTTCTCATTATAGTTAAACTGAGAAAAATTGCTGTAAGGTGAACAGAATGTTTTCTCCTGTTGAAGTCTTTCCTTTTCTTTTAGTTTTGCTTGCAGCGTTTTAAAATGCATCAATAAATAAAACTGATTTTTTGTCAGATACACTTTTCATTTTGAAAACGGGCAGAGCCTTTTCTCCCCCAAGAGCTAACCATTGCCCAGGAGTTAAAAGGCATGAAATCATTAACAGCAAAGCAGAAAGCCTGTAAACCTGCAGGGCCTTCTGGTAGTTTGGTAGTGGGGGGAAACTTTGTATTTGAGTGATGGAAATGAATGCTGCAATTTGTATATCTTATCATAGAATGGTTTGGGTGGGAAGGAACCTTAAAGTTCATCTAGTTCCATCCCCCTGCCATGGGCAGGGACACCTTCCATGAGGCCAGGTAGCTCAGAGCCCCATCCAACCTGGCCTTGAACACTTCCAGGAATGGGGCATCCACAGCTTCTCTGGGCAACCTGTGCCAGGGCCTCAACAACCTCACAGTAAGGAATTTTTTCCTTGTATCTGATATACTGTTGTTTAGCACAGCCAGGCTTGCTCACAAGAAGCTGGAAAAGCTCTTCCCTGCTAAGTTAGTCCTGTGCCTTAGTTTTTTCAATCACAGCAACTAATACTGAGACATTTTGCTTTGGAGTCATCCCAAAGAGAAGCAGGTCTTTGGAAGCACTAATAAAACAAGAAACAGAGGTGATGTCTTTTACAGTCAAATATTTTGTAGCATTAATGTTATTTTTTCCTTTTAAAATTGATTTCAAACCATGGAAGACCAGAAATATGTGTGAGAATAACTGACTAGATCTATTCCATATTTCTGGAGTGTGTGTGGCCCCCAGAGCCTGAATTTAAAAGGCAAAAAGAGGAATTATGATGTCTGTTCTATCTATCAACTGCACCACAGCTCCCTTGCATGACTTGGATACCTTGGTTTCCCCCTCCATAGCACTGTGACAATTAATCTGCCTGTCTCCAGCCTCTTGCCATGTCAATTTAGCCTGTGACCTCTTTGGGGTCTCAGTATGTCCTTGTGCAGATGGCTTCCCTCCTGAGTGGGAACTTGGGGTGTAACAGTGAGTATAACATTATGTAAATACTGAAAGTCAGGAAAAAGTCTTTATTGCATTCTTGATTCTACCCTAGAGGCCTTTTCTTTGGCTGAGATTTGATGAAAGCATTATCATCTGTCTTACACAGACCTCCAGAGCTTTACAGTAGCTGGATCTGGTGGGGAAATAAATTTTCAAAAAAAATAATAAATCCTGACACTGCAGGACTAATAAAGGGAAAACTGTTGATGGTGTCTGTGGCAGAGAGCAAAGCTAAAATTGCCTGATGCCAGTGGTCTCCTTTCAGAGTGAGTTACCTGTGAGTCATGCCTGGCATTCAGATCCCTGTGTCCTGGCCCAAACGATTGCAATGTCCACTGTCAAGGGAAATACCTGGCTTCTGAAGTTACAGCAGTGCAGTAATTTAGAAGGAAAGCTGAGCTCACAAAAGCTAGGGCTAATTTTCAGGCCTGGCTGTCATTCATCACGGGTGCGTTCCCACACAAAGCCCGGCCAACAAAGGGATCCTTGCACTGCGCACACCACATTCCCCTGCCTCCCCCTTCCCACCGTGGAAAAGATGCCTCTTTGTGCTGGAGATAAGTGAAGAAGAGGGATTTACAGGACAACAGTAAGCTACACCAGTGACATCTCAACTGTAATAAAATCCTTTATTCGCGTTTGCTCCCACTGTGGGCCATATTAGTAGCCCAATGGCACATACTGTTAAATAATATAAAAAATATTTAAACAAATCTACTGAATCCAGGGAGCTTGGGTTGATTTCTTTCCCATACAGTAAATGAACCAACACTGTGGCTGAGGTTAAAGGAAGGTCGGTTTAACTAGGCAGGATTGCAGCTGGAGAAGGTTTTTCAGCTGTGCCTGAAAACATCTCCCCGACTTAAAACCCCACAGTTTCAGTGTGCAAATGTTGTTCTCTGCTGAGTGCCTCGGGGTCGCAGGGATTCCCTGCCAAGGGCTCAGCCTCGTGTCCCAGTGTGGAGGCTGATGGTTTTGTGCGTGCCCTGCTGCTGTTCCATCTTGCTGCCAAGTTACCATCACGTGAATTCTCTCAATCAGGATTTCAACATCTCTTTTAAACACCTCCTTTGGTTTGCCTGGAGTGTATTGGAGTCCATGTGGGGATCCAGGTGAACTCTGTGGCTTCTATTGTGAAGGCCAACTTAAAATCTTGAGAGTTCCCTCCTGGTCTTTGAATCTCTGGCTCCAGTAAAAATTAAGGATCAGTTTTCCTGCGGAGTTGGAGGTTTACTCTGGGAGGGGCTGTGGCTTTGGGTGAACAGTAGGTTCTCTTTCTACCTTTCCTAAATTGCCTTTAATTACAAAACTCACTAAGTAGCCAGCAACAGTGAAACCCCCAGGAGTTCCAAATAGCTGCCATGTGTCTTTTTCTCACACTTGCAGAGATTTAGGACGTCTGCCAAAGTCATACAGCAATAAAGGAGCTTAAATATATTAAATGAAATAACATGCCATCAAAGCTTAGAGTGCCCTCTCCTCTAGTCCTACTGCTTTATCTGTTTTTCTCCCTCTCCTGACTCACTCTAACTTCATTCTCAATTGTTTGTAGTTGTCTGTTGTTTATTTTCTCTCTCATGTTTCTTTTTGTTTTAATCTTCTTTCAGGAGGAAAAATAGGCAAACTGGGGGAGCCCAGACCATTATCTACATGAATTTCTTTGCTGTCCCGTATCTTTTCATACATAGATAATTATTTTTCTTTCCCTGCATCTTTGCCATTCCTTCCATCACTCCTCTCCATCGCATCTCCATCTTCCACCCTCCGCTTCTGCCTATTTTATGTCGCCCTCCCTGCTTTCTCCTCCGGCTGTTTCAAACTGCTACAATCCATGTTGGCTACATCCAGGGGAGGTAGGAGTGTGGTTAATAGGTTTGCACATGCATTTATTCGAGCCATCCCTGTGTGTATTTGTGTGTGTGTTCATCTGTAACTGATTGGCCCCTATTCCTGGGCCGCGGGTACTCCCATCCACGCTTTGTTCTGTGCAATTACCATGATTACATGGGCAGTCGTGCTAATTGTGCAGTATACAGATGACTCATTAAGTCCTGCAGTTATGCATTTTCCTGAAGAGTTACTGTGGATGGGGGCCTGATAATAGTTTGCCAGTCCGAAATCTGACCTTTGCTTGTTTATTATTTTACCACGAGCAGCTCGAAGGCCGATCGCTTCTTTTTAGCGCTGAAAATGAAGCGTTTTTGCTCAGCCCGAGACTCTGGCAGTGGATAATGGTTCCGGCTGCCCAGCAGAGGGGCTTCACATGAGCACACAGATAAGAGCAGGGAAGGTATGTGTGCCTTGTTCCGAGCACTTGAGTTGTCCCCTTGAAGTCGGAGGAGCTATTTCTGTTGTTGAAGATCAGGAGTGACTGAAGTACCTCACTGAACAGTGGCACATAATGGGGCTGACAGATTTTCTTCCTGAAGCAGTGGGCTTTTTTACACCACAGCTGTTGCTGGATATGAAACCTCACTTTTTCTAACATATCCCGTGAGGAGGAGATTAGGAGGTGTCTGTGTTTACCTCCCCAGCTGATACTTTACCCCAGTTGTTTGGGAGAAATATGGTTAAAAAAACCCCAAAACACTCAACACAAAGCATTTCTGAGCCTGTCATCCAGTCTTCCCAAATCACCTGCCTGAGTGCATCTCCCAGCTCCTGCATGAGAGCAGGAGGGGAGAGATTAGTCAGGTTACACTGGCTGTGAAAAGGAGAATAGATCTGCTCCAAGATGCTTCTTGATCAAAAGGATGAAGTGATAAGATAGGAGACGTGCAAGTCTGGAGAGGTGATGCAGACACCTGTAGCCAGATGGGAACAGAGTTAATATCCCACTTAATGAGAGTGTTTGTGGCTCAACTGATAAGAAGGGAAAATGCAAAACAACTGTGTGCTGTAATTTTCAGGCACAACTGAGCTGTAATGTTATTAGAGAGCTTGAACCAGTCTTGTTCAGAGTGTGATTTCAGACTGCAGAGCTGGGCCAGACAGAGGAGCTCTGGCGAGAAAGTGGAAAATCAAGTTTGAATAAATTGTACCAGATTGAAGGAAAGAAAAAAAAACAAAAGAAAACCAACCCACCTCTGTAATTTTTCAAAACTTTTTTTTGCCCTAATCTGAAACAGAGAGGTGAGGACATGATAAAGGTTCATTTCAAGCAAGTTTTCATGTTACATGACAGTTCAAGAGTAAAGGAAGATTGTTGCTTCCTCCAAGCTGGGCTTAGTGTTATTTTCATAATACTGTGCTCAGTGTTTACAGGTTTGGCAGTTTCTGGGCAGGGTTATTCCAAAGATTTTGGAGGTTTTGTCTACTTATTTGAGTGTACACAGAGATTTGAGTTTGGCTTCAGTTGTAGATACCAAGCTCTCTTTCGTGATAAAGGGTCAATAATCAGTGGCATAACACTATGATTAAAAAAAAAAAAGAAGAAAAGAAGAGAATGAGGGTTTTTTTCCTGTTTTTGAAAGTTAAAGGCCACACTCAGGGAACAGCTGCCTGCACTGTGTTCTTCAATGTTGTTATGTCTTTTCATACTTACGTGTGTATTCCTGTGTATGTTAAATAAGGTTTAATTTTTTTTTCCAAATTAACTTCAAATATTCCATACAGCATGAAAAATAAAATATTTTGACATTATCAGAATCCCCCACAATTCATAAAATGGAACAAAATTTCATTAACATGAAATGTTTCGAAATAGACTGAATTTCATCTCCTGCTGGAAATGTATCAAAGGTTTTCTAATCCGCTTTTATTAACTTATATCCATTAAAAATGATCATGCTACACTTTTCCATGTTATAAAGCTTGCAGCAACTGGCAGCAATAAGGTATTAATCCAGAATATAGCTATATGAAGGGAATAGAAGGAAAGCAGAAACTTGAAAATAATTTGCATGGAGAAAACATTTGGCAAACCAAACCCAGATTTATTTTTTGAGTAATGGGTTGTTTGTTTTACTATTATTTGTTTGGATAATAGCAGCAGATAGAAACCTGGATCAGGGCCTTTGGCAAAGCCCTCTTGTGGTTGCTGTTCCACACCAGCCATGTGGATCCCAGTTAGAAAGCTGGTGGAGAAAAATGGTGCAATCCAGAGAAATTAGGGTGTCAGCAATCACTGGCAATTATGATAAGTGAGATATTGCACAATTTTTCCTGTTAACCTCTCTTCCAATTGCCAGAGGAACATCAGCAATAGCTTTACAGGATGCTTAGAACTGAAAAGAATAAGCTGTGAACATATTTAAGAGAATATTTTTTACTATTTCTCCATTTCTAATAGTCATTACTAGAAATGGCTTTTAGTATTTCTTAAGCTGCAGAAAGGCTTCTCCATCTTCAGTAGGTTGTACTCACAAGGGAAAAGTGTAATGAAACTTTATATCTTCATCCTTGCAAATATGATTGGTGATCCATTGACCTTAGTTTTCCATTTCTGGTCATCCAGTTTTCAAGTCCAATTTGGATTTCTTATTTGGACAAGGAAAAATGACTTTTAGCAAATTTTCCCTCTCCTTTGGGAAAACAATTCCTCCATAATTTCCCTGTGTTGGTCCAACTGGAATGATTTTTTTAATGCTTCTAGGTTTTCTTCATTAGAATTTCTGAACAACAAGTTAATCTGTTTTTATGAACATTTCCCAATTCCCTGCATACAAACGTGAGCAATCAGGAGCTGATCCCAAAGGTCCTCTCTTGCTTCTCTTGTTACTTCTTGGCTTTAGGAGCCCTTCCTGTCTTCTGAGCCTTTTCTCCGTGAGTTTGACTCCACGTCTCAGGGAGTTTTCACCAGAAATATTGGCAGGGGTGGTTTGCTGGGGCTCCTACAACCCCTCACTAGCTCTGTGTAACATCTGAGCTCCTCCCAGGGACCCTCCTGCCTTGCTGGCACCTCTTTAAGAAAAGGTCTACCCAGATCTGCCAGCTGTGATGGCACCTCAGTTCCTCAAAATCCTTTGCTGTTTCTGACCTTTTTGCCCCGGCCGACGTTCCCTCTGTGCAGTAACTAATTATTTTGCTGAAAGCAGCGCAAGATACCCTGCAAAATGAAAAGTTATTGCCTTGCATCTGGCATTAGCCCGTCTGCGAATCACAAGGCACCGAGACATGTTCATGGTGGACATATCTCCTCTCCCATCTTTATCCCTGTGGATATGTGCTAATCGTTTGGTTGTTGAAGCCCTGACTTTTTGGCTGCCCCGGTATCAACTGACAAAAGGCACACATTAGCGTTATCCCAGATTGTGTCTGTCACCCAAGGTCACGTAAGATAAGCCGCCAGCTGTCCGCTCCACCACGGCACGGTACATTGGACATTAATTAAACTGGATTCACTGGGGCACAGATTGATTCAGGATGCCAAGATGCCTCGGCTGAGTCGTGCAAAATGCATTGGCACAAATCTCTCTGCCGGTACAAAACCCATTACAGCAGCTTCCAAATATTCTCAGCATCCGGGACATGGGGTTTAATAAATTAGAGGATAACCAGATAATTGATTTCTGACATATTAGAGAAGGGCTCCAAGTGCCTAAAGGGATAGGTATTTAAGCAAGGGAATGCTCTTCTTTTTGTTTTGGTGGATGAAAAAACCCCATTCGTATCTCTGGATCGTAAGAAGTTGCTTAGTAATCTCGAACTGTGCAAAATAATTCTAATTTTCATTTCAGTTAACTAAAAACAAAAGCAAACTGCTGTCCTCTGTATTTCTTTTCTAATTCTTGTAAAGGAATAAAATTATTTTTCTGCTTTTAAATGAACAGCAGGCATGGTAAGGGAAAAAAATATATTATTTTTGCCAGGAAATGTCATCTTTGCTGTGGAAATGCTTAAATTTCTCCATGAAAATGGAATTTCCCTTCATAAGTAATTTAGCAAGTAAAAGAAATGGTTTTTGTCCAGTGGCTGGAATTATAGCACCTTCCATGTGAAAAGATTTTTGGCATTAAGCCTTCACCACAGAAAGCTGAACAGAGCCCCAAGTAAAACTCACACTTGTTCCTGACATAAAACCAACTTCCCAGTTCAAGGAAGGTTTAAGTGCCTGTTCATATCAATGTCATGAATTCTTCAGGGATTTATATTTTTTTTTTAAAGTGTAAAAGAAAGGCAAATTTTGAACAGGTATAGTCTCTATCCTCATTGCTAACAAAGGTATAAATGAGAATACGCTGGGGTTCTACCTGGGGCATCAATACGAGGAGGATGTACCCTTCAGTACCCTTCCTCTACCAATTATTAGCTCCAGGTACTAATAGATAATGTACAAATGGTCCTTGTCCCCTGAAAACCTGGCAGTCCACAAGGCAGATAAATAATTGGGAAAAGAATGTGTAGGTGGGAGGGAACTGAGCACTGAAAACATCCCTTGGTTTATCCTGAAGGGAGAAGTGGCTGCAGGACCTGGATCTCCAAGGTGCCACCCAAATCTAAGGTTGCATTTCTTGTACTTGACTATGGATTTTCTACTACCATCCATTCATCTTCCTTAAGGATTGGCCTGAGCAGCTACAATACACTTTGGATTTGTTTTTTCTCTGCACTTATACACACAGTACCTACCCCTGGTGTGCTGCCAGTCCCAGTTCTCTTGACCTTTCTGCGTCCTTCAGGGGGAAAACTCTGAGCTGAGGGAAGGAGCATTTTGGATGTTTCCACACTAAAGAGCTTTCCTGAAAGCAAGCACTCTTATGATAATGATGTGATCTGCACATCCTGATGGCTTTACTCCCTGCCTCTTTCCCTGGCCTGTCCAGATGTCCCTGCTTGCTGCTATAAATGAAGGTTATTACTCCCACGCTGACATCAGCCATTGATTGAAGTGTAGTTTTTCAAGCTGGAGGGAGGGGGAAATAGCAGAGAGCAATAAAGCCATAGTTCATTGTGTTAAACCAGTGCAACATCTCACTAAGAACCAGGTGTGAGCTGAATGGAGTGAATAATAGGCTCCAGTTAGCACTTTGTGAGCACTCTGCTTAATAAAGTTAAGACAGGAGGCTGGCAATCAGCGTTGCACATTCCTCTCCCACAGCCGCCTCAGAAAATCGAGGATGGAAGTGTGTGTCCGGAGTTAAGTCCACAAATCCTTCAACCCAAACTCATCTTTCACCCCTTCTAGTTTTGGCAAAGCAGTAAGATTTTCCTCTGAAGCTGATTGCACTATAGGAGAAAAAAGAAATCTGGGGTTTTTTGTTCTCCAAAATCTCATCTACACTTTTGAAATTACGGGAGTTTTCTTACACAAGAAAGTAGCGTTTCCTGAGTCTTTGGCACCCTTTTCATTCAGGAAATTCAATGGGAACTTCAGCATTCACATAGAAATAGCCATGCATAAACACACAGTAATTCTGACTTTTTTTCCACCCCAAACCACAAAGATATTATCACTTTTAACCACTTTGGATCAAATTTCAAGTGCTGATGCTGCCGTGGAAAGAGTGAGATCCTGTTTACATGAAACGAGCTCTGCTTTAATTTTATCAAAATAATGACTAGGAAATGCAAGCATCAAAATGGCTCTTTGGGTGCAAATTTCCTTATTGGAAGTCATTACCCCGGATTTTCAGAAGGGAACAGCCCCCTCATTACACCAGTGAGATGGGGGGAGCCCCGTGGATCCTGGCAGCCACAGTGGGCAGCGAGAGCTGTGTGGTCCGGCCAAGGAGCCCAGAAACCCTCCAGAGCTTAGCAGCTCCACAGGGCAGTGGAAATTAGTGGACCCTGGCTCTGCCAAGCCCTTTAGATGTTGTGCTTGTAAAGCAGCCACAGTGTATTCCAGTTTAGCCTTTCAGGCCTTAAAATTTTATGAAAGTAAGCCTTGAAAGAGGGAAGTTTTAAACTGGCCGAGGTCTCAGCTACTTTGCCATTATAATCACAAAAGTATCCATGGCTTAGTTCAGGCTGTGTAGCCCTCACTGATGAGAAGTTCTAAAGTCCAGGCCACTGAGAAGAACCTACTTTAGGATTTCAGTTTTTCCGTGCCTTTGTGCCTTCTTTCTCTGCATTTGTGCTCCATAATTTCACGTGAGAATCTGCTTCTGTGTGAGAACAAGCTTAACTCTGACCCACACTCACAAACTCTGCAATTTTACTGCTGGAATCAGGTTTCCGTGTTTGCTTAAAATAAGTATGAATTTGCTGATATTTTGGGAATACTGCAAAGATAGGAATTTTAATAGGGGTTTTGGCAAGCTAGAGTTATGCTTCATGGGTGCAATAAAGATGGCAAAGAGCTTCTCTATGTCTCTGTATGGCTCTGTTCTGGCCCAGACCATTCCTTCAGCACTGTTGCTATTTCTTGTTTTAAAAAAATGCTCTTGTCATCCTTTTTCATCTAATATTTAAATGCAAGTAAGGAAAAAGAGAAAGTAGCATCTGCCCTATTCGCTTCTCTGCCCTTGGAGGTTAATCAGGTTCCTCATGAGCTCCTCAAGTCCCTGATGGCATGTGTCAACCCTGTCTCTTTTAAATGCATGATATGGCTGTTACTCTGATAATAAACCCACAGAGAGTGTTAAATCTTTGCCCTAGTGCTTTGACTCTTCAGTTCTCCACGTGTTATCCAGAGGGAGTCACCTTTCAGAGGAAAAAATACCCTGCGTGATGGTTATGAGTTTTTAAAGTGTCAAGTAATCATTTCCAGATTGCCACAGGAGCAGCATCCTGGGGCAGGGACTAAGTTTTGTGTTTTTATTTGTACCTAGCACTGTAGGCAGCACAGAGCTGCCCAGGAGGCAGAGTCTCTGCTTAGTGAAAAATAAACTATTATCAGCAGAAGTTGTCTGGCTGTTCATGGGTCAGAAGTACGGGAGAGAAAAGGTCAGAAATAGTTCATATTTCTTTTGTGCTGGAACTGAGCAGGCACATTCATTGTCCTCTGCCTGATGCTTCTGGCCACGGGCTGTGGGATTTGCGACTGGTGCCACATTGTCACTCGGGCACTAATTGGGTCATCATTTGAGCAAATGCAGTCTTATTATCACTCAACAAGTGATGCAAAGCCGCTGACCAGCCCTGATCTACATGTCTGAGCAGCCAGCTGGTATTAGTTGCAAGTACTTTTGTCAGGTGGTAGCCAAAACATCTCTCTCCTTTTGAAATGCAGGCTTTTCTTCCCCCCCTGCCCCCCCAGCACTGCACGGTATTTCACACTGACAGAATCAAATCATAAGAGTCAAAGAATAAAAATAGTGGTGATGTGTACATCTGCTATACAACTGGGATAGGTGTGCATCTTCTGAACTTCATATCATTAGTACAGGAGATAATAATTCACCCACTGTGCCGAAACCACATAAAATGGGAAGCATAGTGTGCTCTCTTGGACAGTCACCCCTTTATAGACAGCAATTTCCAAGCCCTGCAGCTGTTGGTAATGAAACCTGATCGTCCAACATTCACCTCAGCACCTCAGTACATGTATTTTAGAGCCTCACTAGTCCTTGTCCCTTCAGTTGCACCTACTCCCATAGTCCCTACGTGCACACACCACACCCAGGGTGCTCGAGTCAGTCTTGTTAAACTTCACTCACTTGTATCTCACAACATCCTGTAGCAATTCTCCCAGCTCCCGTTCCTTTATCCAGCAGGGCATGTGTGTATTCCCACAGATGTACCTGCCAAACCAGCCAGGGCCACACTTAGGCCTCTTCACAACTGCTTTGCTCAGTGTTTGTAATTCTTGCGTGCGCTTATCCAGTGCCCAAATTATCTCGAGTGGCAACTTCTGCTAAATAAATCTTGAGCAGGAATCCACTCTAGTTAATTAACAAAAGTGGAAGATTATGATTTAATTTTTGCTTCTGAGGACAACTCTATTACGTGCAACTGTACCTGTACTTATCCAGCTGTACAAATTCTCTTCCTTGGGTATCAGTGTTCATTTTTCCCCCTCAAAATCCTGGCCAATGCAAAATGAAATTTCCTTCTCTCTTTGTAATGTGCTTGATCACCGTGTATCAGTGTACCAAGAGGACTTTGATCCAAGGAAGGGGATGTTTTTCACAAGGAAATCTGTCTAGTTTTGTTTTTTACAAGCTGCCACTGCCTTTGCAGTACACTGTTAATATCCACCAACTTTTCTCACTAATATGTCTTAGGGAAATAGCACTTGATTTACAGCTGTATTTTTAGAAACATTTTGAAGCAAGGCCCTGATATTCACGAACCTCACCCATTTTTGATGGTCAGAGATCTATTGCATGGGCAGCTGCAGTGACAGGAAAGCTTCCTACCACCTCCAAATGTAAAGTGGGGAAAAACTCCAGAATAGATTTTGCTCTGTGGAGCACACAAGTGGTTTTCAGGCACATCCCTGGACATCTGGTGTCTAAATCACATCCCATCTTGTGCCACCACTCAGATATTTGGCTGAACCCTTTTGAAATGGAGACATTCCAAACCCACCTGGTCATGTTCCTGTGTCACCTGCTCCAGGTGACCCTGCCTTGGCAGGGGGTTGGGCTGGATGGTCTCTAGAGGTCCCTTCCAACCCTAACAATTCTGTGAGTCTGTGAAATCCATGGGAAACTTCCTTGAGGTTTCAGTAAGATTAGGTTAAACCTTGAATAAACATTGGGAATAGCTTACCGTTTGTAGTGTAGGCACATCTACCGGTTTCAACGACTCATTTTGGGTTAAGATACCTCTTGAGATAAAACTGTCAGAACTGAGAACCTTGTACTGGGCTGACTTGGCTGCCTTAAGCTGTAGATACTCATTTTTAAGCAACAGAGTTGATGTAGGAAGACTTTAAGGGAATGTGGTCTGAATGACGTAAGTACACATCAACTACTGTTTTGAAGTAGTTCATCTGCACCCTCTGGGTCAGACCACCACCAGTATCGGTGCTGACTGTGCAGAGCAGGGCCCTTCTGGTGCCGCAGTTGAGCTGATTAATGTCAAATGAGAATCAGGTTTCCTTACCTCCAGAGTCCAATGTGTCTTAACAACACAGAGCTTTCCAGCAGGAAGCGAAGCCTCCCCTAAGTTACATTGGAAAGCCTCTTCAGGAAAAGATTCTAATCTTCTGTGATAGATCCTTGTATCATCTAGTTGGCACGTCAGGGGATTGCTGAGACAGAGGTTGCATCTTAATAACCACCAGAGGTCTTATTTTCTATGAATTTTCTACTTGAATCCTTTAGAAAACAATGGAGTTTTCCAGGTTCACGTAGGAAGGTGGTGACAGAGACTATAACTGAAGTTGTACATTATTTCTCCCTGACTGCTCTGAGAGATTCATGTGAACATGGTCAGCTGCTCCTGAGTGATGCCTTTGATTTCAAAGCATGTATCTTATGGCTGTGTTACTGGAAATATTGTGTTTTACTGATCACAAGGCAATATTTGGATAAATGCCACTAAAAAAGGCACCATGGCCTGTGGCACTAAACATATCAGTCACATTTTTTAAGTTTCCAGTGGTTCTTGTGTTGTAATGTGTGGGTAGAGCAGCAGGTGCGGAGCAAGAGCAGGGACAAAATGGTTAAAACAACCTTTAAAGCCAGAAAAGAAATCTAAAATACCCTACTGCTTAGTTTTAAATTTAAGTAAGTGTTTAAAAGTGAGCACTGTGACTAGTAGAAGAAAAAATAACAAAAAATAAAAAGAGACAATTAGATTAGGTATTGAAAAAACAACCAAATCATTAAAATGCAAGGCTGACTGTATAAAAGAAATGATGTGTTAGGCCTTGGAATTAAATGGTTCATTTCCTGATCCATTAAAACCTTCCTTCCTTAAGAGTAACTGGCATTTGCAAAGTTCTGCCCTAGAGGGATGCTCAGGTAATAAAGGAGAAAGGATCCAGAGGCAAGTGAAGGAAAGAGTTACCAGAGAATCCTCCAAAGCCACTTTGCTCGTTTACACATTCAAAAAAGTGGTTGGTTACTTTGCATTCACAACTCAGCACACACACACACACAGAGAAAATATTTTATCAGACAATACTTAGGACTGTGTAGAGTTTAGAAATTATTTTTGGCTAAATTTAATAGCCAAAAAAATATTTTATTTGGCCCCAGAAGAGATTAAAAGAGCATCATGCTGGTGCATTCTGTCTGAGGGGTCTGAAGGGAGGCCAACACACTGCTCTTTGCTGGTTCTGTGTGACTGAGGTTAAATATCTACTTTAAAAACCTTTATTGCTCTTACATAGCCCTTCTCATGTGGAAGCTGATCTCAGAGCATTTAGCAGAGTAGATTATTATTGTAATTCTGCTTGTGCCTGCTGGGTGAGCCGAGGAGTGTAGGGCCACGTGGCTAAGGCAGATCCAAGAATAGAGGGGGCTACAATACATGTGGATATATTACTTTTGCATCATTTAAGTATCATGAAGACATCTCATTATAAACAAAAATTAGGTTTTTCATTACCAAAACCTGCTCACCAGTGATTATTCCACCTTACTGGGTTGGGGTATATGGGAAAAATCCATATTTTTTCTCTGTTGTGTATCTAGATTGTTAACAGGATTTAGGCAGCTAAAATTGAAGTAAAACTAGTGGGATATTATTGTCTGAAAGCAGCTAAAATCTTGACCTGAGTTCTTTCATTAGGCATTAGAAGTCAACTTGAGGGCTTAAGCATCGCTCTTGGATCACAGGGATCAGTAACCTCAGCTTTTAGACTTTGGTTGCCCTATTTTCTGTTCAGCTTAAACTCTCAGCTTGTGTCAGTGTTCCTGAGAGCCATCCTGGAAACGCTGAGGGCTGTGGATGAGAGCAGAGAAGTTCATATACTTTTGCAGGGCCTTGACCTCCCTGCCTGCAGTGGGCTTTGGTTCATGAGCCATGAACCAAAAAAAACCTCTGAGCTCATGAACATTTGCAGCAAAAATACTGCACCAGCACCCAGCTCCAAGGAGGGAGTGTTAAACAGATCACACTGGTTTTCTCAAGGTTTCCTGGACTCTCCAGTGTGTCAGAAAACAAACCTTGAGGCCTCTTATGTGAGCAATCATTGTGTGTATGGAATGCGAAACATTTCTAATTTGTGAAGGCAAGCTCAGTTGCATATACTGTACAAACACACACAAACACCATGTGGAAATAATAAATGTGTTTATGATGGAGATCTGTGCTTCCTTTATTATTTCAGGATTTTGTCTGGATTTGAAACAATTGTTAAGAGCACTGGCTTCAGACTTTCATTGCTGACATACTCATAATACTGACTTCACCTACTAAGGCAGCTGTACTCCTTCATCCTAACATATATTCAATTATTTTTAAACATACCAGTTGTTCATACACAAACATGCAATATTTAAAAAGTTTAATGGCCAAACTGAGATTAAATTGTGCTCTTGAGTATCCTCCAGTTCTTTTAAACTTTGACTGTTGAATTCAGGTTTTGATTCAAATAAATTCATACACTGGAATTTAGGAGTGGAGAACTTGTCTGGTTTGTAAAATTCTTAGTCCTCCAGGTAGGTGGCAGTTTCTGAGGCAATACTTTCAGTTTTGCAACTTGGGTTTAAATTTAGTGAAGCTCCAGAAGTACATTTATCCTGCTGGTGGCTCAGCTCCCTTGTGGGAGTGGGGTTGTACAATATCCTGAAGCTGAACAGGAGGTGCATTGCCTGTGCCCTTAACTCATGAAAAAAGGGACTCTTTCTGCATGTTTTTCCTGTTTGAATGTAAGGAATTACTATTATATTTACTTGAACCTAATATATTTAACTAAAATTTTTTTCCAGAAAAATTGCACCACAGTTCTTTTAACTGGATTTTGAAATGTCTTTGTGAAACACCTCTCCCTGAAATGTCATATTTTACTTCGAGTTGACTGTAACTTTTAATTAATCATTTAATCTGAACTGAACTTTTTTCCTGCCTTTTTTTTTGATTTTTTTTGTGTGTGTCTCAAAAAAGGCTCAACTCCATGTTTCTATTTCAGGTTAACTCAGAATAGTTTGTAAGTTGCCAGTTAATGAAAAGAATCGGTTTCTTGCCCAGCAACAATAATTGCATATTCTGTAGAGTGTTTCAATATTTTTATGAGTGTGGAGGCCTTTACGAAGTGTCAGGACTTCAGTGATGAAAGATCGATGGATTTTTTTCCAGCTAATAGAGAATTTTCACTAGTGCAGATTGGAACAATTTGGGCTTTTAGACATAAAATCATCCTTGGTCTGTGCCCAGTGTAACACCCTCCTTCCCTTTCCTTCCCAAACTCACCTGAGCAGTGGGATATAGGAGGAGCAGAGACACAAACCTGTTTTTCCCACAGCAATGTATGTGGAATAGATGTGACAGTGGAATCACGAGCTGTTTGAAAAGTGCCATGAATGGTGCATGGGAGGTATAAATCAGATGTGCAACTTCTATAAACCTGGTATTCAATACTCACAGATAATCTCTACCTTTTGTACTGGGAGTACCTTGAGGACAGAAGACACTAAGTGCTCTTAATTGAGCACTGCTTCCCATCCACACACTAAGCATCCATTGCAGAAACTCCATACAAGGACTGGGGAGAAGGATGAAGCCCATTTTTAGGGTGGGTTTATTTTTATCATTTTTTTTTTTTTTGGAAGAGTTTATCATCCCATTTTTTTTTATATATCTCCCACCAATGAAAGCTCAGAATGACTGAAATAGCACAGTGTGTTGGAGTGAATTCTTCCCCAGGAGACTGATTTTGTTTTATTATTACTGAAGAGAGCAGGAATTTATTAAGCCTCAAAAAGTGAAGGAATTGGAACTTTCCTGCCAAGGTAGACGTATTCCCAAGCTGCTCCAGTCACTCCTGAGAAGCTCTTTTACTGACTTTCCCGTGCAGGGGAGAGGCACTATTTTGTCCATATTATCAGCTGACAAATAAAACAACTAAATTCAGAAAGGGGGAGGAGAGGGGAAATTTGCTCAAAAATATATTTAAAGACATGAGCCTTCCTGTAGAGGAGTTTGTTTGGTGAGAAATGGATCTCTTGCTACAGGCTCCAATTTAAACTGGCTGACCTAGAAGGAAGAAAGTGCCTGGGAAAGAAGCAAAAGCAAATAAATAAAAAGTAAAAAGCAAATAAAAAATAGGATTTGCCTCTCCCACTTTTCAAAACTATGTGGGTATGATGGGACATTTCTGTCCTACCTCTCAGGGAGCCAACAGCCTTATGTTTGTGCAGACCACCTAGCGAAGGACACAACAGGAATCTATTCCACAGTGGAAATGCATGAAAATGGTACAAAGTTAATTAAATCAGACAGTTGGTTCAGAGAAAGGAAGTCTCCAAGGTTTGGTGGCCCTGGATCTGTCTAGCTGGGTTTCCAATCTCACAGCTACAGCTCTCTCCTCCATTTCCTTGTGCTCTCCAGATTCCCATTACTTGTGCATTTATCCGCCTTTTCTTTCTTTTTCTTCCTTGCCCCCTCCATCTATTTCTGATCACTCAGGCTCTTACATTTGTCTCCCATAGTTCCTGTTGAAACAACATGCAGCTGTAGTGCTGGTGATGATGGTTATGAGGAAGGCAGAGCAAGATAAGCCAAGGCTGAGTGAAATATCCCCTCTTTGTAACACACAGGATTGGGAATTTGCTTGGCTGTTAAAATGGGACAGTCTTGACCTTAAAGCAAACCAGAAGTTTCTTGTAGATTTTAAATACCTCAGAATTAAGGAATTTCCTCTGTCCACACTATCTGGATCTTCTATTTAGTCAAAAACCCTTAAGAGACTATTCAGTTATGTTAGGATCTCATGAATTTTCAAGTTCTGTGTCTATCAGAGCAGATGGACACTGGCAATGCTTTGTGCTGCAGTCAAGGGCTTGGCAGGCATTGCCACACCTGTATTGGTTTTAAATTGCTTTTCTTGGGTGTGGTGACATGGGAACTGAGATCTGGGGAGAGGCTCAGTGGGAGCTGCAGAGTTTTTTGGCTAAATACCACAGAGCCCCACAGTGACATGGTCACCTCTGAGCAAGCTGGATCAGGGATGTCTGTCTGATATGCAGTCAGGCCTTTGAGCTGCAGTGATCTGCAGAGTTCACAGAGTCAACAGCTGAATAGAAAGGCTGATTATCATCCTACCCATTGGGTCACCTCATTTCCATCTGTGCAGCAAGGGAAGAACCACTGAAGCGGCAGCAAATACGTAGACATGGGAATAACAGCAACAGAGGGGGGAATAGGAGTTCTGCATTTCTTCAGCAACTAACTTTTCAGCCAGGAGGAGGCAGTTAATACACTGAAAGCCTGTAGAAGTCAGAAACTCAGTTCTTTTATTTGAAGTGCTGTAAGTCACACAGTTTTGCTTGTCTGGATGAGCAGAGGGGAGAGATCATGAGCAGGGGGGGGCTGTGATCACGACTGGCTTTGCTGTGACATCAGGAGGTGCAGCCAGGCCAAGAGTAAAGTTAATCTCCAAGGCACAGGGAACTGGGGGAGAAGAAAAGCACCCAGACTTGCCCTCCCTAAGGCTCCAAGTTTTCACTGCCCCACTTTTTGTTAGGAAGCTTTCTCTGCCTAGTGGATATAACAGTGCTATATAAAAACAGAAACAGAAGGGAGTTGATACCAATTATTGCTTGATGTTTCTGTGGCCCTTCAGCTCCCTACAACTGACCAGTGGCTAATACATAGAAATTTGGACCTCAGGAAACCTTTTAGCAGAATAGTACTGAGCAAACATTCAGAAAGGTGGTTCAGGAGCATGTATGCATCCTACCTACAATTGCAACTTCTGCCTAGCTCCAGAATTTTTTCCTTCCAAAAGTGATGCAGGATAAAAGAGAGGAGATTATAAGCGACATTCTCAGTCTTTTATTTATACAAATTCTTGAAAATGACCAGAAGAGTAACTAAAAGTCAAAATAACTTGAAGATAAAAGCAGACTTGAGAAGTATGTGAAATGAACTTCAAAAGTCCAGGGAACACTGATTTTCCAGGGGCACACTGATGTCACCAGACAGAAACAGAAGATTCATCCCAGGAGTAGCTCCTTTATGAAGGGTGGTGCAATAGAGAAAAATGAGGATGCACATGAAAGGATCTGTGTTCCAGCAGATCAGGTATCTTAGATGGGATGGCAAAATAGTGTTGAGTTTTGTAATTGAACCTGTTAATTGCTAACAGAAGCTTTTAACTCTTCAGCTACTGCAAAATAATCTAAGTAGTATTTCTGTTTATTGCTGGGAGGAGCCCTAGTAAGAGGCTGCTGTATCCTTAATTCATGCTTTAAGATAGATATCACTAAAGTAGAGAGGGGACCAAACTGGAGTTTCAGATGTATCCTACTCCCAGAATGAAGGGTGGTTTTGTTTTAGCATGTCTGCCCAGATTTGAACTTGTTTAGAACTCACAGTGGGATTCAAATAATAATAATAATAATGATTTTTTTTTAAAAAAAGTCATCCAGGGGCCTCTTTTTTGCTTTCTTTTGGATGCTGTCCAAAATGGCAGAGCTCCTGCAAGACCAGACTGCCTCCAAATGAACTCAGAAGCTTTCCACTGTTGGGGCTGAATATTGGCTCAGTTGTTCATGGGATGCTTGTGGTGACAGACCCAAACCTTCACCTGGCTCCAGCCTCAGACCTGAACCTCTGAATGCTAACCTAATCCTACTCCAGACAGAAATTGATATATTAGGTTTTTGACTCATTTTTAACCTTTTAAAATCCTGTTTCATTTTCAATATAATGACACCACACACCTTCATTTAGGAAAGACATTCAGAAACACATCTTAGCTGCATTAATTCAAAACCACTTTCAAACAGACTCTTATATTCAGATTTTTAGTATTTGTATTTTCTAATCTGTGTGCTTGAAGAAACACCTGTGAAAAAAAGTGTATGAAGATGACAGAGAGATGGAAGATGATACCTTTGTTGTCCTTGGCTACAGGTAACAAGGGAGCCCACAGAACCATTGCTGTGATTTCAGAAATTCCGAAATTAATTTTGCTTTGTGTGTGGGTGTGAGGCTTTCTCTGTCCTTCCCCCATTACTCCTCTTCCTTCCAGTCCTGCAAGAGGAAGTATCACCATGAGCATTTCTGCAGCGGTTGTTCAGACTTGCCCAAAATGTTTGTGCCGGCGCACACGCTGCTCCCCACGCAGCCACTGGGGCATCAGCCCTCACCCCATCCTTCCCTTGCTCCTTGCTAGGCTGCCCACCCTGCTGCCTGGGTCTTAAATCCCACAGGCAGGGAGAAGGATGAGAAGGCCCAGCCTGGAATCTGCTCCCAGCTCTTGGCTGTGGGGTCACAGCTCCTGCCGCAGCATCAGCACAGCAGGTTTGCTGTCAGCATAAGCATCCTTTGCCCACAAGGTGAATATTTACATCTCTCCCTCAGCTGTACATTCATACTCCTTTCCGATGCCTACCATCCTTTTCTTTTCTGCCTACTGGACCTAGCAAAAAGGAAGCAAAATCCATGTTATTAAAGTATGAATATAATTATTATACATGGAGAAAACTGCTTTCTGATAGTGGTTGACTAGGGAGTTTACAGCCCATGGCCAGAAGCATCTTTCCTTACAGACATGATACCCCCTGTATAACTAATACATTTTCAAACGTTGCCTTTATTTGTATTACATGTTCCTAAAACTCCTGACAGAGACCCTATAATTTCAGGAATTAGTCCAGTCACATAATAGACTTAGTGCTTCAGCTGTTGATTTATGGGCAAAAAGCTCCATCACTGACAGTCTTTGGGAGATGAGATTTGGATATATACACATTATTCATTTAGTGTTGCTGGGCTCTCTCGTTAATAGTTTGTGTGAGGTATTTTTTACACGTAACATTTCTTTTTCTAGATCAGAGAGTGCAGAACATTAGACTGGTTTTGCTGGTAAAATCAGACATAGCTGTGGTATTAGGAATTGTTCTAGACACAGTTAAGTCTTGTTGTAGCTGAACTTGCTGCAAGACACAGCTGGGACTGCTACACACCACAGAGGGCGAACAAAAACGGCCTTTTCTTAAAATGACTGTGGAGAGACTCCCATAGGAAATGTTTTTGTTTTGTTTTTTGAAATCTGTGTGTGGCATAGGAAAGGAATGGGTGGAAGAACGATAACAAGAGAGAGCATGTCTGTGAGAGAGATAAGATTGAAAAGGGCTTGTAAGCAAAACTGCTCAAAGTTGAGCCCATGTTTGCAAAATTGTTCAGCCCTTAGAAAAGCTGATGCTCATTTAGTTGTGTAACTGGTACTGAGCTCCTGGAAAATCCAGCCCTCGAAACTAGCAAGATAAGAAACTCAGTTTTTAAAATCCTTTAATAAGGATACTCCTTCCTCTGTGTTAAAAACCACAAAAACAAACACAATCTTGCTGGACACAGGTTTTGGGGATTTGTTTCCTATTTATAAAGAAACAAATCCTGACTCTCTTTTTTTCCAGTGATTTATACATGAGCCCCATCTTGTGTGTTCCCTTCAAATCATCTCGCTGGCTCTGGGAGCAAAAGGTTTCAAATGCTTTGCTGCACAATGTTTCCTTTCCTTTTAAATCCCAGAGAAAACCAGAATGGGGTGACAGTGACTGGTTGAATGACTTTTGAAGTACAGTATATACATACATATGTGTGGTGTTTATGCATATGTGTGCATTAAATATATACATATGTGTGCTTAAAGATTGACTAGACATCCACCATTGGGCTCTGCTTTCTATGATTAACCTTGATTAGCATTGCAATTATAAATACCTGGTAAATGTCTGCCTTTGATCTAACCCGTCTGTCACTCAATAGTCTTTTAAACTCCAGGTTTCCTCTCTTTCTTGACATTTGTCATTGTCTTCCTTCTGAATGCCTTCCTTGCTGTTCTCAAAAGCTGCCCAAAAAGCACTAGAGGGTAGATTGGAGTATCAAGTACCACGCTCGAGGCTCAGAGGCAGCTGCCACGTTCTAAAAGGTCTCTTTATTCTTTGCAGCCACAGCTTTGTCCGAATAACAAATATTCACTTCCCTCCCCTTTATCTTTCATGGAAAAAAAATCCCCCAGAATAACAATAAGTTCTTCCCTCTTTCCAGCCTAGCCCAGTGTACATTAATACACCTTGTAATTGCTTGTCTCTATCAGTTTTAGTCCTTTGCCCTTTTTTGCTCCTTCTTTTTGTACTTCAGCTTCATCATTGATCCTATTCACTCTATTCCCAGCGCTGAAATCCAAGTCCCAAATGCCAGCAAGAAATACTCAGCCATTCATGACAAATTGAATGGCTCAATTTAAAGGGGAAGATAGCACCTCATCTACTGTTACTATTCACCACAATAATCTCCATCGCCCGTTCACTGGAGAAAGCAGCGTGTCCTGGGTTCAAGTACAGACTACGCTGCTGATCCCTGGCTTGAAAGGACTAGAAGGAGCATTGCACATGACAGGGAGTCACCTTTCTGCCTTTGAAGGTTTTTATGTATTCACATCAATACAATGGTCAACACTACTAAGAGCCCAGGAATGCTGTTCTGTTCACCCCCGCCCTGGCAGGATCCCAACCCACTTGCAGCAACACGCCAAAAAAATAAGTCAGGAAGGCTCAAATAAGGCCCAGATCCTCTGCTGGAAATGTGCTGTCAGTGTAAACACTTCTACTGCAGCATCCACGAGGATTCAGGAGGAAAGGCAAACTTCAGTATTTTAGCAATTGCTGCACCAAGGATGGTCTTGTCAGATGTAAGTATAGGTCCCATGGGCTTCCAGGTGGCTCCTGCTGGACCCTCCCTTTGGAGACTGGGCTACAGAAAGAAGCCACACAGGGAATAAGGAATGTCAGTGATGCATCGTTTACGCACAGGGTGCCAGTGTTTCCTAAGCTGATCATAAATCTTTGTCAGCAATTGCTGTAATCAGAAAATAGAGCTTTCACTGAACATAGGATAGAGCCTGTGCTCCTTGAATACTTCTTTTTTTTTTTCTTAATTTTTCATGAGGTAACTGAAAATCTCAAAAAGTTTTCCCTGAAAACTTAAAAAAAAAAAATCCATTTATTGGTAAATTTTGCCCACAGGGATCTGATTTTGGCTTTTCTCCACTGAAAATATTCTTCTGGCACAATTCAACTGTATATTTTTCAGTCAATGAAAACGTTATTCCATTTTTTACTTCTTAACAAATGTTAAAACTTTCAGGGGTCTTTTTTTTTTTTGCATGTATCATTCGCGCAGCTGCATAAAAAAACCTATAATACAGGATTTGGTTTTGGTTTTCTTTTTCCCTGTTAACTTCATTAGCCATAGCATGGTGGACCGTAAATCCCCATTTCCACACATATTGTCAGCAATGTGACTACGCTGCACAACCAGAAAGTGGGCACAGAGCGGAGATAAAATTATATTGGTTACAAATAGCAATGGAGCAAACTGACTTCCTGAAGTGCAAACAGTTGCAGGAACCATTCAGGTTTGATGTGTTTTTGTGGTGGTATTATTCCCATCAGAGAAGGTTATGTCTTGGTGGGGTAAATTCCAACCTTTCTCCAGGACCATCTGTCTACAACAGTCCAGCTCACAGATGTTTTGTTCTACTGAGGAATATTAGGGAGAATGGAAATCAGTTCCAGATCATATCCTTGTTTTCCAGGTGAAAGTGTCTCTCCAGGTCTTCTGATAGATTTTGGGTAGCCAGAAGACTTTTGGGGTTTTTTGTTTTGTTTTGTTTTGTTTTTTTAACCTGATGTTTTCCTTGCTTTTCCCAGAAGAAGAGCAGATTATTAGAAGCCCCATGTGCCTGCCAATTACCCAATCCCAGCTCCCACTCAGTTCTGGTTACTGCAAGATGCAATGAAGCAACCAAGTCACAGGGTAGGAATAAATGCTAATGCAGACCAGGGCTCACCAGTAAACACTTCCCATTAAAGTCCAGCTCCCAGACCAGGCTGAGCTCGAGCCAGCTGAGTTTAGACCAGCACAGGAGGCTTGGAGAGCCTCAGCTTTCAGGTCTTGCCTTTCTGAGTGAGAACACTTGTTTTAAAAAAAAAAGACTTTGAAGTACAGTGAAAGATTTTATGTTGCTTTCTAACTCCATGCTGAATCATCAGGGAATCCTGGAGAAGATTGACAGTCAAACAACCAGGAAAAGGAGGAAAGGCTGTTTTCCCTAGAGATTTCTTGTAGGTCCTGGCTTCTGCTGAGCTAAATACAACATGGAAATAGTCTTTTTTCAAGGTACTTTGCTATCTCCAGCCAAAATCAGGAAATGATACTTTGTGAGAAAAATATATAAACATATATTAACTAAACTTTTGTAAAGATTCAGGAATTTGGGGTTTGATCAATTTGTGTTTTCTTCAGACCAATCTTATCCTCTACACCTCAGCACAGTTATTCTGCTTGTGTAACTCAGGATGTCATCAGAAATGTCAGCAAGAGGCATTTGAGTCCGTATAAATCTCATCATTGCAAGCCTTAATTTTTGACTAAAAATCAGGTGTGGATGAGAAATCACAAAACTATAGGCTGCTGTTCAAGAATGTTGCTGTCTTGTTATTTTTTCTTGTTTTCAGGCTTTTGGGGTAGATAGACACTGCTCACATTTGATGGCATTATTCTACCATCATGAGGGCTGGAAATATATTTATTTATTGCAATCATAGGTAGAGATCTTAAAATAATCTGGGGTCTCTGTTCAGTCATTGTAAAATCCTGAGATAAAATTCCACTGGTATTTTAGCAGCTACCCTGAGGCTCAACATTTTAATTTTCGCTTGATGCAAACCCCCCACTTTTTCTTGAAGTCCTCAATTTTCTCCCTCTTAGTTCAGAACTGAGATCAAAATAGTTTAGCTCCCTTGAAATAGCTAACTTGCTATTCCCATCTGGAAAATGGAGTCTGGGAGCCAAAACATTTATGTTGAATTAGAGAAGATGCTCCTCACACTAAGCCCTGTTTCATGTTGCAGCTCTGTGAAAAATGGGAGGAGAGCAGCTGCCTTTTGAAGGAGATGACCAATTTTCTTTTGATCTGTTTTTAATACAGAGCTTGGTCTAAAGGCCAACCTCAGGCATCACAGACATGACCAGAGAAATGCTGCTTCAAAGGGTGGAGAAGGTGGAATTATAGCATTGCCTCATCTCTCTGGGCAGGAATGGTTTACTAAAACTCACTTTATACCATCTTTAAATTAAAAGAAATACAAAGAAAGGATTATTTAGCGAGCTAATTGAGGAGTTTTCTTGTGGGTAATTCCTGTGCATACTGTGCTTTCTCTTTAGCTCTTTTTGAACTTTAGACAGAGTGTTCCAGGTCCTCGAATGCAGAGCCTGGAATGACTCTTCTAACCAAAGAAGATGGTTTCAAGGCCTTCCCAAAACACCTGATGCAGCCCTTGCCCTGAACCTATTGACATGTGGTGGGAATGATGCCTATCTCTGGGATACCCAGCTTGATGGATAGAGTCTGACTGATGGAGATTCCCAAGTATCCCTGACAATCTGTTCTAATTTGGTCGTATATGGAGTGTTAGTATCCAAGTCTATTGGCTGTTTTTGCATTAAGATGAGTTATCTTTGTCCCTAAACAAAGCTGTTCATATCACAGTGCTGCAAAGCCACTGAGACTTACCCCTCCACAAAGAAGATTGTTTTACCTGAAAGATTCCACCAACCCAAGTATTGAGAGCCAATCCCAACATAAAAACATCAGGAAGAATTTTTGTCATTTATAACAAAACCCTTCCTGCAGCCTCATGGTTGAAGTGACAGCATTCTCCACGTGCCACAACCAGCTTTATCCCCTATCATCAGGAGATTATTTTTCTTAGAAATATTTATGACTTTCTCTTCTGAAGTGGACTGAAAGTGCTGCTTTGATTATTTTGGTTTCAGCAAATTCTGCTGTTTCTCACCTGCAAAATCTTCCCTGTTCCTGTTGAGATCCTGTTCAGCACCTCGGGCTGGTCTAATGACTCCTAATAGCTCGCGTTCATTAGGCCTCGAGGAGCTGCTTTAACACACTGCGCCCTTTGTAGGGCAAAAGGCAGGGTCTCAGCTGGTGCCTGCTGAATTAGAAACAATTAGAAATGCTTTAATTGGAGTCAACAGAGCTACCTAAACTTACCACATTTGAGGAGCCAGCATAGGCTGAGCAGCACCCGCAGTTTACAGGACTCGACTGCTGATTATGACTCACGGGCAGACTGGGAAAATGGCAAATTTTTAAACAATATCCCTTTCTGTGTTGCAAGCAGGTCAAATGCTGTCCCGTTTTTACGATCCAACAGGGAGATAGAGTTTAGGAGCACACAAAAGCCCTAGCAAAAGAGTTGGAGTTGAGGTCACATTTTCATACCCACATTATTGAACCATACCTTTGAAAGACAAAAGAGCAGGCGATGTCCTAACATGTAGCTGTTGCTTAATGATTGTGTTGTCGGTCTGGAGAGGGCGGAGTGGGGAGTTGCTTAACAGTTTTACATTTTCCCATGGTATAACGCTGGTGATATGGTTAGCTGTAATTAAAGGGTTATATAAATAAGCCATTGGGAAACAAATTAATTTATTTCCTTGGTGGGGCTAGTTATGTAATTTGGGCCTTTCACGTCGATCTACTTTCCCTTTGAAGCACTCAGCCCCCCCCTCCAAACCTGGTCCTTCTCTCCCAATTGTTTTCAAATAATTTCCAAACACGTCAAGGAATGCAGATGTTAAATGTGCTGCAACCTGAACTTCATTGAAGCAGCAATGCCCTTAATGAGAAAAAGCTGGAGAACGGAGTGAGACCTGGCCTGTAAAATGGTTTTATGGCATGTTTATTGCTTTATCAGCAAAGGCCTTCGAAGAGGCAGAACAGAGGTGCTCAGAGAGGTGCACAGAGCTGTAGGTCCAATGGGCCACACTGAACAGCAGCACCCACCCACTGCCCCCAGCCCTTGCAGGGAGTGGGAGAATCCAACACCCAGACCTCATTTGGGGCAGCACCATTGGCTTTGGTGATACTCAACCTTTATTTACTCAGGATCTGGCACAGTCTTAGGGATGGCAAAAGGAAGGATGGGCTGGTTCCTACGCCGAGCAGAGAAATTGCCCTTTTCCAGGGAAATAATAAGATGTCATTAAAAGTCCAGCTTAAAAAAACTAAGTTTTCCTCTTGCATCTGTGTTTCTTTTATGAGCTTGTAAGTAACATCATTAAGCTACTTGCCGTTCTCTGAGCAGATCTTTATTTAATCATGCGGGGGTTTTTTTGCATTCTCTTCCCTAGAAATGTAAAGCCTCAAGCATTAGAAATTTTAAAACAAATTCCCAAAGTTTAATTCTGCATATGAAGCTGTAGTATAGAAAACAAACAATTTCCATGAATGCTATTTGTACTAATAGCTATACTGGTTTCCTGTAATAGACACTAATTTGGCTTCACAAAAAAAAAAAAAAAGAAAAATTTAGAAAAAAGAGGAAAAAGTGAAAAAGTAGTATTTTAATGTCTTGACATAGAGATCATGGCTACACTTCAGACAGCTCTTCCAGAGCTCATCCCTAACCTCTTGGACTTGCCATCATAGAAGACCCTACTGGCAGAGGGGGAAAGGCAGTGCTGGTTTCTCTTTGGTTTAGATTTTAAGATTTCTATTCTCAGGATAATTCCAGGTCCTAGTTGGCTACACTGATTTCCTTTTAAACTTTTGCTTAATGTAGTGCAGTAACTTCACAGCGTGTGCCTTAGGAATGAACATCAACCAAAACTGCTGATCGTGTTTATCTTACACTACAGGGAAGCCACTGATCAAAGCAATGTATATTTTAATCAAAACTCTTCCCAAAGTGGCAGCTTCCACTGCCAGAGTGTCTCTGCTAACACTGCAGAAAGAATAAAGGAAAACAAGTCCTCCCAATTAGTAACAGTCTGGAGGCAAATCTGAAGCCACCCAGCAGAGCTTCACATCACTGAAGTGGATATCAAGTGGAAGACTCTGATAAAGTTGGGCTGGAGCTCCAGGTCTGTCTCTCTCTGGTGGATTTTGAAGGGAGTGAGACCCTGTGCTCGCTCACAGACTGTCAGTCACTTTAGCATTTTGAAGGTTAATGGCTTTCATTTTCAAATTCTCATCATAGACTGCAAAGAAGAGGAAGAAATTATAGTGAATTAAGGAACAGGACCACAGTGGGTTAGACTTCTCTGTGGGGGTTTGGGTAGTTGTTGTGGGAGCTTTCAACTGTTTGCAGTCAGCACTGGATTAGGCACAGCCTGTGCAGAATAAGAGGTACTAAGGTTCAGTCCCTGACTCTCCTCTGACTTTACAGAACAGCCAGGCACACATCTTTGGTGTCTGAGCTTGTCACTGTCCAGAAATCACTGTTTCTGGCTAATTCAGCCCAGTTCCCTCCTCAAGATGAGCCTACGGAACACTGTGGTTTCCTTGAGGAGGTTTCCAAAAGGCATCATGGGAATATGCAGTAAATAGGCAGTGTTAATAGTGACATCAGTGGAATGAGAAGCCTTTAGGCATTTGAAGGGCTGAGACTGAGATTTGTGAGATCAGAAATGGTGATTTCCTATAAAAATCACATGTAAATTTGGACAAATTGCTTAAACTTGGTGTCCTTAATGCTCAAAATTACCTAAACATCTCCATTAATCCATTTATCTTAAAGAAACTTAACTTTAATCATACTTAACTTCAATAATACACTTGTGTCCCAATTATGCTAATAACACTCAAGTATGTACTTGAGTGTTTCGCTGACTGATATTCTTCTGAATTGAGACTGCAATTCCATGTCTCACATTTCCAGGGATGTTGTATTTCCCCTGAAGGAAGAGAGCAATGTGGCTGACTAGGAACTACAGGATTACTCGTATTTGTTAGATTTTGGTGGGAACTTCCAAAAAAATGGCCTGGTCTTGAGATACAAGGACCCCTCTTTTCCTTCTTTTTTTTTCTGGTATTATGTAGGGAAAATAATTTTTAAATAAGTCACTGAGGGTTTTTTTTAAAAAATGATTGGGCAATAGAATTTTGCCCTTCAGTTGAAGAAATGAAGTGTTCTTAAAGTTACTGCTTCGAGAAAAAAAAAATGTCTTGGAATACTAATCTTATGCTCTTTATTTGCATTCTTGAGATTTAAAATGACTTTAAAGTTTTTATTGAAAAATCTGGAGAATAAAAGTGCTCTTTGTCTTATGGGTCAGGTTTCAGCAGAGACTCAATCTCGCTGCTGACTTTTGAACCTCTGAAGATGCTGCTGTGCTTGGGCTCGGCGTGACTCTGCTCTCCGAAGAAGAGCAGCATTGTAAGTCCTCTATGGGACGTGTTTTCCTACTCGCTGTTGAGAATCTGATCACAAAGGAAGGGCCAAAAATACTTTGAGCAAGGTTCTGTGAGTTTACATAGTTGATTAAAACTCGAGGCCCCGTTCCTTTGTTGAAATAGTATCCACTATCCATCACAACAGCCCGCCTGAGCCACGGGGTAAATCACCCCTTTGGCAGCCATATTGCTAAAGCTCAGCCTCACACCGAGGTGAGAAAATAAACTGAGGATCCTTTGAGGAAATTTTTGAAGACTGTATGTAAACTCAATATCTTTATTATTTCTTGCCACAGCTGACTGGGTCTCTGGTTTTATGTGTCTGCTGAAACAACAGCACCAGCGAGCGAAGCTGCTGCCGACTCCTGGCCATCGCAGACGAGGAGCCTGCTGGGGCAGTGAGCAGCAGTTTGGCAATTCCCAAGGAAACCTGAACTTTTGATCTTCTGACCTTTGAAAGGGGATGGTTTTTAAATGCACAGCAAATACTACAGACCTATTAGCCATGGGCAGATGTGGCAGTGACACAGATGAGCTGTTGGCCTTCCTAGGAGGTAATGATCACGTGCATCTCGTTGTGCAGGCAGCAGGCAACCCGAGGAGATGCATCCTCAGGATATGTGAGCCTTGCAAGATGTGTTATTGTCCTTCAGTAGTAAGCAGGGCTGCCTCTGTGGAGTGCAGGTAGGACAGAACTGAAACAAGACAAAAAGAAAAGCAGCAGAAACAAAGCTGCCTCAAGAGCTCCTTTTAAGGTGCAGCACACCAGGGAATAAATGGATGCTGATTATGATGAAGCCTTTTGCTTCCTGTAGTGCTTGGCACTCCTTAAGATGTCCTGATGACTTTGAATTGTTCTCCTCCATTGCAGCATCAAAGAGTAAATAGGTTGAATGTTGCCCGATTTAGTAATTTGAACATTATCCTTTTTAACCTTCCTTTTTCTTTTTCTTCCTATCTCCCTTTCTTTCTTGGATAATGTTTTGCTTTCAGATGCTGCATCAGCACAATGCTGTCTGAATATGCTACAGGGGAGACAAGCTCAGCACCCAGTGAACTTTATCGCCATGGAGAATTTGGCAGAAATCATCATACCTTGCAGCCAGCATCTTCCTGTGGCAGGCTCAGGTAAAGGACCAGGACCCAGGTCTTCAGATGTGTCCAGTGGTTCTGAATGCTGTAATGCTTTGAAATCAATTTGTCAGATGTGCTGAACCACACAAATCTGAAATAACCTTTCCTCTTTATTTCCTTTAATATAATACAGGTCTTGTATCTTTGTTTCCTTGAAATTCCCAAGAGTTCCAGCCTGACCACGCTGGTTTTGTACTATGGGATGCCTAGAAAATATGGATGCCCTAAGTAAGTATAAAACATTTTTTATTACTTGCATCAGGCATATTCTCTTGTGATAGTTTTTACTATCTTCTCCATTTTGCCATGTCCTGTGTTTCCAGGAGAATCCCACACCAACTAAAATATTGATTTATTTAAAACACAACTAATGAGCTTTCTTTGTCCTCTGTCTCACGCTGGAAAATCCCACCTGATCCCTAATTAACAAATTGATTTATTAAAACTATAACTAATGGCCTCCCTTTGTCCTTTTCTTCCAGCTGCAGAATCCCACCTGATCCCAGATTATCACATTGATTTATTTAAAATTAAAATATATGCACTACACAGTTTCTCTATCATGCCCCTCAGTGAATGCCTCAGACATATGTTTCAATCAAGTGCTGACACTCTGATTTTACCACTCACAGATGAAATACTTTAAGAGAAAAGCAGTTGTTTAAAATGCCACATTGTACCCCCAGGTGTTCAAGCCTTTGAGTATTCTTAGTATTAAGGTCAATATGAAGTCATTGGTAGAGAGTCAGTCTTGCAGATCCATCCCAAGAAATAACCAGAGCATGTTTTTCTTCCAATATTTGGTTCATCCCACCGGTGTGAGCAGATCTTTGCAAGCCACTGTTCATAAGTCTCATGCATCCAGTGTTTTGCTGGATGATGGGTTTTTTGCTCCAAAGCTCTGCCAATGTCCAGTGATGTTCCTGCCTCACACAGAATAAACAGCTGAGAAACATCAGCCAGAACAGGGGGAGCAGAGCAGGACTTGCGTGCCAGGGCTGATTTGCCGTGGGCTCTGCCTCTCGTAAACAGCCTGTGGCAAGTCTAGCACGGTTTGCAAGTGTGTGTATGAGTAACAAGGGCTCAGAAATAGCACTCATCGACAGGATCTGACCTTGGGCTTGCACTGATAGGAACACATCTGCAGGCAACACGAGGCCGTTACATCCCGGTATGTAAACACTGAGGTATCCTTGGCCTTCTTCCCTGCAGCGTTCCACAAAAACAAGCAGCGGGTCACTCACTGCAGACAATGCCTTCAGAGGGAGGAACTGAGGAATAACGGGCTGTTTCAGATGAAGCAAGAGAGAACGACACAGCCTCTGACAATGAAGACATGTGGTTACAGGTTCCCTGAATTTCTTGCATCCAAAGGAACAGGAGAGAAATATGCCAATTGCTGTGCCAGCCAGCCAACCTCCTTGGGGCACAGTACAAGCAGCAGGGCCCCATCACATGCTGGTAACCACTCCAAAAACACACATCTTCTTTTCCCTCTGAGCTGTCCCTTCAGCCTTACTATTTCTCCGGTTGATAAAACAGAAAATCAGGCTGAAATCAAAAGTACCCAGAGGCTACTACAGCCCCTGCTCCCAAGACTGACAAGACCCCCACATCAGTGGTGGTAACCTTTACAAGCTCTTGAAGCTCTTTCTGAGTAGTGCAGTGCAGGTCCACCTCACCAGCTGTGCTTAAAAAGGGATCTGAAGGAGACCCAGCACCTCTGCAAAGGGAAATTTGAAGCAGTGTTTGAGACCAAGGCCCGGAGGTGTCAGCCTGCCTTACAGCAATGCTCTCAAAGTTTGGCAAGCAGGCCCATGTTGAAGTGCTCTAGTGTTCCTCAAGGAGGGTTGGTGGTCTCTCCAGGGTAGCAGTAGTCTGCTCTTGTCTTCCAGTCCCTGACTCAGGTTTCCAGAACAAAGCTATAGAATGTCTGGCTCCATGACTTAATTGAGTGGTAAGCTCTTTATTTCACTTGGCCAGCATCTCCTCTGGCTTCCATCCTAATGGGGAGATTTCTTAGTTAATTCTATTGACTTTCTACACAATCTCCCTTCCAGTCTCCTCGACCCTCACAGGTTTTTTTCTTTAACATTTGTAGCTGTAGTCCTGTGTGCAGTTGTGTCTGTGAACAAGAATATAGCTACACACAACAGACAAAAAGTGCCACAGTCTAAATATAAATTAATGAAAGTAAAAAAAAGGAGCTAAATAGCTTATTTTCACCTAATCTGCCACATTGCCTAGCACAGTTTGGAGCAGATAAGGCACCTAGTTTTAATTCTAAGTATGAGAAGAGTGGCATCTACCTGCTTACCCTTTAAAATGTCATTTTCCTACTCCCTCCCTAGAAACAATGTGCACACATCATAGATCAGATAGGACAGAAACGGGAAGTTCCTCTTTTTGTACGGGAATTTAGACACCTCAATTCCCATCACATTTGTCTTGCAACATAGGCCTTCTCCTCCCTCTGCCTGGTGCATCCTGCAAGGCTCCCAGCAAGCCCTCCTGGCAGGCAGATTATTTTGAACGTAAGAGTCCCACAGGGAGCCAACTTGGAGATCTGGGAGCCCCGAATCCATGGCTTCCTTGCCTCAAGGGTTCAAACCCACATCTCGTAGCAGGCTGTGGGCTAGGATTGGGATGGGTTTTTTCCCAGCTCCATCATAAGCTGTGCCCTTGTGCTGAAAGGGATGAATAGAGCTGAAAGGGGAAAGTAATCATGGGTGATGAGGGATGCTGTCTGGGAAAGGAGGTGCAGGAGACACCTTGTTTTGGTTTCTGCTCTCAGACTGTTTCCATATTTTGTCCAAAGATGATTACTTTTGAAACTCATAATTATTTTCTGGAGAAGGGACCTTTCCTCTCCAGGCAGTTAGAGTCATTCCCAGATTCCCTTCCACTCTTTGTAAGACCTGTCTTCCTTCCTTTAGAGCCCAAAAACCTCAGGAAGATCACAGGTGCCACCAACAAAGACTACCTGTATGTGTCCAACAACCATCTTGGGTGTTTGAATTCCTACTCCAACCCCTGGGTGTGGGATACTTGTCTGTCATCATGCCTAACAGAAGATAAGTGACAAATAATTTTAAAAAAAATCCAAAAGTATGAAAGCGAGCTTTTCTATGAAAATTTCTGTTTCATCAGTCATCCCCCCTTACCTTCCATCACTGTATTCATCTCACAGAAGTGAATTACCCAGAAAATGCCAAAGGAAATGCATGACTGCCAAGCCAGTCGCTCCAGGTATTATCTTATTAATCTTAATTGACATTTCCTTGTTTGTCTCTTATGTTTTTCCTTGCTGCAGCTTTGCATAGCCCTTTTTCTAAATTCCAGGTGATGAGTCCAGAGAAAAGCACTGTTTGTTATCTAACGAACCACATCTTAGTGGAAGATTGCTTTGAAAGTATTTGATACCATAATATCAGAGAGAAAGTATCCAAATGAAACCATAAGTAATAACCAGTAGCTTTAAAGTAATGAAACCTTGAATTTCTTCTTAGCTTTGCTTCTGGAAACTCAGCTCCAAGAATGTGATGTCTTTATCAGATTCCTTAAGACCAACCTCTGCTTTCTCTGTGTTTAGTCTCTGAGGTGTAGCAGAAAATACATCCCTCCCCTCTTGGCAGTATGTGTCTAGGTGATAGTGCACATCTCATGGACCAAACCTCTACCCAGATTTTCACAAGAAGTACAAACTCGCACAGTTAAAATGTGGGAACATTTTTTTTTTCTAGAAATCAAAGAAAAATATTTCCCAACCAGTTTATTCAGCCCCAGCAGTTACTGCCACAATGATGTAGAAAATTCACAATTGCGTTCCCAGGCCTCAAAACTTCCTCGCTGTGAGACTTCAATTCTAGAAACTGGAATTGCTCAAAAGCCTGGAGATATTTGGAAGAGGGAGTTCACCTACACTGAACAAATCCTTGATGTTACCACATCAGCAGTGATGAAACCATGTTGGCAAAGCTGTGCTCAGTAAATTACTGTGTCATACATCTTACCTTCTTTGGTTCCACCATGTTTAAGCAGGCAGCATATTCTTCTTGTCTTTGGATGATCCAGAAAGAAAGGCTCCTTATTCCACTGTTAGTACGTTCTTTGAGGTCAGTGAAAACTTTTGGAGTGTGAAGGATGTAGTAGTCATTTAACGTTCTTCCAAACTGCTGCACCTGGGTGAAAACGAGTTTCACACACCTACTGGAAACAGGGAAGAGGAAATGCTGTTTGCACTTCTAGAAGAATTAGTTTGTGCATCTTCAAAGCCTACAAAAGTGCTGGGTTTTTTAAATAAATTGATGATACTTAGAAACAGGTGTTTCAAAGCTGAAAAAGCTACCTTCGGGAAACAAAGCACAAGATTTACTTGGTAAAGGTTTACTTGGGTGGTCAACCTTTGTGATATCTGTTCAAGGCTTGCCTTCAAGGCCACCTTTCTCTCTCACATGTATTTCTTCTACTGCACAGTTGTCTGCATGTGCTGTGTCTCTGTGGTGTCTGGATACTTAACTATATTTTTAGGATATATGCTCATTTTCCAAGTGGGGAAACAGACCAAAATAGTCTCTTGGTCAGGAGATGTGTGATGCAAACCAGAACTGAGATCCTCATTTCCAGCAAAACAGCCTTCTATAATGTCAAGGTAAGGGAAGAGATTATGTGCTGCTATGTCATAATTAATAGATATTAGGAAATGGGAAAGCAGATGAATAGGCATGCAGAAGCCTTTATTTTCTGTTTGCAGATCCATCAGAACTGCAGACACAGAAAAGGCCTGTATCTCCATTGAGTCTTTGAAATAATGGTCATTTCATAGGCATAATTATTTATCTGCCCACAGGCCTACTGTCAGTAAAGTAGTTCAAGATCTTCAGATACAAGTTATTTTCAGTCAGAGTGTAATGAATAAGTTTCTCTAGCACAGAGGATGTTTGGTATCATTACTCTAACTGGACAAACTGGTTTATCATCATCAATGTAGCAAATAGGGGCACATCACAGTTTGTTTCCAAAGCTTGTTTTTCCATCTCGTGTTTCTCTGGAAAGACAAAGGAATGCAGAGTAATAGTTCTCAAACCAACACCTTCCTGGAGGCATTGTGTCACCCTCTCTAAAGAACCAATAAATCTATTTGGCCCTCTTGCAGATGATTTAGCTTTGGGAGAGAGAGTTCTGGACCTACTCTTTGATGGTTCTTGACATTGGGCCCTTTGCCTCAGGAAGCAAAGAAACTTTCCCGCCACAGCAAACACTGTGACTGAACCCAAGAAAGCTAGGCAGTGTCTTCCATGGGAGGCTAAAGATGCCTTTTAACAGAGTTTCTTAGGATTTCCTCAGTTATTCTATAGCAAATAAATCACCAGAGAATCACAGGGACGTTTCCTGGTAGATGTGCTCTGACATTGTTTACCAGCAAGAAAACAAGTGACAGGTTCTGCCAAAGGGCTGCTCTAGAACGTCAAAGAGCAAGAAGGGAACTTGTGCTCTCACAGCAGGAAAGGACATTTCTTCATAATCAGAGGGTAGAAACCAGTTCCATTATATTCTCTTTTCATGTTTTGAGTAGAGCTTTGACAAAGGAGTGAATTTGCCCCAGAGCAGTTAAAACCAAAAACTCAAGAGATCTACTCCACAGGCATTTTCCTGGCATTCTCTGACATGCAGATGACTGATAATATCACCGTAACAGCTGTTATCTCAAATGTCTGCCTCCAGGCAAATTAAAAATAAGGAAAAGCCAAAACACTTGAAGAGATGAATATAGCAGGCATTTGCCAGTAATTTGCTGGCCCTGGATCTCCTGCTGTCAGGGGTAAAATGAAGCGTGTTTGCTTTATAAGAAAATTACAGAGCTGTCATCCTCGCAGCTCATCCACATGGAGCAATGAAGAGCAACACCATTGCCAGGACTGAAGGCAAAAGGACTGGTTTTTTAACCAGAGTCTGAAACATCCTTTCCCAAGGACAAGCTTGAGCCCTGCTGCCAGGAAGCAGCTAGAGAAGGGCTGCCCCCAGGTAGGACCAAGTCCAGACCCAAGGGGGACCCCCCTGTGAGCAGTACAGGAGCACAGATGTAGCAAACATGGCAAGTGGATAAAGCATGTCCAGGGTCCACCCTGGGGCTCCAGCCAGGAGCAACTGGAGATGGGCCTGAGTACAAGGTCTGGTGTCAGACAGGCTCCAACCATCATTTCTGGATTCTTGGACACGCTCCTTTGATGCAAAAGTTCTTGGCTGGAAAGTTCTCCTTGCAGGGATTCCAAACAGCTCCCAACAGTGGCATGCTGGTTTTATAGTGGGAGCCACATAGATAGGTGTGCTGTAGCCTACAGTGCCAAAACATCAGAGAATCATAGAATGGCCTGGGTTGGAAGGGGCCTTAAAGACCATCCAGTTCCAACCTCACTGCTGTGGGCAGGGACACCTTCCACTAGCCCAGGTTGCTCAGAGTTCCATCCAACCTGGCCTTGGACACTTCCAGGGATGGGGCAGCCACAGTTTCTCTGGGCAACCTGTGCCAGGGCCTCACCACCCTCACAGGGAAGAATTTCTTCCTAATACCTGATCTAAACCTACTCTTTTTCAGTTTGAGGCCATTCCCCCTTGTCCTGTCGTCACTCCATGTCCTTTTAAATAGTTTCTCTCCATCTTTCTTGTAGGCCCACTTCAGGTGTGTGTGTCCTGGCATCAGTTGTAGGACTGAGCTAATACCTGGGTGCGGTTTATGTACTGGATAACTTGGAGGGCAGGTAGAGAAACTTGGGTGTACACAGACCTGTGCTATTAAGGGGTGACCATTTTTGTCATGCTCTGAGGGAAGATTCATGTGAAAGGGACCAACAACCTTCTCAGGTGATGTGTCAGCTTGTGGAGATGGGTTTTTTGCTCTGGTTGGAGAGACCCAAGCCTGCACCTCTTTGCTGCAGCCACAGCTGCTTGAAATGTCCAGTCTGTGAAATGTGCAACAGATCCTTTAAAGAAATTTCTCTGCACTGGGCTGAAGTCAAAGCCACTGAGTGCTCCTCTCAGAGCTGTCAGTGAGGGAATGAAAATGCAATTAGCAATATTTGAGCTATTAGAGATGGGGTGAGAGAGTAAGGACTATCCATTTCAGTATCCTAAGAACATATCAACCTCCACAAGAGAAAACCCAGAAGTTTATTGGAGGTTCCAATTCTGGACCATACCATATCTCACAAAAACTCTGCCTCTATAAAAAATAACTCCCTGCTGGATTGTTATCCATTTAAATTGTGTCCACATGTGAAAAGCCTGGCTTTTGCATACTTCTGACAATGCTGGAAGTAGAGTTACCACAGAAATCTGCAGTATTTTAGTGGGAAGGGGGTACTACTAACTTTAAAGCTCATATTGAAAATCCATCTGTCTTCTGATTTGAGACTAAGATAGGCCAAGAAAGCCCCGTGGGCCCTAGGAAGAGAAGTACCAGGGGAAGGGGAAGACAAGGTCATTTTGGTTTTGTTGAAGAGGGAAAATGAAAGCTTTACAGGTGTTCAGGGAATAGGAACTTCACCATTTCACTGATGTCAGATAACTACTCCCTGTAACTGAGATGTTTATTGTAATATTGAAACCTTTAACATTACAGAATGCTAACCACAGGATAAAAGGTGTCCAGGAAAGGCTATGAATTGTCAAGATTTAAGATTAAATTCAAGAAGCAGCAGTATAGATAAAACAATGGTGAGGAAGTGAGCAAATCCTGCTTTGGCTCCTGCTTGTGACCACAGTTTTGAAAATGTCGCTTTTATTCTTTGTCTATGTGTTTCTCAAGCCTTTAGCATCTGCTTTGCATTTGTAGCAGATCTTCCTACTAAGGGAGCATCTCCATGGGCATTTTCATGGGCTCCCAGAAGGGGTTAGTTCAGACTGGGAGCAGACCTTCGAAGTGAACTTCCCATCACTCCTGGATTCACACATGGAGCAGGGCAGACCCTTGTCCCACCATCCCAGGTTTGGGCACCTCCATGGGGACACAAACAGTCAAGGTGGAGCTGGAGAACTTAAGTAAATGCCCACAGAATAGTGGAGTACAACTTGGTGACGTGCCACACTTTTAAATGTCTTTTGTGTCACTGAAGCCTTTCCAAGAACTGGAAGGGGCCCACATGGTTTGGAATGGCAGCTGAGGGACCTGCCCTGGGAGCTGCCTGCAGAGCGTCACCTCATCTCAGGCCACCCTGTTACTGGTGCCTTGGGACTTGCCAGGAAGGAACACTGGTGAAAGGAACTTCCAGGAATGACATTTCCCAAAGAAAAAATCCCTTTCTTTACTCCAAGGGTTAAAAATCCTTCGTTTCAATTCCTGGAAAGTCTAAAAAGTCCTGGCGGTTCTTATGGGTGTAAGAAAACAATCATGGTGGAGGTTGTGTGAAACAAACAACAAGCTTGGAAAAGCTTTAAATGCGGGAATATTAAGCTCTGACCAGGATCAGCATTTTGTAAAAGTGCCTTGCCGTGCTTTCTTGCAGAAGTGTTTGTGAAACCTTGGGCACACTTAGGCCGTTTGCCTCTTTTGGTTGGAAATAATACAGAATTCTGTGGTTCTTACTTTTCATCTGCCAGAGTTAAGGAAACAGTTGTACTGGGGTCCTTGTAAGTGTTGGGAATTGCATTTTACTAAGTAAGGTTCAAGTGAGATTCAAGTAAAACTGGAAAAAAATCTGCTCACTGTTTTTCATGACTTCTGAAATGTCTATGGATTCAGTCTGCATGCCTGTGCTATGTTCTTGTGCTGACTTCTGGTAAATGTTTGAACTGCTGGGTCTGCAACCTGAAAGAATAGAGAATTTTAAATCATATATTGCTGAATATTATGGGAAGCACATACCATAGCTTTGTTCAAACTTTAGCCTTCCTGCTATTTTCACTGGAAGCCTTGCATCATATTGGAAGTGCTAATGAGTTGTATCTCTCAAAATTACAAGTAAGATGCTGCTCCAGGTTTAAGTAATTTGGGAACAAAGTCATTGGCTTAGTTCATTGTAGTGTAAATAAAAAAATAACAGAGAGAGTAAAAGAAATTTTTCTTCTCGTCATCTTCTGTATTTTATTAGTGCACAGCACCTGTACAGAGCTGTGAGGGCTTGCACAACTTGTATTGATTAAAAATCTCTGCTGGCCTAAAGGAACATGGGTCCACTGCAGTCCATGGATCTGGGCCAGCTCACACTACTTTTTCTCCAAAATGAATCAACCAGTGCAAGAAAGTTGAAGTTGTCCTGAAAAATCTCTTCTTTTCAGAAATAACAATATTCACTAATCAACAACAGCCAATCTCCTTTTGGTCTGTCCGCAAACCCTTGTCCTTACCATCTCCATGAGACTATAAATTGATCTTTGTAACATGTCCAGAGGATTAAAAATAATCCAGGCTCTCACAGAATGCAGAAACACGTCGCTCATTCCAGAATTGAGGGGTCCTCAGGGAGGTGCTGCTTTAGAGTTAAACCAAGATAACTTTAGCATGAGTGTCGCACCACTCTGGACTGTGCTGTGTCCAGGAGGTGATTACTTGGGAATCAGTTCCCTAAAGCCTCATAGACATTGCCAAAAAGAATTTTTTGAAAAGAACAGAAGTAGATTTAGCAATAAAGACCTTTCTTTGCATTGAAGTATTCCCAGGAACTTGCTGGGTGGAATGAGTAGAGGCCACATAAGCTGCTGAAGCAGAAATTTTGTTTAATATCAGGTTTGCATGGCACAGTATAACATTTCCACAGTCTCCAAGGACCTGTAAATATCATGTAATGGTTCCTGTGCCACAACATCGATGCTGACTGGATTTTCAGGTCTGATGTTTACTTCTGTCTCCTCAGACAGGACAGATCGATGGCCAGCAAGCGATTCCCAGGTTACTGTCGGCCAAACCACGATGCTTTGGGATCCAAACAGCACAAAAGAGTCAACCTGCTGTCTCACAGCATCTGCCAGGGCCTCAGGTGAGCGCTGTGGTTCAGTCTTTCCCACCAGCAAAGGGGCAGAAACTGAGCACAAAGAAGCTGCCTTTGGGCCCCCAGGGCTTTTGTACTGTCCTTGGGGTCATGTGTGAAAGTTTGTGCAAAGCCCCCGAGGTTGGCTGTCTTCTGAGGAAAGAAGGATGCCCCAGGAAGGGGTGACAGGGTTGCAAAGACCCTGTTGAGTCATTCAGAGCTGCGTCACACCTTTGTCACAGCAGCTTTTGGGGTCTGAGTAGCTTGTTGCTGTCTTTGAACCCAGTTTCTGTCCACACCTAAGAGCAGCAGATAGTCATTGTGAGTCTTTTAATAAAATAAGCAAGAATTTGAAACACTGCTTTTGAGTTTTAAAAAAAAACAAAATAAAATTTTAGTTTTCTAGATTTCATTAGAAAACCAAATTCTACCTCTCCTCTGAAAACTATTTCCAAACACACAAATCCAGCTAGCACAATCATCCATTTGCACAGCAAGCCCTTAGACACTGTTTTCCTTCTTCCAGATGACTTTCGTAGCCCACCTGGGAAATAAATTACTGGGCAGTGGTAGAGTTAGTAAACCTACACACACTCATAAAAGTTCAAACCAAAGTGTGATCATAAAGTACTTACAGGTCAGTAATCACACCCTGAATTTTCAGAAGTAATTTAGAGTAGATGGTATTATCTGGAGAAAAAGGTCCTTCCTTTTCCCCTCTAAATATCCCATTATAAGCCAGTAATAAGTATAAAAATTAAGACCTGGCTGAAGCCAATGGAAAATCTTTACTTAATCCCAGGGCACTTTGGTGGGAGCCCTTCAAACCTTTCGATTCAGAAAAGCACCTATGTCATAAGCACTTCATAAGGTCCCAATTACATTGTCCCATTTTGTGGGACATAGCTACAGCCTTGGAGTTAATCACCTGCCTAAAGACTTTGCGGAATAAGGATGCACTTAGAGCCAAGCATAGGCCTAAAATCTGTTTCAGACAGGGCTTTAATATTTAGCAGGTCATGCACAGATCTATTGCCGTTTAAGCAAAGTTTGATTTTTGGAAAAAGAGGTCTTCCAGCTTGTTCTTCAAAAAATGATATCCAAGAACTGTAGCTAGAGGCAGTATGGCAGATTCTTTCAAGAGCAGGCTGTTGTAGAAAGTGATTTAGTTCTGTAGTTCTCCCGGGTTACTCTCAGGTCGTGCTGCTCCTGTGCTTCTGAATCCCAGTGTTAGAAATAAAAAGGTCACACTGGTTCCAAGAGTCGTGACACCGACAAAAGGCATGAAAAGTCTCTCTGCTCCTGACAGTTTTCTTTACACTGTTGGGTTTTTTGCCTTTGCAGTTGAAGACCTAAGCATGTTCCAGTGGTCCTGCACTCCCCGTGCTCAGGGTCAGCCGAAACAGGCTCTGATCGTCCGGCTTTCCAACAGGGAATTCCTCACGGCACGAGCAACCTCCTTTCCAGCAAATCACAGGTGTTCCCCACATGGTGTGAGCAGGTGAGAGCACGGCTTTGCCAAACCATGATGAAGTTTGGTAGCTGAAATACGAAATCCAAGTTTGGCCTGAGATCTGAATCTGGCACTCTGCTCTACCCTCTGCTCCGAGCCAAATCAAACTGCAGCACGTCATGAAAATCAAACACCACTGTGCTCCAGATCGCCTAAGATCTGGATCCAGCTGTAAACCCCGATGAGGAAGCTCCTCTCTGTGCTTGTTACAGCGGTGGTAATGCCCAACATGTCCCCTTGTTAGCTAGGGGTGGTAGCACCCTGACAGAAATTCAAGCAATGGAAAGCCTGCGCCTAAAATTCCGTGGGAAAAGAAGGCACTGGAGGTGCAATGAAATTGCCACTCCATGTAGCTTTAAAAAAAAACACCCCAAAACCATGAAAGAAACACACAAGCAGGATTTATGAGTGGGTCAAGTTTTAAGGCAAAGCACCCCCCCCATCTTTTTGGCTCCTAAAGTCTCTTATTATTAGTTTAAGAGCTGCCAGGCAGACAGAGCAATTCATCCAGCCCACCTGTGCTTTTTTTGAGGGGAAAAAAATGCAAAGGATGTGTTCCATATTCTTCAGGAATTGCTCCTCACCATGGAGCCAGCTTTGCTGCACCCTCATGAGCACTCACAGGACATCTGTGACATGCCAGCTCACCCAGGCAATCCTGCTGCCCAGGCAATCCTTCTCTCACATTCCCTCTTGTGCTCTTTTTTTTGTTGTTGTTTTTTAATAGTTAAGGATTTGAATTTTTCTTCTTGTGTATTTGGCACTTCTGGTAGAGCCTTTGACATGGAAAAAGTCTCATCTTTCAAATGCCTGTGGCACTCTCTGTGAAAGGTGATTTTTAAAAATCCATTTTATTTTGCTTCCTGGCATTGATATCAAAGGAACAATCAGTGCCTGACTTGGAGCCAACGAATTATTTCCATTATAATAAACAGAAAACAATGGCATGCTGCCTTATTAGTTATTCACTTTCCAAGTCAACAGGCTCGGAGGGTTGGGATGAGATCTAACCAGAGATATGCTTTGATGTTTTCAGTTTGGAGAATTGGTCTCCTGGCTAAAATGCTGAGTGATGCCAATTCTGGAGGGAAGAAGGGAGGGAAGGAAGGGCAGAGGGAAGGGAGAGAACCCCTCAAAGCACAGGGCAGGGGATGGCTACTGGAAGAGTATTGTGGCATGTTCATGGCTGGTTATAAGACATTGGAGTGGTGGTTGTGGTGCTTGGCAGCCTCACACCAGATTTAACACGTGTGCAAAGAGCAGCAGCTGGATTGATTTCAGTGTAGTTACTTTGATTTATTCCCATCAAGCATCTAGTTTAGTGCACACTCAAGATCTGATACTGTACTTCAGAACAGCCACTTCTGTGGTGTTTGCAGTGTGTGTTGTGGATGCTGATAGATCCAAACCAAACCAGATGTGCACAGCAGCCCTGGTACTCATCCTTCTCTCCCAGGAACAAACTCTTCTGGCACTGCCACATAAATAGTGCTTTGCAGGGAATGCTGCTGAGCAAAATGAGTTGCAGTATTTTGTTTTAGCACTGAGTTCATGTATGCAGAACGTTGCAGGAGGGGAAACTCCTCAGCAGAAACATGAGAGTCACAGTACTTGGAAGTGTTTTGTTCTATATGCCTAATGGGACAGAGGATCTATGGAAAACTATCTCCCAAGAAGGTCTTGTAGGTGGGGATAAACATCAGAGGTGAATATCTGCTATTTTTCTATATAGAAAATATAGATATTGGCATTGTGATGCCAGCAAATAATATAAAAAGTCAAAATTCCCCCATTGCCTTGGATGTATTTCACCGGTGTTCCCAGAACAATCAAAATATCCATATTATTTAACAGAGCAGAAAGCCTGCACATGGGGCAACACAACTGACCTTTGCTTATTTATTAATCATGTCTCTCATGGACAAGCCACTCTGACTGTTTTGGACTCTTTTCTGACAAATATACAAACACATTAAACCCACTTTTTGCTTTTCTCACAAAACTATAAACTGCCTGAGTGGTTTGTATCAATAACCAAATGAATAGAGATCACAGTAACTGAGGTAGATTATTTGCTCTGGTGGAGAACTACCTGTGCATTTTGGGAGGTACATACCTGCTCCCTACCTGTAGATTTTTATTTTAAGGGAATTTCTGTGGGAATTTTTAAAAACCTAAGAAAACTGCCAATTTCTCCAAAGCCAGAAGAAAACTTTCCACGCTCAGGACGGGCAAGACAACTTGCAAACTGTTTTAGTAAAGGTTTTGCATGGTGACCATAAACCATTATCTTTGAGGTGACCAAATCCAGCATAGAAAAACAGAAATAATTGCTAGGAAGCAATGTCTCTTTTGGGCAAAGATGTTCAGTAATAGTGAACATTATGTGTTATGTGTTGTTGTCATATTGCCTTTAAATAGCCAGACCCAGAGTTATCCTGGAGGAGAGAGTGTGAAAGAGGTGATATTGCACAAAAGATCAGTTTTGGGTCACAAGAATCTGTGTGGTGATGATGATTTTCAGAGAGCAAAGTCGTATTACCGGATCCAAACCTCAGAGAGTTTCCTGAACTGTCACTTTGCAAAAATACCCACTTGTAATGACCAGCAGTGGCAGTCTGACACTTGCAGGGGTCAATTTTCAGTGCAGAATAGCACTTTCAGATCCTGCTTGAGCAGTTTCCTCTCCTTTGAACCCTCTTTCTGATTGCCAGATGCTCAGCCACAGCCTGGCCCTCATTCTTCCAGTCCTCCCATAAATGGAAGCAAATTTCCACCAAAACCTTCCTTAGGGGCATAAGGAAATTAGAGAAAGAAATTAGAGAAAGAATAGAGCTGGAGTCCTCTCATGTAGCTAAAAGTCCTCCAGTCAGACACTGCAGCCAAATTCTCTTTCCTGTGCTCTGTTTCTACATGATCAGCCTTTTTCCTAGCCTAGGAATTCTGGCTCCTTGCTTTATTCCAGGCGATCTCCCTTCAGTGGAGGCATGTGATACCTAGCCTTGATCCTCCTAACCACAACAAGCCAAAGCATCCCACAAAAAAGGCTGTGCTTCTTGCCCTTCTGCTTTTTCCTGATTGCCTTCTGGACAGTAATAGATGATGCTGGAATTCGTTCAGCAGACATAGGAGCTTATCCTCCCTCTTTCAAATGCACCAGCATTTTTTTTCTCTCTCCCATGCTCCTAATTTCACCCCAGCAGCTCAATCTTTCTGCTGGCCCCAGCTCAGTCGTCAAGCCAAAAGTCTGTAGGTTTGTTGCCACAAAGTCCCAGAGCACAACACGTTCCAGCATGAAGGGATTTGGGGTGGGTGATGGCTGAGGCCGGGCTGGATGCTGCCTCCTCTCCTGCTAAATGAGGCCGGGTGTCAGGCAGTAAACACTCAGGGTGAGGAAGCTGCAGCTGGAGCCATCACACGGCCTAAAGGAGAACACACCTAATTTAATTCCAAGAAAAAATAAGGCTGGTGTTTCATAGGCCAACAGCAGCCATCTCTGATTCACGTTTTTGTCTGTCCTTGCCGTGAGTTCACAAATATCCTTAGTAATGTATGTGGTGCAAAGGCCTTCTCAGAGGCTGGTACCTCGATCTGTCAATGCCTTGCCTGCATAATCTTGCAGAACAGGTGAAGGCAGGGAAGGGAGGAATATTGTTCCTTCCGTCCCACAGATGGAGGGCCAGGCAGCAAAGCTTTTGGGTGAGGTCCTCGGAGTCGCACAGAGGATCTGCTGAGGAACAGACAACAGACACTGTGATTCTATAACTCCTGCACATACTCATGCTGCAGAGGCAAATCCCACTGAGATGAAATCCCACTGAAAGCAAGGTAGACACATGGATAGATGACAGAGGCTTTGCCTGTTCTTTTTTCAGTCACGTCAGACTTCCCTGAAATCTGCTTTCCCTAACTGCTAACAGACAGAGCTTCCCAAATCTGCAGCCAGTCTTATTTGGTCAGGGCATGGGGGTGAAAAAGCCCAGCATTCAACAGAGATTCCTTGGAGTATCTTTAAGATCGTGGATCACATAAAACAGTCCCCTCTCATTAAAAAAAAAAAAAAAAGGAAAGAAGCACACAAACTTACCATTGTTGAGTGTTTCCTTAATAGAATCAGAAACAAATTTGTGACCTTGTGGCCCAGAGGTGGGAACACCATCTATAAACTTGCCCAGACATAGAAATGCATTCTGCCTGTCAGTAGGAGTTTGCCATTGAACATGTATATAAAAAAAAGCTGGTGTTACATTAGGCCAACATTTTTTAAATGCCACAGCTCACTTTATATGCTGTAAACCTTGTTAATGCTACTAACAAAAAAGTTAAAAACTCAAAGCTATAAAAATAGGAATGCCACTCCTAAGTAAATAAATATACATGAGAACCAAATATTCAGATACAAGTTCTGAAATGGCTCGTGTCCAAGGAGGGAGGGGAAAAAAACCCCATTAACCTGAGTCGTTTCTGATGCTACAAAAGTTCGCTCTAGTCAGCAAAATTGTCTCCCATTGAGTGTTTGACTCAGATTCACATGGTTCTGGAGAATTCCACACTGGAGCTTGGAGGAAGCGGACTGTTATTTTAGAAGTCAAGGCAGGTGGGCAGCAAGGAATATGCCAGCAAGGACAATTCCATCCAGGAGACTGGATGGGTCAGGGAGGGTGGGATATTTCTTTCTATCTGACTCAAGAACAGGCTGTTAAGGTTGCAGCAGTGGGGAAAATGTTTCCATGAAAACAGGCCACCTGCATATCCCAGCCTCTGCTGTTGGCTCTGGATCCAAGTTAATGGGCCCAGTTTGGGACTGTTATACACAATCTGGGGTGTATTGGGAAGCTTTTTGACAGCCTGGACCCAACAGTGGTTCAGGGGCTAAAACTTCCAAGGATCTTTTAAGGGACTTTTTTTTTTCCTGTGGTAAGAGCTGGCAGTTTACCTGTCCTTGCTTGTCTTTGCTTTTCCCCCTCACCCAGACCATTTTCATCCAAACGATTTGCCATCCTTCCCTATTTTTGGTCAGACACACCAAGCCTCCTGTTATTGAAGGCTGTAGTTCCAGCATAGCACAACTAAGAGAAAGAGAGTTTTGGACTTTAGGAATTTGGAACTAGCTCTTAGCAGTAATTCTAAAAATAATAATAAACTACCACTAATGTGGATGAATATATCTCATGCTCAACCCTTGATTGTCGTAGGTGCCTATGGGCTGAAATGAGGAATGGATGGATGAGAGTGCCCAGAAAGTTCCACAATCTCTTTGATTTAAATATGGCCAAAAGAGTAAATTTTAGACCTTTGTGCATTTATTCACTTCCACAATGACAGAAAAACTACTTAGACTCTCCTTCTTCCTGTGAGGGGGGAAAAAAATCACTTCTCCAAGGCCACAGTAAAGCCCAAAATGTTTCAGAAGATGGTTTTCTCTCCCCATATAGAGATTATGTGCATGATTAACAACCAGTTAATGATTAAACTGATTAATGATTGAAATAAAATCTAAGCAGTAGGTGGGGATGATATATTAGGACTATATTGGTGAGGAGTGAGGAAGGTAGGAAATCCAACTGAGAAATCTACTCTTTTGTTATATGGTTAATCAAAACCCCCCACATTTTCTTTAGCTCTTCAGAATTTAAATCAAATTTGATGCAACTATTTGGCTTATTAGAAGCAATGATTTCTTTACCTACAAGGCTCAATGTAGTCTGCTCACAGGAGTAAACTTGGTGGGATTTTAGCAAGAATATTTCATTTTCAAGGGCTACTGGTTACATCTTGGTGAGAAGTTTTCCCTTTCCCCCTCTTTAATCTCAATTCCGGCTGTGATTTATTCAGCTATATTTCCAGGACAACATGCTGAGATGATGATTTTTGTTGGAAGACCACACTCAAAATTGTGCTGAAATTGGATGCAACGTGGGAACCATCATAATCAGGACTTCACCACTGAAGCTCAGGAACAATTTTGTGGAGGGTCATGTTGCATCTTGTCTAGGGCTTTCACGAATTAAAAATCTATTTATATGTGAATTTTAAATCAAAGCAAAGCCATTCTGTGCTTTGATTTAAAGCACTTACATTTTTCTCTTTGCCTCAAACGTGGGCTGCATCCAGAGTTCTCATTTGAATGTTCACCAGTGTAACTCCTGGGAAAGATGTTTTCTCCAGCAGTCAAATAAACTCTCTATTAATGCTGGTAAATTTCTAACACAAGCAACTGGATAAGACACAAGGATGGCAAACTGTTGAATTGTTATTATTGCACATCAACCAAGGCAGATGTGAAACCTGAACTTTCCAATGGGATGTACTGCTGTAGACAGTCTTTTCACCTAGTTTTCCCCTCTTCCCTTTGCCTCTGGAGTTTTCCAGCTGGGTTAGGAAGGTCCCACTGCTTGTACATGTGTGAGGTTTCCTCACTGTAGATTGTGGCCTGTTCAGATTGCAGTGCTGAGGTTTAAGTGCTGATGATAAAGATTTGTAATAGACTAATGACTGCTGTTAAAAATCAGAGGAAAAGAGAAAACTTAGAGAGGGAGGAAAACAGGAGAAACAAAGAATTTATTTCTGGTTGATTTTTATCTCAGAACACTGAAATCACTCTGTAATTGTTCAGCTAAATAACACCCCAGTTCCAGAAACAGGGTGGTTGGCAGGCAGATTTGGTAAGTGGGATTTTCTTGTGCGCTGCAAGAGAACCTGGAGCCTGTGAAATTTCTTTGATTATAAAGCCAAGGTACATAATTTCATTTGGAAATTCTAACCAGTGACACATTGCATGCTCTCTAGGTGTTGCAGTCTTGAGTGGCAATTCCATTAACTGCTAATTTGTAGTGCTCGTGAGCCCAGAAGTAGCAGGGGAAAGGGCAGCCTCTGACTGTCTCTAGGTCAGTAGCCTTTTTTTTGGCATTTATAATGTAACAGCTTGGATTCTGCTCATTCCTCAAAACCCTGTGGCTCCTGGGTCCCTATTTCTTCAATACAAATGAGGATGGTGCCTATATCCTTTCTGGAGAGCTTTAAAAACATTAGTCAAAATTTACATCTGTGAGCACCTTCGGTGTGGATTATCCCCAGTAATGAATGAATTATTGTTCTGGAATCTCCAGAAATTGTGTCTCCTACCTTACTTCCTTCCTCTATTTCATTACTTATGCATTACATCATTTAATGGCAAACTCTTTCTTCTCCTGATTATAATTTAGGAACCTACCTGCGCTAATCACCCTATAGGCAGAGGCATCCCCTCTCAATGCCTTCTTCACTCTGAAACAATTCTGAGAAGTGTGAACACCTTAATTTCAACCTGAGAAGTAGTCTTGGGACAAAATTCAAGTTCTGTAGGCAAAGGAACAGCAAGGGAAGGCAGATTTCTTCCAAGTCATCAACCAGCAGGGTCCAGGGAAGAGTTTAGCACTTAAGAAAGAACACTGAGTCAGGAGTCATCCATGAGTAGAAAAAAAAAAAACAGGAAAAAGTTTGAGTTCATTTACTGATGTGATGCCTTTTTTATTTTCTGAGCTACTGGAACTCAGTATCTTCAGAGCATGTTGAGTGATAAATGCAAAACATCAGATCATGCTTAACTGTCCTTCTGATGCTGTGGATGTTTGGTAACTGAAATTCAGTGATATGTTCTATTAACAGCAATATATATTTGTACATGAACATGTAGAGATGTTGTGTTCAGAGGGGTTGTTTGGGTAGAAGGAGAGGAAAGCATACTCTTTTTATAACCTCTGTCAAACTTCCATAATTGGCTTACCCTGACTGGACAGGATTTGTTATTTGTGGAGCAGTGGCTGCCTGGAGAAATGCCATGGCAGCCAGTTTAGCCTGAGTGTCCCACAGAGCCTTCATTAATCACAGCAGTGGGCGGAAAAGGCATTATCTTCATATATTACTCTCAAGGGCTGGTGGTATCCATTCTTCTAGGGTTGCTACATGCTTCTGAAACTCCACCTACATGCAATTTGCTCTTCATTCTCCTCTTCTTTTTCCTTCCCTTGTGTTGAGACATTCAGCATGTCCTGTGGTACCCTCATTTCCTGCATCCTTTGCTAGCAAAGATATGGAATGGCAGAACCCTGACACCAACCTGGGGTCTTTAACAATGAACTGAAGTGGAAGAGGTATTTTTTCAGTAGTCATTCAGCTACCCTGTTTGAAAAAGAAAAAAGGAAGAAAATAAGAACTTCTAGTAAAAGGAGAACATTATTCTTCATTACAATATCCTCAATTTCTTCATCTTACCTTCCTGGAGATGTCTGGAAGCATCTCTGTGTTTCAGCACTGCCTGAGCAATTCAACAGAGGTTTCTGCTCACAGTAGATACTGGAATCAGCACAACCTGCCAATCTTTCTTTGCCAATATCTGCCCTCAGCAGGAATGTTGGTGGTCAATGAGTGCAACACTTTCCCAGTAGCTGCCAATGCAACTATGCAGGTGGTATTGTGATGGGAAAGAGGGCTGGCAGAAGGAATAACTTGAAGAAATAATTCAGGCAGCTCCAGCTGGCTTTGTCACAAAAGATGCCATTCCAGCACAGGCCATCGGGAATGATGGGAACCAACCTCAGGAGAGCAAAACTCAGCACTGACTTCCCGAGGGAAAAGCTCTTGGTGCTCTGCACCTGCAGGGTATTTATAATTTTTATTATATATAAATATATTTATAAATGATATATAAATATAATTTATAGTTATTAATCTGTGCATAGCCCATCCTCCTGCTGTCTGGTGCTGCTGGTAACAGAAATACTGATGTAGACATACTGTGGGGATTATCATACTCTACTGGGTTTGAAAATGTCTTCTGCCCCGGGTGAGCCTGCAAAGACTCATTATCTCTGAGAACCTCCAGGGAAAACACCAGAATCCACAAAAGGTGCAAAGCTGAAGAAACCTTGCTTCTGTTTTTGGCAGCTCTTCCAACTGTATTCCAGGCTTGTAACCAGCCCTTTTTCCTGCAAGTGTAGGTGGGAATGATGCTTTGAGTGAAAAACCATAAATTTTGCTCCAAAACAAATTAAAAAGTCTCCTAGCTTTCCTTTTTTTGGAAAGGAAACCTGAAAATGAGAAGTTTTAAGCTTCGGGAGAAAACTCCAAAACAATTGATTTTGAAACCTTAAAACTTCCAAGTCCATCTCCTGAGGGATCCAATAAATGGAATGCTGAGTGGCAGTAGAAATTTCAAATCAAATACATGCAAAATGTGGTTAATTTAAAAATGAATCTTTGCACTTCAGATGTTGGGCTCTCTGACATAAACTGATATGATAACAGTGGTGAAAAAAACCCCTGAGTTTATTTCAGCCAACATGTGGAAGGGTTTGAAAAGCATTAGCTCAGAGTTTGAGCCCTCAAATGATATTGAGCCTTCCTACTTCCACTGGTGTCATTTTTTAACAGAAGAAACAGCTTAATTTGACTCTTATCTTCAGAGGCTTAAACAGGAATTTGGTCTGAGGGGACTGTGCAGGTTCCCTTGCCAGTGTTGCTTGCTGTGTTTTATGAGTGTATGTGATGACCTGAGTGACTTCATACAGGCTGTTTACAGCATGATTAGAAAGATAAATGAAACATGGTTAAAGTTGTTAAATTCCAGTGTCCCCTCATTGCACGGTGAGTCATGAACTCTACTAAAAAAAAATTTGGAAAGAAAAGCGATCTAAAGTGCATCTCATCTACTAAGGGCATGTCATAATTCCAATAAATGCTTTCTATTATGAGTTCTTTTTGCATCTGCTTACGAAAAATGAACTGAAATTGTAAATCATTCTATAAATCCTAACTGAAACAAAATGTCTGAGTTCTGAAACCAAAAATCACCAAAACTTTTATTCCATGGAATTCAGAAATAAAGTTTTTAGAAGACCCCAAAGCCAAAAAAACAACAAACAACAACAAAACAAGACCCTCCTCTAAACTTAATTTTTTTAATCTGTCTTCCAGTTCTGGGAGAGGAAATTCTGCAAACCAACTCTGAACTCAGGAAAGGGAGGTACTTGAGAACTTGCTGTGCTGAGGGAAAATACAAGAGGTAAAACATAGTGACATCCAGAAGACTCTGTGCTCAGTCACACAACTGTTTCGAAAGATGCAGCTCTCACCCAGGGCACAGCAGTGGGACTGGAGGCAGAACACTTTTACCAACAAGCAGCACTTACAAAGAGCAAATGCAGGAGAGCATTTAAAAATTGTTAATAGCAAATGCTCTCTTTGTATCAAAGCATCAATGTGTGGAGTAATTCCTTTGCATTTGCACAGAGAAAAGATTTGTCTTTTCTGCTTCAAGAACTGAGCAAAGGTAAAAGGATTTGTTCTGCCTTTCCTAACTCCTCTGCTGAGCATGTTTTTTTTCTAGGCAACTTGCACATTGAGTAGCATTTACTGTACTTTATTACTGTATTCTGCTTTTTGGTCTCTTTTTGCAGCTCAGCCCCTGGTATGCAATTAAAAGTTTTAAGTGACACCTTATGCCCTGTTAAGTTGCTAAGTCCTACAAAAGCATCTGGAACTTATATCTGTCTCTCTAGGTGGATTCTTGGAAGAGAATTCACCATAACCGTAATTCCCTCTTTACCTTCCTTCCCAGCCTTATCTCCTCTGAGACCTGACAGGGAAAAGTAAAGACAAACTATGAGACAATTGATATAAAACCTGTGTGCATGTAAATCTAAGTTACTGCACATAAAAGGAAGGAAAATCAAAATTAGAACAGTACTGGGAGTTATGTGATGGGAAACCTGGAAGGCTTTTGTTCCATCTTGCATTTGAAGCATAAAACAAGAAAATTGCAGGTAATGGGAATCTTGATCCAGGCAATGAAAACCAGAGATGTGCAGGGGAGAGAAGAGTGAGACTGAAAAATTAGTGAATAATTCTGTTTCTCTGAAATGAATTATTATTATTATTATATAGACAAAAGTTCTTACAGTTATTGGGGTAGAAAAAAGTTTCAAAAGGAGTTCATGTTAGACAAAAGACATGCCTGAATCTTTGCATCAAAATAACACTTCCATGTTTACAGCTCAGAGTTAGTCATTAAAGTTTGCCAGTGTGCTCTGTGTGGGTTGGGAATAATGATTTCTGTGAGACTGTTATGGTCTAGCTGGGAAAAATAGTGCTTCTCATGTGAGTTTTGTCACTTTAAAATATATGTGCAGCTGAAACTGCCTGGAGAAATATTGGTTGTAGATAGCTGCATTTGGTGGCTTGGGCTGCTTAAGAAAAGGTTTAATAATTCACATTCTTTATGTAACATGTTATTGACTATGCGTTAAACCCACACAAAGGTAGAGCAGCTGACGTGGCTGGAAGCCATTTGGATCCCACCTCTGAAATGGAGGGGAGGATTTATATCTAATCCCCTGCATCTGAAACAGAAAACATACAACTTCAGATCAGGAGTCAGGGCAGCAGCGCTCTGGTCGTGATGGAGGAAGCTGGGCCATAATACTGCTTGAGCACTTTTATTATGGTGCTGCAGGGAACAGTGCCAGGCTGGTTTTGACTTCTCACTTTATCTGAATTGTTCTCCAGTATTATGACCTGCACTGTCTTAGTACAAGGGGTAGTAAAATCCCAAACATGCAGCCCTTAGCATTAGCATAGCCAAGCCCCACGTAAAAACTCACAGTAAATCAGCCTCGCTGAGGCCAAACCACATGTAAAAGCAAGCTGTGAAACAGACCCAACATGGCCAAACCACATGTAAAGCACGCTGAAAGCCACCCTCCACACAGCCAAATTACACAGAAATCCATGATGGAGAGCAGTCGGGCTTTGTGTGTTTATTGGAATAACTCAAGGCTGTGGAGAATCCCCTTCAAGTCACCTTCTCTCCCATCTAAGGCCTGAGCAACCGGACAGACCCACTCCCGAGACTTAAGTCATCAGGTAGGAAAAGTGGCTCCAGGAGGAATTAAAAGCAGCTCAGTGGATTCAGGATCAACCTGCTGCAGGTTGGAAAGTAGTGAATGAGCAAGAGAATCAAGCTCAGAAGGAACAAAGGACTAATTTTTACTTTTCTGCTTCAGACAGAACTGTTTTTGCTGAGTGACTCCCCTTAATACATCCTACTAATGTCTCTGGCCACTTAGGATAAGTCAGTCAAGGGCCAAAAGAAAAACCCATCTGGCTCCCTGTGATTAATCTTTCCAGCTAGAAATGAGTGAGATGCAATTAGTAATCCCATTTTCACTTGTCCAGACTTCAAAAAGCCATCTTAGATGTTTTATTAGATGAGAGGGAAAACAATGAGAATCGAGCTTCCAGTTCACCGATGTTTTGTTAACTTGCAATGCTTTTAAATGGCTTTTTGTGACACATTTCATGTGTTATCATCCCTACAGTTAGTCATTCAAGAAATATTTTGGAGGTTTAGAGACTTTTTCTCACAGTGAGTCTCAAAGCACTTTACAAAGGAGTTCAGTATCATTTTCTGAGTTGTACTGAGGCATGAAATGACCTGCCTGATGTGCAGGACGTCAACAACAGACCCTGATGTGGAACCCGCATCTTCTGATCCCACATTTGTGGCTACTGAACATTATTCTTAGTTATCTGCTGCACTGAGAAGTCCCAATAACAGCTGCTGTTTCTTGCTCTCTTAATGGAAATCTGGCAAATAAATGCTGTCTGTGGGAGCAGGTTTCTTATATCAGTACAAAATATCCAATTCTCTGGGAGCCAAAGGAGGATTTCGTCGGAAAAGGCTGCTCACAGGAGCTGGTAGGAACACATCTAAGGGTGTGCTCAACCAACAAGAGTTAGTTTTGCTTTTCCCTTGCACTGTTTTGTTTGAACATGTCACTGTTTAATATGCCAGTAAGGAGTTTGGGAACTGACTTCTGTGAGATAATCCAGGATTCCTGGCCTTTGACACACGACGTGGCTGTTGAAATCAAGGTCACAGCTTCCCCCTGTGTAAAACAGCAAGGCTTGACTGGCTGAGGTGGAGAAGTTTCAGCATATGTGTAAGCCGAGGTTTTGCCTAGGGGAGTAAACTTGGATTCAGTGTAAGGGGCTTTTAATCTATTAAAACCACTTTTAGATTCAAAAATTAATTTATCTGATCAATAGACTTTTTCCATTTCCAGTCCCCTGGCTGAGCAATCTGTCAGGATATCGATGCCATAACTTATTTATACACTTTTCTAAATCCTCTAAATGCAATATTTGACAACTCATTTTTCCCTTGCTCATTCCAGGCTTATCTTTGCAATTGTGCCTGATTGAGCAGCACCAAAAAATCCAGAAATGTGGAGCCAGACTGGTACCAAGCAGTTCCAGGATAAGGTGAAGTGCCTGCTTGCCCACTGCATAGTTCTGGCTCATGCTTTCCCGCTTCTGGTTCCAGACATTAACTATGGCCAGGTGAAAAGAGGGTTCAAGCAAACCTTGAAGCATGTTTTGCCATCATCTACACCTTTCCTACTCCTATGGAGAAAGGACATGATTATTATGATTATGATTATTATTGTTGTTGTTAAAATTATGGAAGAGTTGATATTTTGAGGCAGAACAGAAATTCTCTGCAATATGTGAAAAGGCTCATTGTTGTCTCTACGAAGTATCAGCTACTGTATTTACCATTAACATGACATACTCATGCAAAATATTTTCCCAGGACACCACTGATGATGATAGTAAAAATACTCAAAGCAATATGTGAAATAAAACAGCCCTAGGTCTCAAAAGTGATCTTGCAAAGCCCAGCGACATTATAATTGCATAGCACAGCAATGACTGACTAAAGGGAAGAAGCAGGGCAGCAAGTGAGGGAGGAGAACTACTGCTGTATGGCATGGAAATCCTGGGAAAAATCCTGAATGGAGTTTTGCTATTGATTTGAATTGCTTTTTTATTTGTTTTAAGAGCAGGAGAAGACAAGTAGAGGGGAAAAAAACATGGAAGTGTTTGAATGTGGAAGATTTGCTTTTGCTATCTGGGATTATGCATTTATATTCTGTTCATTGCTTCTGTGCTGTTCTGCTGCTCCCTGTTATATCTGTCTGTGTGCTTTTACATCTCATTATCTGATGGGCTTTAACAAAATATGTGAACTTAGGAACAAAAACCCAAACAAAGTCCATATTTGCTCTTGCTAAATCTTATCTCTTTAATATAGAAGGGTAATCATGAACATGTCCATTGTGTGGTTAAATATATTCCTTCTGTCTCTGAAAATTATAATTTATAATTGGTTTTTAACTATCTCCACCACCACCAAATCAACATGCATAAGTATTTTCTTCTGCTTTATGAAGCTAGAGGCTCTGGAGATCATAAGGTAGATTCCTATCTCCCAAAACACTTGTCACTTCAATGCTCCATCACATCACTGTGGATAGAATTAGTTTTTTCCCACTTGCAGCTCAGTGGGAAAATCTTTCCTGGATCTCAGCGAACGCCCCAAGCCAGGGCCTGATTTGGCAAGGTCAGACTGAAAACATCCCTCCACACTTACTTAAAGCAAGGCACGGCTCAAACCCTGCTTTGTCCAGCTGTCAGAAGCCTGAGGTGGGAAGTTACTTCAGCCACAAAGACAGAGAGATTGATCAACTAGAAATATATCCATCGGAACTTGGGAGCTGAGGTGTCTCAGGATCCTTCTCTCTGGGCTTTTCAGCAACCATCCCTGCCAGAAATACAACAAACACCCATTCTTTTATTAGCCCCTTTGGTATCTAATAAGACTGGGTTTGACAGCTCCAGCTTCTGGATTGCTGCTGCAGCAGCCTGCTCTGCTTGTACGCTCTCGAGATAGGAGTTCTGTGGGGGCAGGACCTGTTAAACACGGGGACACTGGCAGAAAGGGGCTCACAAGTGTTTCCTCTTCAGTGGGAGCTGGGAAAGAAAATTTAGTTGAACTACTCTACTGGTCTTGTGAGTTTAGGGGAGAAAACCCATGAGGATAATTTAGAGACAGATAATTTAGGAGTTCAGAGCCACCATGTCTGTGAGAGAGCAAGGCTCTGCTCACCTTTAACAGGTTCAGAAATTAAGCCTTTACCCCTCACAAATCCTGAAATCTGAAGGCGTAAGAGCAGAGCTTGATCATCTGTTCTTGGGCAAAAGTAGTAGAACACTGAGGAAATTGTGTTTCCTGATGTGTGAACTGAAGAGTTGAAGCAGGAGTGAAATAAATAGGAAATTCTATGAAAACCCACATGCAGAGAATTTTCTGACTAGCTGCAAGAGGCTGTCAAAATGGGAACAAATTTCCACTTCCATCTAGCTTTTCTACAAGTGCTAGGGCATAACTCAGACCTCTATTTAGATAAGTGGAGTGATGCACTGAACTTGTGCCACTTTTGAATCAGGAGCAAGAAGAAAACCCACCAAAATTATAAAAACATATAGTTAGGACTTTCCTCCCTCATTAAAAACCCCCTAACCTCAGCGACCTTGGTACAGAGAACTTCTTTCACCTTAAGCCCTCCAGTTTCTCATCCAGTCTTCAATCCTTAGGATGTGCCCTTTGCCTTCATCCTTATTTCTTGGACAATCAGACCTATTTCTTGTTTGCCTCTGGGGCAAATTACCTCAAAATATTGGCACTCAGGAAAGTTGGATGGATTTGCTTCCAGAAGGGAAGATACCCAAATAAAAAGGAAGTACTTTTGAATGTAGCCTAATTATCCCTGCTTCTTTTTTAGTATCTCTTGCATTGTTTCATACAGAATCAGCCCATTTCCAGAAATATTTAATGACCCCATTCTTATTCTTGAATGGTTTTATCTCCAAGTCTGTAACTTGTATTTTGGGTACTCCTGAAAACAATTGAACCCTGGCTCCTTGGAGACTGCTTTATTCTGGAAAGATCACCACCAGACCCACGAGAGATGGGGGAAAGCCTGAAAGTGCTACTTCACAGTGGCATTCTGTATAATACTTCCCCCAATGGCAGGCTTGCAGCAGTGTTTAACAAAAAAAAAAAAAAAAAAAGGTAATTAAGACATTTACATCAATCAAAGCAGCTAATCAGAACAAAATGCTGATTTCTGTCTCCTGTTCTGTTTCTCTTTGGATGGAGAGTGGTTGCTGATATGTGTGCTGGACTTCTAATCCTTTAATGGGGGCACAGGCTTTTGAAGACTCCCTCTCAGAGGTGCTATTACCAAATATATGCTTCTAATTTAACTTCTCATGCCGTATTACAGTAGCCTGAAGCAATTTTAGGTGTTGGGTTTGTGAGAAAAGCCCAATGTTGATGTTTATCAGATGACCTTTTAAAGGGTAATGTGGGGGTTATCCATTGGCATGATTAAGACCATATGTAGGTGACTTTTCCCAGGCATTTCTTCCCGCTTTTCAAAATCCCATCTATTTTTACCCAAACTCAGCCAGGTACCTTTCATCTCTGGTATGTTCATGGGCATTACAAGATGAGACTGAAGCAAAGTGCTTACTCCTTCGGAGTCATTTCTGCTAGAAAAGTCAAGAAAATTTCCATGCATAAGTACCTAATGTCAACACAACACTATTGCAGAAAAACTTCATCTTTATTTTTGAACATTTCAGATGTTTACAGCAGTTTTTCCTTTTTCTTCCCCCCTCCATTGTCCTTTCTACAAAGGTTTCTCAAAAGACTATGAAGAAGCGACTTTTCTCTGTGAAATTCAGCTTTTAGTGTTCACAAGATGACCTTACAGGGATGTCCTGCTATGAAGCTGCTAGAAGACAGGGTTTTTGACTAATCCATTATCTCTGTCACAGAGAAGACTGTGAAATTGTTATTTTGCTGCTTTGGAAGCTCATTATTTCACTCATGGCTCGTCATGGGAGAGTCCTTGCTGAAGACATGTTGCTAATGTTTCCTGCAAGAATTGAAAACATATTGTTATCAAATATTGTGTTTTGTTCTTTTTCCGGACAGATGATCTTTGTGTTACTGGATCTCTGCACCACCAACTGGGATTGAAAAAAGAGATGGCATGGTGAGATTCACTGCAAAGCAGGGTTCAATACTGGTGGAGATATAAAGGAGAATGTGGTGCTTAGATGTCAGGCAAGGAAGTAGGCACAGAGGCAGGAATTCACAGCAACTATGAACCCTTTTAGAGGAGCAAATATGGCAAGTACCTTATGAAGTCTTTAGGTGTAAAAATTGCCCTTAAAAGGACTTTTTCAAAGGATCAGAACTTCTGTTCTTGTAAGTAGCTTTCACAACCCAGTATTTTGAGATAAGGTTACAGCATGGATTGTATAAAAAAAATGCATCTTGGAGCAATTCAGTCTTTAGCAGCTGGTGATATTTTCTGCCCCAGTTTTGTAATTGATTATTAGGAAGTACTAATTACTCCTCTGTCACCATCCACACTAAACATGCTGAGACGTTTAGGAGAGGCAATGGAGAAAAAACTCAAATGTCATGTATGTGCAGCCTTCAGAAAGAAATTAAGGGAGAAGTAGTATGTGTGATACCACAAAAGGTACTAACAACACAGGAAATTCCTGCTGATTATTGGAGGTTTTTTTCCTAAGTATCAGATACTTCTTAAAGTCTGGTTTATGTGAAGGTAAACTGCAGTCAGACTCAAATTCTTGTGCTTAGTATGAGGTGTCACAGTGAAATGTTGGGACTGTGACATAAGATATCAGAATGAGAGAGGCCTGGCTCTCACTTCCACTTGGAATGCTATGAACTAGTGCTGTATTTACATCAGAAGATGAAGCACCCATTTCCCTGGGGGTAGGACAGTTGTGTCTCAGGATCACGTGCTGTTTCAAACCCATCAGGTATCACACTGGGGTTACCGAGGGCTCAAGCCACTGCTCATCAGACCCGCTGTGGCAGCTGATCTGACGAGCCCCGCGCATGGCAAGTGCAAAAACCCGACTTCTTCACCTCTCCTCCCCTGTGGGGCGAAGCCAGTGGCATGGCTGGCATGTCCTGCAGGCTGAGAGCTGTGCACGTGAGCCGTCACCGCCGCGCGGCCAACGTGCGCTCACATGTTAAGCCACAGGAATGTGATTATGAGGCAGAGCTTTTCATCGGCTCCTACTACAAAGGCAGAGTGCTGCCCCACCGAATTCAGGGGCAAAACTCCTCTTGGCTTGGACACAGCCAACGTTTCACCCATCTGAGTGAAATGCCAGCCAGCCTCTGAGCCCTCAAGCCTGGCTGCAGAAGGTGCAGTTCAAGACTTGTCTATTCCAGAGGATTGGGAAGCTTTCAGTTTTGGAGGAGTTTGATCTCAGCACAATGACCATAGAAGCCAGCAGGCAGGTTTTGCCTTTTCCATGGCAGTAGCTGCTTATCTTAGAAAACATTACACAGGCTGGAGCTTGGCTGGAGAACATTTATGGATCTCCCTTTAGCCCAAATATATGAATTATGTTCAAATGGCTTGGGAATGGCTTGTCCATAAATTCCTGTAATAACACTGAATAATACTATCTCACCAGTTGTACCTCTCTCCCTGTTTGTGTTCCCCAGTAGCTTGCAAAAGCTATCAACATCAAATTAAGGGGTGGGATTTAGCATGAGGATTTGGGCTTCTTTATGTGAAAGAGAGCTTTGAAAAACTCAATCTTAGCAAACAGCAGCTAATAATAATGATAACAATAATAGAGATAAGCCAATTCATATCTCCCCACCCAAAATATTTATATAATGAATTAGTTAATTGTATTTTATCTTCTTCTGAAGGGTGGGTTGGTATCCTTTGCTTTGCAGCAGACCAAGGGGAGCTCTTGTGCAGCCTGATGCCAAGAATATGTGTTATTTCATATTCTGTTATTTGCTTTGGGTTTAAGGTGGTGAGAGGAAATTCCCCAGCAATCAGCCCTAAGTGGTTTTGCAGTGAGCAAGTCTTTCAGTGCTTGAACATTGTTTAGCAGAGAAGGCAGGAAAGTAAAAACCCCTTTATCTGCCTTTTATAATTCAGACATTTGCCACATATCTAGAGAGAAGCATTAAAAAAAAAGAAAAAGCAAGCCCAAACATTTGAGTGTACCCAAATTAATTCCGGTGTCATTTTATCTGCCTAATTGGGCCTAAAAATAGCCTGTGGGAAGGAGAACCAGCAGCCTTCAATGTCTGAAGCAATTTGTATCAATTATTTCCCAATGTACCAGTTTCAAGTGAAAACCCTTGCCTGAGTGCCTCCATTAGCCAGGTGTCAGAGCTCTGTTTTCATTCCAGGCTTTTCTCTGGGAACAGGGTGTGTGTGCGCACCAAAAAGCACCAAGGAGGAACTGGAGCCTTGGCAGGTCCAGGAGGGTGCCCAGAGCAGCTCTGCAAGCAAAGTTAGTGCCTTCACTCCTCTGTCATCACCAGTCCCTGAGAGCAATCACCACCCACCAACAGTTCCTTGAGATAAGCCCGAGCCAGCTGGGAGAAGAAAGCCTTTGATATTCCCCTGCCTTGCTGAGTAAGTATTCCATAACAATAATACTTTGAACTTTTACAGCACCTTTTCATACCAGGGTCTGAGTGCTCCACAAACATTCATTCCCCAAGCCTCATACCACCCATTCGAGGAAACCATTTTTTTTTTTAATTGTCCCACTTTTTTTAGGCCAGATCTTCCAAAGAGCTCAGCATCCATTATGCCTGCACTAGAGAAATTATTTTCTGTGTGCAAAAGAGCTGCAGTGTCTGGGTTCCACTTTAGATGCCTGTGGCAAATATCAGTAATGTTTCCCCAGCTCCTGCCCCAAAGTGTTTGTGTCTTGGACTTCTGCAGGTCTACAAAAATAAAGCTCAAAACCTTGTAAACTGCTTGTCTTCTGTTTATAGCCCCCAGGAACCCTCATGAGCCCCCGATGAGAATTTTTTTGACAAAGTAGAATTGCATCACCACCCCCAAGTTTCACTCGAACTTTTCTGTTTTCTGTAGCCATAATTTTTTTAGCTGATGAACAGCATTACAAGAAATGTAGATATATTTGTTTTGTTCTTCAGAACTCTTTTCTGTGGTGCTATTCTGCTTGGAAACAGAGCAAGAACGTACTTGTCTCAGACACAGACATACAATAGATAAATAAAAAGGGAGATGCTGCTTCCCAGATAGACATTGCATTGTGCTTTGCTACAGCAGGCAACAGGATTAAACTTTGATTTTCATCTCCTGTCTGCTTTCTCAGTGAGAAAATACAGTCAAGGCCAATGCTGGAGTTGATCTATCTCTATGGAAAGTTGATTTTAAAGTGGTGCCAAATGTCAGTGAAAAATCATTGTTAAGGTTTCCACAGTAACAATAACAGAGTCTTGTAGGGAGGGTGAGTTAAGAGTGCACTCTGCAGCCCAGAGGATAATAGAGGTGCCTTCCAGTTACTGGTCTGTTTGGGGAGTACACACATTTTAATTTCTGTACAGCATTCACAATATTTAGCTCTGCCCCTGCCCCTTCTCTGGCCAGAGCATCCAAAGGGTAAAGCCTTTAAGCTTTACATGGGACACAGCATTCAAGTCCTACTCCAAAGTAGAACAATACTCTGATGCCTTCAGCTCTCATTTCTCCTGATGCTACTGAAAATAATAAATCCCCTTGGCCTGTTTAATTTTTGGGCCCTGTAAATATGTTAGTTGGAAATACAGTTATCACTTTGTTCCTCTTCCCAAAGTCTTTGGTCATTCAAATCCCATGAATTTGAAGCAGATAATTCAGGCACTTTTTGCAGTGACCCTGATCTCTTAAAATTGAAAAGTAAACTTCAAACATACAGTTGCTTATCCAAGCCCAGCTTCTAATCTTTTGAGATTTACCCATCACAAATCATAAGTGCAATGTGGATAAAAGGGGGAAATGCAGAGTGATAGAGCCAAGCTAAAAGCTATCAAATACATCATCTCTTTGAGTAAGGCTGGAATAACATGGAAATGGGATATAACCTGCTGATTAGTTGAACTTCCTTTAACATGTACTCCTGGGAGAAGAGAGAGACACTGAAGACTATATTAAAACCAAAAAAAAAAAAAAATAAAAGGAGAGAGACAGAAGAAACAGAATTGTTTGAACAGTCTTTGAACTGCTGGAAAGATGTGCCCTCCAAATCACTTTCTTAACTTTCTCTGTAATTCAACAGCTGCGTTTCTCACAGCTCACATCTCGGAATGGACCAGCAGAGGTGACTGGGCATGAAAGAATAACACTGATGGAAGGTGTGTGTGGAAGGTGCTAATCTTTTGCCATGTGTATAGGAATGTAATCACTTAGCAGATAATCTCAGATTCTGAAAAGACAGCCATTCATTTTAAAACAAACACCAAGCTCACTGTTACCAGGAAGCTCTGATCAGTTCATAATTTAGCTTTAGCTCTCAAAAAATCCTCATCGTTAAGGTGAAAGGATGTTGAATTTGTGTAAATCAGAATAGCTCCAAGTTTCTTGCAACTCAGACTGCAGCTGAGCATCAGTGTCCTCTGGCTGAGCTTCTCTGTCACTACCACCAAAAGGTGACTCTCTTCCCTCTGGACAGTCAGTGCATCAATAAGGCAACCGAAGGTGACATGGCAGAAATCAATCTGCCTCTCATTAGTGGGATGAATAGAAGCATTCCAGGGAGGGGAATCAATGAAGGGGTGAGGAGATGTGTTAAAAGAGGGATTGAAGAAGGAAGTTAATACATTTCAGAGAGCTGAGAATAAATTTTGGAGGACTTTAGGATAACTGTGTCTCACATGAGCAGTGTCATGTACATTCCAAGTATAAACACTGCTGGATAAAATGAGTGCAGGCTCCTAGGTAAGGCAGGTGCTTTTATGTTTTTGGAGATTTCAGAGGGGTTTAAAAATGTTTTTAAACGTTTTTCATACAGCGAGGATGGGTGTCTATAGGTGTGGTGGAACTGAGCCACTGAACTCGCACAGACGTTCTGTAGACAGAAGATATATTTGTGTGTTTATGTTTGCCTGAGCTCACACACACAAGCCCACACAAATAGCATGAAACCCACTCATACATATTTATTTCCCTTTTTACTACTAAGTAGAATATTCATTGCTGTATTTGTAGCCCAAATTACTTGCAAGGAGGAAAAAGTGATTTGTCTCTAAGCGGAAATAGAGATGAGGAAATTTTTCACTCGGGATGCAGTGAGAAGTATATTATTGAAGTGGTTCTGGAACAGCAAGTGTGGACACAAGAAGGGGTCTGGCTGTGCTTCTGGGAAGCCACTTTTCCCAGGCCAAGCACCTTGCATTTCTCACAACACAAATATGGCATTTGCTGCTTTTGGGCCACGGGCCAGCTCATTGCAATGCAGTGCTCCGGAGAGGGAGGCAAGGGAATTTGCCACAACACCTTTTCCATCTTGCTGCCTTAGCTCACTGCTGCACTTACAGATGGCCAACATTTGTGTCATAGACATTTATCTTGCAAAATAGAGACTTTTGTATAAGAAGTATTTAGTGCAGCAAAATATTTCCCCTAAATTTAAATTTTCATCTTGTTTCGATTTTTAGAAAACATTTTGAAATTTCAGATGTTGTTTTTTCTCCTTTCTGTCACCTTCCTTCTGTCTCACAGTCTGTTTTCTGAACACAGTAGATATTTGCCAAGGTTGAAGGATTCACTGTGTGTGGGGGGGGTCATTTTCTCTTTTTTGTTCCCACTTATTTTATTATTTTTCTGATTATTTAAAGCTTTACCTATACTGCTAATGCAGTGCATTCAAAGCTTGACTAGCACAGGTTCTCAGCATCCTATCACACCTCTCCATGTACTAAGTACAAGACAAAAGATTATATTAGAATCACCCTTTTTTTTCTTCTTTACCTGAACTTTGTAAAATTAACCAAATAGACATAAAAATAGGTAAGCATTTCTTAAAATTTGGACATCGAGGTTTTTCATGCAGTCAGTGGCAGAGAGAAACTAATATTGGGAAAGAAACAGAAGCGAAAAATTTTACAAATATTTTGGGTGAAAGAATACACTTTGTCCCAGTTTGAACCCTGAAATAAAAATGACTTCAAAATGAGATGAATCTTTAGATGATTCCACTAATTGTGCCTTGTACACAAAAGTTGAGAGTAGGGTCTTGATGGGCTTTGAGTGAAAAGCAGCACTTCAAGTCCACACGAAAACAAGAAACCTCATCTCTTCACACTTGGGTTACATCCCGAGTGAGACTGAAACAAGCAGCTTTCAAACTCCTGGTGAACTGGAATTTCTGAGAATATTTTCTTATGAATACACCAGAACATGTTGCTTCTAAAATAAAGCCTGTTTCCTCAGAGCTCCAGATTCCTGGGCCTGCAGCAGTCCTCAAGGAATCAAGATGCACATGCTTTGCTGCTGAGTGTATTTGAGATGTCCCAGTTTGTTTTTTGGCGGGACTCGTTGCCAGGCTCGGTGGCAGCGTCTAGAAATCAAGATGAGATCTTTCAGCACAGTGAACCTGTATTTTACAGCTTAACTTCGCTTTCTCAAAAAAAAATGGAGTGTGTGGACTTTGCTCCTCTCTGCTTAGAGTATCCAAGATATTTGTTTGAAGATTATTTTCGAGATTTTGACTGATTTCAAGGCTCGCTCTGATTCCTACATGTCTCATGCTTTCTGCTTGTGGGTTCAGTGTTTTGTAGTGACACAAACTATTTCAGGTCCTGCAGAAGTACTATGTGAAAAGAGATGGATTCTGTATGTCCTTCCAAAAGGTTTTTAATATGAAGGAAAAAGCTTGTTACGAGAAAGAGAATATGCGGGGGATGACAAGTAATTATTCCCACAGAGTACAAATGAGGTATTTATTCCCAAACAGAGAAGTGTATCAGCTGTTTAACTAGAAAAGTTCATATTTTTAATGTGTCTTGCTAAGATGCTCGTGGACAAAGCTTTTTGAGAGCAGTTCTGGAAAGCTGCTCTTGCATTCCTTAACATCCAGATGATGGGTTTTACACCAAGTGTACAAGGCGGTTAATGACCTCCTCTGCCAGATTTTAATAATTTGCAGCTCTTATGAGCAGCTGATGGGTTTTTTGGCCATCCATGTGAAGGTGGGAGAGGCTGCCAGTGGCCATGGTCACCCACAGCCACCCAGGGCTTTGTGTGTGCCAAGCACAGGGTGGTCACTCTGGTCACCCTGCCGGGAGCAGCGGCAGCCGCAGAGCAGCGCGGGAGGAAACGCAGAACAATCAGCAGGGAAATCCAACCCACAATAACAATCTGGCCTCCACGAAAAAGAAAGGTCACTGCTTGAAAGCCACTATTTGAGAGCAGAGGGGAGTTGAAAAAGAGCGAGCTGAGTAGACTCAATGCCTCTGTGGTTCCAAGGAATTCCTTTTTTGTAAGGAAAACAATGCAGCAGAACAATGCGGATACTTGCAGCGCTTTCGAGGCAGTAGATTAATTTATTTTTTTTTCCTTATAGAAAGTAAATTGGAACTGCTTCCATAAACAATAGGCACTGGCTACGGAAGAAAGTGGGAGCTTTTTGCAGAGATTTGAAAATAACCAAAAGTAAGGAGCGCATTGGCAAAACGTTCTGCTTTCCCAACGTAACATGGAAAACTCCACGCAGCCTCAACATTTGAGGAAGAGAAAGGCTACGAAAGCAGATTGGGAGACATAATGTGGTAAACTTCAAATCTGCCAGATTTTGTTTTCGAAGCCAGTGTTTGATGATAGGTTACCTCATGATGGGAATTGCATTGCAGGCTTTGCCAGCTCTTTCCCCAAACATTCAAAATCTTTCAAAACATTGTTCTCCACTAGACCAGTTTATTCCAACAAATTATACTACCGTGTACTGTGCCCCAACTCAATCTGGTGCTTAAAGCTGCCCATAACTGAATATTCATTAATTCCAGGCAAACATCATGGCTTGCTGTGCCCATGCCCTGGCACGGGGTGCAAGAACACCACACCAATAAAGCACACTCAAAACCCCCAATGCATTAACCCCAGCAGCTTTAACTTTTTAAAGGCATTTACTTTTTTTTTCAATTGATAAAGATAAAGCAATTTTGGTGGTGTTACCTGATTCCTGACCTCTCTGATTACACCACTGCCAGCATTATAGTGCAGCAGTCCCACTGCTGGAGAGGATCCTTGTACTGGGAAAGCTTATTTGATTTTTCTAGATGAAAATAAGCTGACCAGTATGCCCCAGTACACTGGCTTTGGTAAAGAGGATTTGGTCTCTTAAAGCAGCATTTATTTGTGTGTAGGTGAGTCTCCAACGAGTTAATAGCCATAAAAATGTCAATATTACAGCCAAAAGGCCTTTTTTATCAGATAGATGTTGAGAAGAAAAAGGCACTGATATTTCTGTGCTGGCTATCTTCATTGATAAATGCAAGTTTAATTACTCTCTATAGCTTTCATTAGGCCTAAGTGGCTGTATGCTTCTTTATTCCCTTCTCCCATCAGAAATATAACATTGCTGAGAAGCAGTTGAAATTTATAGGTGTTTCAGGATCAGTGTCCACCTTTCCTGTCCCTTCCAGTTGTGCCTCAGTCTGCATGTTCTAGTTTTCCTTTGGCTTTTATAATTGAAACATCTCTGAAGTTCAGAATGATTATAAATTACTTTGGGGATAAAAGTTTTGTCCTGTGAAGTTTTCTGGCAAATTGCTAGTTTTCAGCAGGTAAAAGCTCATGATAACTGAGCTCTGAACCTATTCCATCAAGGTTTAAGCAGAGCAGAGACAACTGTAACCTGGTTTCTTTATGATAAACCTCAGAGAACAAGGTAAGTAAAGGGATTCAGAGCCACGTCCCTCTGAGGGGTTGCTACACCGCACAATCAGCATGAATCCTGGCTCTTACTGGTCTCCTGGGTAGAACAGCCCTTAAATTCAAGATCAGACCCTTTGTTCTCCTCAGGCCAGCCCTGAGGGCTTCTCCCAGGATCCCTCCCTCGGGACTGTGGGATGGGCACGCACCTAGAGCCTTCCTTCTTGAGAAACAGCGGAGAAGCTGCACTGTACAGCTGCTAGCAGAAAATTTGGGTAGGACTGCTGTGGCAAAATTTGTGATGCAAGCACAGGCTTCAGTGATGATGCTGACACTGCCAAAAGGGCTCACTCACACCTCTTGCAGGCTGCTGTGGCATCAAAGGTTGCCCGTGCTGATGGGTGTGTGCAAGCCAGGAAAGTGGAATCAACCCTGGACCAGATGAAAACTTTCTCACAGCACGGATGGAGACTGGGCCAACCCTGGCACATGGAAATGGACCTGTGCAGCTTAAAAGTCAGGTAAACTGTCCAGAGTGTGTGCTCAACATAATCAGGTGGCCTTCAGGTCTCCAGGGCTAATTATTCTTGCACTTTCAAAGCTACAATATTCCTCAACCCCCCCTGCCATGTCTTACGCATTAGAAAACCTGCCAGGTAACCCAGTCGGTGTGAGGAGGGGCTGCAAGGAGGGAGCCATCAGGAAAACTTGAGGATTTCAATAGTTTCTGAATCCTGAGAAATAGGAAGGGGCACCTGAGCTAAGCAATAGAAAGCATGGTCATAGAGAGGCTTGGATGTTATGATTTAAGGTACATTTGGTGAGTAACTGTAATAATAATGGCCCATCTTCGCGAACGAAGATTTGGGGAAAGGTCTTTTACCTTTCCAGCCTGCGCAATGGATTTTTTTTGGTGAGACACAGCCTGCGCTGAACTGAGCCCACCCTTTAATCCTAAGGTTCATCTGCCGGGGCCAAGCAAGCTTGGACAATGGCAGTGAGGTCCTCAGGACGTAGGTTTGTTTAGAGTGTCCTTCTCATAGATGGATGGCCACACAGGGCTAACGACCTCCATCAGGCCGGGAGACCGGGATTTGAACCCGTGGTCGCAGCAGTGAAAGTCCTGCACGCTAACCACTAGGCCACCAGGGGTCTCACTGAGTAACTGTAAAAATAGGATAAAGAGCATTGTACAGGAGACAAATGACTCTTTATGTAAGACATGACCTGGGGCATCATGCCAGGCTATCACTTCCAGATTTGGAGGGATTCAGTGTTTTGTATGGCATGATGGAAACTTTTGAAAAATAAGGTTTCCCCTGCAGTGCAGGTGAGTGACACCTGGAAGTTTGTACACTGCCATCTCTGTACACCTCTGTACACCCCTCCTTCCCTCTCTGCTCTGTAGGCACAACACAGCAGCAGCAGTAGGGAGAGGAGGATTTGTCCCAGTGAATACACAAGTTGTGTGAGGATATCTCAGCAGGCAGCCTCTAAGCTCCAGCAGGACCCAAGGATCCAGGATCCAGGTACTCTCAAAAACTTGGATTGTAATGACTGAGACCTGAGGACCCAGCATTGTTGGAGAACAACAATGATTTCCAGCCATCTCTTTTGTCTCACTTCCAGTGCTCAATCAGTCTAATTACTGCTGGGCCTTTGCCCATCCTGTTGTGAAATGCTTCAGGGGTTAAAGAAAAACAGCAACAACAACAATAAAAAAAAGATCAAACTGTGGTCTAAACCTCAGGAGGAAGAAGGCATCTGTCAGGACAAGCTCTTACCAGAAATGGTATAAAGAATCCTTGTTTACTGAATCTTTCAAGTCTGCAACTAGTTCAAAGACACCTCACAGTCCTCCTCATTAGAGGAGCAAAGGAACAGAAAAGCCCTCAGTCTAACTCATTAAAAGCAGTAGCTTTGTGTGCCGTGGTGTGGCAGGCTTTTGTAGGTTGGATTTTTTCTTTTGCATCTGCTAATGGTAAAGTTCTTTCCAAAGTGATAATTCCACCCCTGTATCAAAATGTGAGCAAAGGGTAACTTTCTTTATTGGATTTGGATTTATTCACATATTTTGTAAACTGCTTAAAGATAACACTCTCAGCAAGTGAGTGTGCCAGGAGTTACCATGAGTGATAAAAGATCTTAAGGCAGTTAGAAGGCAGTTTTCTCTTCAACATACTCATTTTTCTTGAAGAATCACATTAGAGCAGAAAAGAGTTACAATAGCATTGCAGTTCCCTGCACAGAAAATGCCCAGGGAAGTGAGACAGCAGCAGAATGGTGGCATTCACCTGCACCACAACTGAGAGCATCGGTTGAGGGAAGAGGGCTGAACATTGCAGCAGCTCCTCCATTTATCAAAAATGGTAATAATGACAAACAATAGCTCCCTCTTCCAGAACACTGAGATGGGGTTGAGGATAATAACCTGCAGGGGCTTGAAATTTCTTGCAGCCAGGTCTCCTCCTGAGCCACAGCTGGCAGGACACCTCCTGCACCAGGGTGGTCACTGCTCACTGATCTCAGTGAAAACTAAATCGGGTACAGGCACACTGCAAAATTCCTACTATAGATCCCACTGAAGCACAGCTTTGGTTCTCAGGCATTTCTCCCCCCACATCTGTACCTTGTATTGTTTCTGCAGGGGATTCATTATGAATTAATTCTTTCCACTTTTTTTCATTTCCAAAGAGTATCGGTTGACGTTCACAGCCTCTTCAGTGCTCCCCAAGCTTCATATCACACCTGAACGCTCATTTTCACTGCCTGAAGGTCTTTTGCAACCTAAATGATTCTGTGGATCTGGCCTGTACTTCAGCTTAAGGGAAAAGCTACCCATTGATTGAGTTTTGGAGGAAAAGACTGGATCCTTCAGCTGTAAATTTATCTTGTGTTATGTCTTCAAGGTTCATTCATATTATACTTTGCAAATGACAAAACAACATTGCTATTTATTAAAAACAATAGTGCTCTCATAATTTTGATGGAAAAACAATGGTACAGGGGTGATGATTATTAAATACAACTCCCACATCTTCCCCAGGGCCTGGGCAGAGCGAGGTGGAGCTCGGCTGTGGAGTCTCCCTGATCCTTCCATGGATATCAGCGTCTGCAGCACCTGAGGTCCACAGCAAAACTCTTTCCTCCAGAGGCCAAGAGCTGAGTCTATAATTTCAAGCAGGGTAATCACTTTTCCAAGGCAATAACAAGCACTTCCCAAGAGCAGCTGTTTAAGATGGCTCAGAAGCAATGACAAGAATGTGAAGGAAAGTTTGGTCCATGAATCCGGCTTCTGCACGTGGCAGGGAAGAGACACCTTTTGATAAAACACCACTGGACACTTTGTATTTTTAATTCTTCATGTCTATTTGTGCTCCCCCTCTAATCACCCCTTGCACTATTATTTTGTAAAAAGATATGTAGGAGATAAAATATGCCTGCTCAGGGAGAAGAGATAGATTTTTTGGTTGTTTAAAATGCAGCAGGTATGTTTTAAGCCCTGTAAACGCACCAAAAGCTCCACAGTTTGTACTGAAATTTTCTGCAGGCACTGATTTCTTCTGCACTTCATAATATCAGTGCCCTTGGGTATCAAGTAGGCACAGTACTGGGAGTGGAAGAAGCAGATGAGGAAGATGCTTTGGGTACAGCTCAGAGAGGTTTTTTGCAGCCTTCAAGTGCTGCCCTCGCACTACAAACTGGTCTGCTGTTGCCATCTGCTGGAAACATCCATAATGGATATTTCCAAACACGGTGAGCAGGAGTGTATCTGTTCTTATTACAGAAATACTTGAGGCTGTTTGTGCTTTTTAAGACACGGCTTTTTCCCGTGTAGGTCCTGTGTGATCTGCCAAAGAACTCTGTATGCACCAGACTTAACATACAGTGTGCAGTGAACACACAGTTCATGGGCAGAACCTGATTTCTTACATACACCATGCTCTGCACAGTAAAACACCCTCAACCAAGACCAGTGTAAGAGCAAAGCCATTCTTCCATCAAATGTCTCCAACTATGGAGAAATATTACCCTTCCAAAGGAAGTTATCCTTCCTCTCTGTTGCAACTCTTCTGTCTCATGGCATCATAGAATGGTTTGGGTTAGAAGGGACCTTAAAAACCACTTAGTTACAACCTCCCTGCCCTGGCCAGGGACACCTTCCCCTCGCCCAGGCTGCTGTGCAATGCCCCCAGGCCTGTTACTTGAGTGGAGCAATCCCTATTCTCTGTGCATGTTCACACAGAGACCACACAAAATTTTACACAAGAAAAAGTCCTAAAGATCCTGTCCATCCTGACACATTAAATATAGAATTTATTTCTACATTGCTTTCAGTTATTTCTCTCTCAAATTATCATGCCTGGAGAAAATATTTCTTCAGCCTGCTGCTATGGGATTTTCAGAAGCGTTGGATATAATTTCCTTTTCCCTCAGATATCTTTTTCTCGCAGCAGGAGTCCTCAAAAATCCTTTCCTTTTCTTAAAGGTTCTGTGGTTAATCATCCTGTACAATGTAAGAGCACATAATATCGTGGGACAGGCAAAATCTCTCCTTGCTTGCAAGCAGCCTAAAGACAGACAGGTTGCTGGTTGCCACAGGCATTCTTAACACCATGTCATCAGGCCCCAATCTAATCTATGAGGTGTAATTGCCATGGCATTAAATCCGTTGCTGGTGGCTGATCACCTCCAGCTTGCAGGATTACATGACTCTGAGCTGGTGCTAACAAAGGCAGGAAGGGTTTAGAAAATGCCTCTGCTGCTGACAGGACTTTAAACTCTCCTACTCACAGTGGAAGTCAATGGGGTATGAATATCCCCCCCCCCCGCCCCCATAAGAACAACGGGACCCATGGCTGCACTGCCTCTAAGATATACTTACACTGCCTATAAACTGTCCTGTAATGTGCCTTTGAATTCCAGAGCAAGGGATGTTTAAGGCATAAACCCTGGCCAGAGGTGCTGGGGACTGTTTCAGGTAGCACAGGGGATTGTCAGTGCCATTTTACCAGGAGCAGAAGGTGTAAAGGCAAGTTAGCCCAGACCCAAGACAGTGCTGGCTATGTTCACTGACTTTTGGTTGGCTCAGCATGGGAACAGAGACAACTTGCACCTTTACAAGTCTATTTATTATTTAAAGAACCTCTATTAACCTTTGCTAGCAGAATTAAGCATCTTAAATTACACTGAATTAATTTTCAAACTAACGTACACATCCACTGTGGCTTATAGGACTTCTAGTATGAGGGAGCAAAGATTCTGTAACCTCTCTGTGCCATCCATACTATTACTTGATGTGAAAGTTGTACTGCTGTTATTACTGAGGCATGTCCCCAATGTGTCTCTTATTATCTTGCCATTTGTGATGCCTGAGGTTGGCTTATCCTAGTTAGAGTTCTGATGTAGAGGAGCTGAATTGCCAACTCATATGGAAGTTTGTACTCACTGTGGAGTGACTTATCCTATCAAATTTCTGTCACAGATTACTGTGGCTCTGCTCCACAGAGACTGACATGGCCCCATTGTTGGCAATTCTTCTTTCTGCAATAGCATAAAAATATTGTTCATATTATTTAAAAAGACTATTTTTAAAGCTTTAAAAAGTAGCTAAAATCCTATCTGAATGCTAGAAAGACAAGGGAAAACACATATGATACTGCTCCTTCTTTGTATAATTATTTTTCATTTAAGAACGTCCTGATGGGGATGTGCTTTTACGTATTTAGGGACCCTTAGAGGTTTTCTTCTCCACGTGCTTTTGAGCCCCCCCTTTAGCCTATGTAAACTATTTGTGTCCACCCCATCCTCCAGCAATGCCTTCAGCAATAGGCCACCAAGCCATTTCAGGAATAACTCTGTCCTTTTTTTTGCTTTGAACTCTGATGTCCTGACTTGCTGCCCTGTGTTCTTACATGAGCAATGGTGGTGAACCTCTTGGCTTTCCTCCTTCTTCCTTTATTCAGCTAGTTGCTTTTAGGACTTTAAAACCACGTATTTTGTCTTCTCATTGATGGTAAAACCAACCCCTTGCAACATCCATGGAAGATGAGCATCATGGTGTTGATCAGAGCAAATAATTCTTTCTACTGCATTTTATCATTTGTCCCTGGAATTTGCCGGTCCCCTTCTTCCGCTTCCCCATGACCTTGCCCATGTCCTGTGGAGCCACCAGAGACCTCACCAAGGTAGTGAGCACGTGCTTTACCTAAATTGTGAAAACAGACAGTTGACCAAGTCCACAATTTTTGCCTGCACGTTTATCCAACATGCTTTTGATGGCTCTGTTTCCCTGCACTGAGACTTTGTAACATTGGAAAACTCTTGCGGTGAAAATTTCTTCCTTCAAGTGTTTGCATCTCTGCAAAGTAAATATTAAAGAAGATAGTGTAGCTCTCTCACAGATGACATCTCATCCTTTACAGCATGAGAGGCACAAATCTGTTTGTGTGCCCAGCTCTACTGAGTTCACAGAATCATGGAATGGTTTGGGTTGGAAGGGACCTTAAAGAACATCTCGTTCCAGCTCTCCTCCTGTGGGCAGGGACACCTTCTACTAGACCAGGTTGCTTGGAGCTCCCTTCCAGCCTGGTCTTGAACACTTCCAGGGATGGGGCAGCCACAACTTCTCTGGGCAACCTGTGCCGGGCAAGTACTAGTGGAAAAAGAAACCCCTCCCCAGGTGGAGCAGAGGCCACTGCAGCCTGTGCAACCTGTCACATAGCGTGTGAGGCAGGAAGGCCCTTTCCATTAAGTAAAAGATCTTCTGCAGGAAAACCAGAACAATGGAAAACCAAAGTTGCCTTCAGCTCTCGCAGCAGATTTGGGAACAAACTGAAGGAGGAGCAGTGCTGGCTCGGTGCCACAGCTCTGCAGGCAGTGGGGATGGAGAAGCTGCGATAACGTGTCTCTTCGGCTGAGTCTTTAAAAATAAGACACTCGCTTTCTTGTTGTTTTTTTCGAGCATTACATAAAAGTTCCCCTTAGAAGGCCAAAGGCAGCTGTTTTCTTAGGCCGAGGAAGTCAGGAAGAGGCAAAGCAGGCAAAAACATCAGATAAGTCTGGATAAAAAACTTGGCTAACCTATTTTTCCCCCCTCCTGAACAGCCAAGTTCGAAGCACTCTGCAGAGCTCTGCCTGGGGGGAAAAGCAGAGCCAACCACTGAAAAATGATATCTGAGCACTGGTGAGGACCACAGCTCTCCCTGCCTCCCTGTGGGAACTCTTGAGGTTCCGTTCCCTGTGGTGGGAGTACTTCTCCTCTCATCCAGGCAACCCAGAGACCTTCTAAGTAACAAGCAGATAACTTTAGGTAACAAGACATCTCCCAGTTAAGAAGCAATAGGAAATGGCCTCGAGTTGTGCCAGGGGAGGTTTAGATTGAATATTAGGAAAAATTTCTTCACTGAAAGGATGGTCAGGCATTGGAACAGGCTGCCCAGGGAAGTGTTGAGTCACCTTTAAATATCCCTGGAGGTGTTTAAAAGATGTGTAGATGTGACACTTGGGGACACGGTTTAGTGGTGGGCTTGGCAGTGCTGGGTTAATGGTTGGACTCGATGGTCTTAGAGGGCTTTTCCAACCTGAACAAACCTATGATTCTAAAAAGCCTTGACCCCAGCCAGCTCTGACACAGCACATGGATGTTGACAAAATGAAGCTTGCGATAGACATTGGAGGTCCCCGTCCCACAGGGAGAAGACAAGCCACTGTCACCTGCAGAGAGGGTCTTGTCCCTAGACAGCATGGCAGGAACTTTATCCCTGCCTGGAGTTCTGGACATCCGCCCTTATGTTTCCCCCTGGGGATCGTGGGAGAGAACAAGGTCCGTCTGAAAGCTCCGGGGCTTGCCGGCTTTGGGGCTTTGCAGTTGTAGCGCCTTGTCACAAGGTGGCAGGGACGTGACACTGCCTGGCACGCTTCCGTCCTCACTGCTCCTCAAATCCACACTGCTTTCCTTCTTACCCAAAAGCATATGGATTTATCAGCAATCTTTCGTCTTTTCTTTAAAACTGTCCTTGGGAGAGTTCAAAGGGACGGTAATTAGTTATTTCAAAGCTTAAATATTTTACCTATTTGCACTAAAGAAAAAAAAGAAAAGAAACTGCTTTGCTTCCTTCTGCTTGGAAGTCATGGTGATGTGGGGAAGTGAGGAAGGGGTGGCCTGGGTCAGCCTCTGCTGAGCCTCAGCTCTGGCTGCTGCTGCTTTCAGGTTCAACCCAAAAGCTGTGATTATTAAAAAGCAGGCAGCCCTTCTGTCCTGAGTCACAGGGATCATTTCTTCCTAAATAACTGAAGATGGGAAATTATTCTTGTAACTTCAAAAGAAAAATATGTATACACCTCTCTCTCTCTCTCTCTATATATATATATATATATATATTTCATTTAATGCAAAAGAAAATCTCAGCAATATTATGTTTGTTCTGGCTTCATAGAGTGGATGCTTAACTTTGGGCTTCTGGAAGCAAATGTATGTACATTTATAGGACCAATTCCCTTCTTTTTAGGTGCTTCCAATAGTAATCTTTTACCGTTTCACATGCCAGGAGTTTTGTGATTTTACTACTCTGCTCTCTCAAGGGTGTTGCAGGCTGTGTGGTAAGGAGTGAAACCTTTGTCATTGCTCATCAAACATTTTCATGCAGAATTCTACCTGCAGTGATAAAATTAGATATGTGTTAATAAGCTGCTAATAAGCACCAGGTAATTATTTAGTTTATCTCTAGAGCCCCAGCTGATCGTTGTCTCCTTGTACTTGTTTGCCTGGCAGTCTGTAGGGAGAGGGGATTTTCAGTTTTTTTAATCTGCTGTACATGCAGGGAGAGATTACTCAGCTGTCACTCTGCAGAAAACATCCCTATCATGCAGCAGGAGGTATCCATAACAAATTGCTGACATCCAAATTCAGCCCTGCACAAATGGATGTGTAAGATGCCTGCTGCTCCCCACGTCGAAACCAGACCATGGAGGATCAGAGGCATTGACACAGCAGAAGGAAACGAGCAGAAAATGACCCAAGTAGAGCAGGTACCATTAGAAAATAATTATTTCTGAGCTGCTGTTCACTGTTCACAAATATTTCCCCTTTTCAGCACAATGCAGTGGCCCGAGAAAGGATTTTTGTGGGTCAGTTGGATGTGTTCCCTGCTTCATACAGAGGCTCTCAGATGGACCCAAGGTTTGCACTTCAATTTCTGGGAACAGAAAGTAATCAGAAGTTTTTCCAGCTATCTAAAGCACAGACCCACGGAACCGAGTAAGTCTGAGCTCCTACATGCTTATTATGAACCTTGAGCTGAGTGATGAGTGTGTATATTCCCTTGCAAGCTTGCAATTTATTTAAATACACATAAGGAAACCAGTTTGAAGTTCAAGGCAGGCTCTTAGTTGGGAGGGAGGAAGGAAAATACTTTCTTAACATGTAGCAATTCATCTGTGGAATTTCTCACTGCAGGGCAGTGTCAAGACTGAAAATGTAATAAGATGTAGATTGAAATGGAGAAGCTGACAGGTGACAGGAGCATCTAATGCACAAGTGCACAAATAGATGCTTTTTGGTTTGGTTTAAACTCAAAGTTTATGGAATTTGGGAATGAGATGACCTTTCTATCTTCTGAAATAAAAGCTAGGTGAACCTCAAAATGAATTGATTTCAGATCAGCAGGTCAGGGTGTTTTGTTTTGAGAAAGTTGGGACTCTCCCTTCGATTGTTTTGTGCTGTTTTGTAACCAAGAAATTTGACAGAGGCTTGTGCAGTATTTCAACTCAAGTTAATAAATGTTTTCCAGTGAATGCACTGTTAGACTAAAAAGTTCCATTTGTCTTCAGTACAGCTTGATCATACTGAAGGGGAAAATATAAAATAGCAAGGGCTGTTGGATTGCCCCAAGCTTCCACTGTTGGGAGTTAGGTTAAACTGGTACACAAGTAAGCTCTTTCTGCCTTAGGGGAATACCTTTCATCATCCTTTACCTTCAGGAACAAGGAATTGGATGTAAAATATCCATTCCCAGCTGCCACTTCTCATGTTCCTGAGGCTGCAGTGTAACACCCCTTGTGGGCACCTCCTGGGCGTCTCTGTTTTGTCTCTTCTTTTGGCAGCTTTTGGTCACAGCTCTCAAAAGTCCCCAGGTTCAAGGTTAAACAGCTTCAAGTCAGGTGTTTAACATCAAACTGAACTTCCATGAGAAAATCCCAGTGCTGCCATCCCTCCTGCCAGGGAACAGCCTCCAGGTCTCGTACAGGGCTCTCAAAGGTGATTTAAGCTCCTGACAAATGTACATTTGGGCAAAAGGGCCCCCCACACCTCCTGGAACAACATCAAAGAAATTATTGGGGACAAGCAAAGATCTGCTAAAATCTCTATCTTTCGTGATGTTTTGTTTTTTAATTTTGACCGTGACAAACTCCTCCAATTGACTGCAGATTTCTCACCAGCGTGGACACGCTGAGGTAATCCTGGAGGAAAATCTGTCCTTTTACCAAATTCCTACTCTTTGCAGCCAGGCTTGAATGCCGAGACCTGAACTTTATGTCAGAGCCAGTCTTATCTGTTAGTCAGGACAATTAATTTATTCCTTTGAAACACTTGTGCTAAGCTATCACCAACCACATTTTTCTCTGGTTCCTGGGAATGCTGCTTCTCCGGTTGTTCACAGCCATAGCAACTGGAAAACAGACTCTGTAGGAGAAAGAGCATCAAAGAATCCCCTCCGACAGTAAAAGGGAGAGGAAAAAACATATGATACAGAAAAGCAAGGAGCTATTCAGGGTCAGGCTCACATCCAGTTTTGAGGGAGAGATTTTCCACTAGAGGACAGAGATAATCTAGGGTAAGAATAACAACAAAGTCCATAACACAATTTGCCTTGGTGCTTTCTGCCATAAGCCTTTTTTTTTTTCTCCTTTCCCCACACTTGCTTCCCACCCACAATTTCACACATCAGATTTTTGCAGGTACCAGAGCAGCTGAGAATCCTGCTGGGAAGTTCAGTGCCCTGGACAGACAGACGGCTGCGCTGGGTGTGTTTATTTCCACAGAACAGCTTGTCAGTTTAACAAAGACAGGGAGAAAAACATGTCACATCCAACCACCGTGTGTCTGTAGCACATTGAGGGGGATCTCATTGCTCTTTTCCATTGGCACTATAGGTTTAGCCCATAGCTCTATTTTCACACTCCTAAAGCTATGTTAAAATCATCAAGGGGTCAGCCACGAGCCTGCACTACTAAGTTCACCTTTAAACACAGGCTGTCTTGTCTCCTCCATCCCATAAGGATGGCAAAAGCATCTCTAACAGCAGCCCACTGTTTGTGTGTGCACAATGCAGGAATGGGCACCAACAAAAATAAAGGTTCAGAAAATAAAAATGCGCTTTTTGTTGGAGATCCTGTTGCCAAGTCCCAGCCTACAGCTGTTTGCAGCTGAGAAGTGAAACTCTGACAATACAGTTTGTGATAGAAAAACTGTCAGACCTTCCATTTTAGCCACTTTTGTTCACCCTATACCAAACACACTGATGTGTCTGCTCCATTTAGAGAAGGCATTGCCTGAGCCATTTTCTTTCAGGTATTAAAAGAGGAAAAGTGGGAGCGTGCAGGGCCTGGCTCAGCAGACCCTGGGCTTTAGGCAGCTGTAATTCAGCACTTCAGCAGATCACAGCAGTGCCATGTTAAATTCAGATGGGGCTGGAGTTTGGGCTTCAGAGGCTGGGGATGGGCACGGAGAGAAGGATGGATGGAGGGATGTTGGGCAGCGTGATGAGGGCAGGTCTGCTGCCACCACAGACATGTCAGCATGAGCCTGGTTTAGAGTCACAGCTGCTGCACCATTGCCAATATTCTCTGTCCCTCAGAGGGTGGGTATATCCAGGCTCAATTGCTCTCTGTTGAAATCCTCACATCACTTATAATTCCTCTGAACTGTCAACTTTGCTTTTTTTCTACCAGTCTTCCTCTGTGCTTTCGTATTTGCCCTGAGGCATCTCACCTGGATGCTCTTCAGAAGAGATGCACACTCCATACAGTCAAACAAGGCTGTGGAGAACACAGGAATTTTATAACCACAGGGAGTGCCACGCTCAGCCCTCTGCCAGCATGGCAGAAGGTGGCACACCCACCAGGCAGGGTTTTACACCAAACCCTTGGCCTTTCAACAACCTTGGTGCCCTGTGGGGTGGTTCAGTGGTGGAGTCACAATCAGCTCAGGCTTTGGGTGAGGAGCGTGGTGGGAATGGGACCAATGACCTGAGCCTTAGGAGCAGCAGTAGCTGCCTGGTTTTTAGGCTCCCATCATTTAGGGATGAGCCCAGCCAGGTCCACATTGCAGGACAGGCACGGCCGGAATTTTACTTGGGCATTGCTGTGTTGATTGCATTATTGAAGCCAAGCACCTTTTCTCCTTTCCTGCTTGGATTTTCACAGCTGTTACAGGAAAAATATTGGGGTTTTTTCACAAGTGGGGAAACTGGGGCATGGAGATTTCTCTGCCAAATGACCTGAGGATCTTACACCACCCCCTCAGCCCCACAAACTGAAGCAGCCCTGCAGCAGCAAGGCAAGCTCAGGGGTGTGAGGGGCCAAGAGCACAAACACGTGCTCAGCATCTCTGCTCTGTGAGCGGGGTTTCGTCTGGGCTGTTCCACTGTTGCTGAATTAGTCTTCTCTTTCTTTCAGTTTTAATTAGAAAGCCTGGTGGGAAAAGCTCTGCAGGAACTCCAGTCACAGTTGGCCGGGCCCCTGGCTGGGTGAGCTGGGACCTGGCTGAGGGCAGGACCTGCTTGCAAGGAGAGGCTGCCAAGATTGTGCTGAGAGGTCTGTTTTGGAGGCTCTGCTCTTACCCAGGCTGTACTTCGGCCAGGAAATGAAAGGTAAAATCTGGGGGGTTTTGCTGCTTTGGGTGTTCTATGTGATTTCTAGCCTTTATATGAGAAAATCTAATATCACATGTATTTAAAAAAGAAATCAAAATCAAAATCTAATGTAATATGCTGTTCATTCACGGGGGGCAGTTGGGAAAGGCTGCTCCTCAGCTTTTATATGTGGGTTTTTCTGGTAGTGCTGCAGGCCAGGTGCTGGCTGTGCTCAGCACTGTGGGATAACCTGGCTGTGGTTCTGTACCAGCTGGAGCGTGTGGAATCCGTGTTGACCGACGCCTGCACGGCTTCATCCTTGTTTCTGGCTGTGAGTTGTGTCATGTGCCTCCTCCCAAACACCTCGCTGCTGTCACAGCTCAGCGTTTGCCATATGTCACAGCCCCGTGCCTGAAGGTATGTGTTCCTTAGGCTGCCTGGCCTTGACTGGGATGTGTTTGGAGACTTGCCTGTCTGTCCTCATGAGGGGCTTGGGCAACTCTCTCCAAGACAGATGGATTTTGGGTGCTTTCATTCTGACAACCCACAGTCAGTGACAACTCTAATGCAAACATTTATTGACTGTCCTTACACAGTAAACAAACACTCACCCGAGGAACCCTGAATTACACCGAACCTGTTGTGTCATTTCACCTCAAGTATTCCTACTGCTAACAGGAGGCCTGACCAAACCCAGTAAAAGAGTACTTGCCCCAGCAAAGGCTGCCAAGTGCTGCAGAGGTACCAGGGCAGCAGTAAGGCAGCTCTGCACATGCACATATTTCTCCTCCCCTGCAGCCGGAATGTTTTACAAACCACTTCCTTCAAAAGAAATATATATTTGACATAAGGAAAATTACTTCAACCTCAGGTTAGCAAAATATTTATTTCATAAGTTAAAATATACACAAAGCCCAGTGAAGTTACTTTCTTTTGACCTTAATTTTGAAGTCACTGGTTCAATGCAGTGCTTTACAGAAGGACCTCAGGCTTGCTCACCTTATTTTAACACAAGGAAAGGTGGAGAGGTCAAGCAACTTGCCCAGAAACCCTCTCAGTGGCCACACCAAGGTTATCTGCATCCCTGTGGGTTCAGCAGGGTTTGACACTGCTTCCCCTTTGTTCAGGTGCCTTTTGTAGGAGGGAATTCTGTCTTGTAGCTAAAGGACACAGGGCTGTACCTTGTCTTTCAGGACAGTATTTGTGTTCCACATCAGGCTGCAAGAAGTGTTTCCAGCAACATTGGAGACTACAGTTTGATTCCCAGTGTAGTTTGAGGTTTGCTATACATTAGAAGCTCAGGTCTATGACTGCACAGCAGGTTTCATGGGAAAACATTTTAAAGTATTTTTGTTTTCCTTCTGAAAACTTCCTTAGGAAGATGCTACTGCTAATTTTAGTAGGTGAATAGTGTTGCATGGCACATGGCCAAAAGGATTTTAGTTTTCTGAATGATAACAGCTTTCATTTTGCAAATTGTACAAACTGTAGTACTGAGCAGCAGAAAAACAATAAAGTGGTTCTTCAGGAAATGCTGATATATGAACCTGTTTGCAATAACAGCTCCATGCAGTCACTTCTTTTTTAATGCTCCTTAAAAAAAAAAAAAATCAATCATGTCATTCCCAAGCAGATCTAAGCAAAGGAGAATCATTTCCAGGTGAAGGTTGAAGTTCACCATCCTTCTGAGTATATCAGGGCTCATGTATCCCTTCATCTCTGTAATTATGTATGCTTTTGATATGGAAGGTGAGCCAAGCAACTTGACCGAGTTCAGCTTGGAGATTTGGGATTTGTTTGAACTGCTCACCCCGAGTTCAGCTCTGGACTGCAAAGCTTTGTGGCTCTGGAACAGACTTAGGGCCAGCAGTTAACAGGCAAGCTCTGTGTGTATCCCCCTGTGGTCAGCAGCTTCTCTGCCTGTAATCTATGCAAATACATCAAAAGCAAAATATTTTTAACAACATCTCTCTGGAGAATAAATGAGGGAAGAAACAGTGGAGCCGTTCTTCCAGCCAGTGTGGATCTCTGTGTGGTTGCTGGATGTGAGGTGATGTACAGCTTCTTTTGCACTGTGTGGGGGTTTCAGGAGTATCATCCTTTTCCTTTTTACTTTGGCAGAGGGAAAGGGGGCATGTTTGCTGTTTTGCTGTGGGAGGTACAGCTCCCTCCAGGAGACTTAATGCCCAGGATTTTATTTTTCAGGAGCTTATTAAAAGTGACTGTGATTTACAGACGTGGTTTCAATCCTGTGACGGGCAAATTCACGCTGGGCACTCTTTGCCCTGTGACTTCCAATCTTCCAGCTGTCCCCCATCCAAGCTGCTTCACAGCTGGAACAAAACCTGGCCAGGCTTGTCTGGTAGCACAGGAAAAGATGTTTTTAAAGGAACAAATTGGAAGGAAGGAGGTCAGAAGAAGCAGTCCTGCATGGCTCAGATGCTCTCTAATGCATCAAGATATTTGCACACTGTCACCAACACCGGTGGCAAAGTGAGCAAACAGTATGGAAATCCAGGACCAAGGTATTAATGCTCGTGTCAGAGGTCATTGCACAAATGACTTAATCTGTCACTGAAATAAGGGTTGGAAATGTTGTCCATATCAAGGAAAACGTACACTTTGATGGGTTTGGGAGGGTGTTTTTCCTTCAGAAAGCAGCATGTGGTAAGCGAGTTACTGACATGCCAGTAATTCAAAGGAGGAGAGTTCTGAATCCCTGCTGTGCAGCCAAATGACAACATAATACAGTTAGGAAAGGAAAAAGGGAGCCTCAGTCATGGGCCTTCTATGCTTCATATTCTGCAACAACAAGCAACACCAAAAAACCACTCACACATCAGGCAACCTTGAGTTTCTCCTGCAGTTCTCAAAATGGAATGAAAGTGAGTGAGTGAAAGATTTTAGGTGCAAATTGACTTGTTGGGGTTTGCCAGCCAAGCTTTTGAAAATGGATTTATTCCAGGAGGGAGTAAAAATAACTTTATATTTATTGGTTTTCAATATAATGGAAAATACCAACTTGTAAATCACTGAAAGAGTAGTCTTTCAATCTCTTTACTCTTTAATTATTTTTTTTCTTTTTCCCCAGGTGTCTCAACCAGAAAAGCATAAGTTCAGAGAAATACAAAATGGGGAAGAAACCGCCAAGCAGTTGAATACTGGTTTTTGACAAATTTTTGACAAATTCAAAAAGCCTTTAAAAGGAATATTTCCTTTTTTTTTTTAAAAAAAAAAAAAAAAGAAGAGATGTGAATTCTTGATGTGAAATTCAGGCTCAGAAGTGGCACAAGGATAAACTGCACCTAGAGGCACTGCTGGGCCCCGCTGCCACCCAGGCAGGATGGGGGAGACACATCACACCTTGCTCCAACCCCTGTGAAGGTGAACTTCAGTCCATACTCGTGTTATTGGTGATAAAAGAAATGTGCTGCTGGAGGAGGTGTAAGAGGAATTCACAGACTTTTCTAAGGCACTGTGGAATAGCTCAGTAACCTTGGTGTGAACGTACAATCCGTCATTCGGTTTTCAAAATGCAACATGTAAAAAACCCCAGAGGATACGATATGAACCTCTTCACTGAGGTGGATGTTGGGTTATGTTCTGCCTTATACCCGCAAGAACACAAAAATTAATAATATTAGGTGCAGCTCTGCCTTCCTGTGCTGCTTCTCCTTCTGCCAGGCAGAAACAGCACTAAGAAGTGGCAGCAGATTTTCAGGAAAAAAAAAAACTTTCTGGTTTTCTTCAACAATTAAAATTAAAGCAAATTTTGCCAAAATGTATCATCTTAAGGAACAGTATCTCAGCTTTTTGCGAGTGAGTTACCCTCCTTTATATTTATTTATATTTTTATTTATTTCAAAAAGAAGCCAAACCAGCAACTCTGAAAAGGCATCAGCATTTACCAAAAGGCAGCCAGCCCTACATCTATATGATTGCTACTGACATTTGGGTTAGGGCCTTTAGTTTTTCCCAGAGAACTTGTTGTCTCCTGGGATTTCTTGCCTAACCAGGGAGAGTAATGGAAACAGTGTGAGGATAAGCTGTTCAGATAAGTGTTTGCCAGCCATCTAGTTTTATGGTTACTTGGAGCAATCTGCTACATATTCTTTGTGAATTATATTTCCCCCTATAAAGAGAGTTTGGTTAAGGCAAATAACTTTTTATTCCACAGTCAGCCCTATTCATCCATGCCTGGAACAAGATGTCAGCTGTCTTTGAACATGAGAGGGTCTAATTTCTTATCAACTTCAGTAAGATGATCTTTTTCTTATGTAGATTTATCAGAGCTGAGTGATGACTAACAAAAGTCATAACCCAAATGGCGACAGCCACAAAGGCCCCCAAGCCACAACTATTTGTAGACAATAATCCCAAATTAGTAACGTCTGGAACCACGAAGGCCCGTGTTCAGATCCACTGATCTCATAACCGTGTGTGTGAGCACCAGCCAGCAGCAAATCCCCTCCCAGGGTGAGCACCCAACTGCACATGGGAATCAAAGGGTCAAACATCCCTGATTGCTGGAGACACAGACCCAGAGCGTGGCCTTGGATATCTGCTGCTCCCTCTGACTGCCAGGCCCCACGTGGCGACCTGAGAGAAGACCAGAAAAGTGAAACCCCCTGTTCAACTCAGTCTGAAATGGTGTCCCAAGTGATTCTTGGGCTCATACTGCGCTACCTGGTGTTCCTTGCTATATTACTGATGAAGAATACCTGGAATTTGTCTTTTCTTGTCTCAGCTCAGAACTGTAATTTTAGGGCAATGGAAACCCTTGAGCTTTTGTGTGGATTTCTGCATATTTCTTTGCTTGAGGAAATAACAAAACCAAAGCATTATTTCTTTGGGAGGTTTTCAAAATGAAGCTTTCGACTGCCACTGAAATGAAACATACTTTTATTTTAAAATTTACCTCTGCTGTCATTTAGCTCCCCTCCATCCAACCCAAAATGTTCAGCTTGAATTCCACTTTAAAAACAATAGTAATGATTGCTGAATTGCTTTAACACATGGCTTAGAAGAACTGGGCATCCCAGACTGTGGGTTTGGAGGGGAGTTGCTACTTGGGGACTATATCCTGCTGCAAAATATCTCATTTTAAAGACCCTCTGAGGAGTGCTGATGCCAGCAGCCAGCTGGCAATCCTGGGCAATGCAATGCTGGTTCAGCATTTCATTGGGTTCCAGATGTTGCCAGCACTAGGAGGACAAAATGGTGCAGAACATATAAAATTGGGATTTAAATATGCTTTATATTGCAAATAAACCAAGCAACTGCTGTCTTGTTCCACCCCACTAAGCAGTAAACTTCACACCACCACAAAAAAAAAAAAAAAAAAAAAAAAAAAAAATAATAAATAACTTGGTTGTGGCTGTCATGTGCACAGAAGTGTTATCAAGTGTCCTGGTTTTGTCTGGGATGGAGTTAATTTTCTTCCTGGTACAGTACTGTGTTTTGGATTTAGTATGAGAATAGTGTTGATAACACACTGATGAAGCACCACTTGTTTCTCTTGGGTTTTATTTCCCTTTCTCTTTTTGCTATTTTCCCTTTTTAATACTACTACTATTATTATTATTATTATTATTACTACTATAATAACATTTTATTTTTATTATTACAGTTCTTATCTCAACCCACGGCTTTTACCTTTTTCTGATTCTCCACCTCATCCTGCTGGGGATGAGGAGAGAGGGGTGAGCAAGCAGCTGTGTGGGACTTGGTTGCCAAGCTGGGGTTAAACCACAGCATTGAGAAATACTTGGCGACTTCAAGCGTGACTGACAGTGTTTTGCAAAAAACTCCTGGCATGTCTGTGTGGAATTCACCATGGAGTGTCAGGGAGGGATAACTGTGTGAGATACGTGGCAGAGCAATTGTGGGCACACGCAGGAACGGGTGCTGGGCCGACCATGTGACTTTGCTTCAAGGTCAGCCTTAGGAGCTGTTTCCAGGTCTGTTGCCTCCAAATCTGGCACCTGGGCTTGGGGCATCCCTCAACACTCAGGGAGTTTGCAGGTGACACCAAGCTGAGCGGTGCTGTTGACCAGATGCCATCCAGAGGGCCCGGACAAGCTCGAGGAGTGGCCTATGGAAATCTCATGGGGTTTAACGAGACCAATGCAAGGTGCTGCACCTGGGTTGGAGCAACCTCCCCGGTATCAATCCTGGCTGGGGGATGAACAGATGGAGAGCAGACCTGGGGAGAAGAAGTTGGGGTGGGGGTGCTGGTGGGTGAGAGGCTGGACATGACCCAGACATGTGCACTCACAGCCCAGAAACCACCCGTGTCCTGTGCTGCATCCAAAGCAGTGTAGGCAGCAAGGGAGGGAGGGATTCTGTCCCTCTGCCACACTCAGGTGAGACCCCACCTACCTGCAGTGCTGCCTCCAGCTCTGGGGTCCCCAGCACAGGAAGGACGTGGGTCAGTTGGAGCGAGTCTAGAGGAGGCCACCAAGTCCATTAGAGGGATGGAGCACCTCTGCTATGGGGAAAGGCTGAGAGAATGTTTTGTTCAGCCTGGAATGGAGAAGACTTCAGGGTGACCTAATTGTGGCCTTCCAGTACCTGAAGGGAGCCCACAAGAAAGATGGAGAGGGACTATTTACAAGGCTCTGTAGTGACAAGACAAGGGGGAATGGCTTCAAACTGACAGAGAGTGGGTTTAGATTAGGTATTAGGAAGAAATTTTGCACTGTGAGGGTGGTGAGGCACTGGCACAGGTTGCCCAAAGAAGCTGTGGTTGCCCCATCCCTGGAAATGTTCAAGGTTGGATGGAGCTCTGAGCAAGCTGCTCTAGTAAAAGGTGTCCCTGCCCATGGAAAGGGAATTGGAACTAAATGATCTTTAAGGTCTCTTCCAACTCGAGTCATTCTATGATATAGTGACTGTGTCTGTAAAATTATGGACTCGATAAAGTCCTGAACTGCAGCTCCCTGGCTGAAGGGCTTGGTTTGTGGTCTGCTCCAACTGTATCCTCATTTTATTCCTGAGCACCACTTCTCTCTAAAGGTGAATGCCATTCTGTGAACTTGCAGCTTGCAGAATATTTTTTGTCTACTTCCTTTCAAGAGTTTTGACAAAATCTGGTACTCTTGGATATAAACCATCATACTTGCACAGCATTGAGGTGACTGAAACAAGTAGGGCTGGTCTTTAACTTTCACAATTCTTATTTTATCCTGGCAATACAATGTCCATAATTAACAGCAATGTTGTGCTTTTGTCCCCAAATCTTCGTTTGCGAAGCCTAGCCATGATGTGCTTTTGTGTGCATAACTAGAAGCTATTAATTAGGCAACTGCAGGGGAACAATAACTGAAAGTGTAGGAGGAAAGCAAAAGGATCATTACTCATGTTTTGTTGTGTTTGAGCCCTTCTCAGTAAACAGGTAGAGAAAAAGAAAGACTAATATCAGGAAAGGGTTTGTTTCCCAGCGGCAGTGTTTGGATCTACTCAATAGATGGATATCTTTGTACCCTTATGAATGCTACAATAACAACTGCCCTCCTTTTTTAGCATGCTAATCACACAGAAAATGTTAATCTTGCTAAGTATTATAATGCCTAAGGGAAAAGAAGAATAAGGTGTCCTGCTGTTAGGTGCTGCACAGACCCTGCCCGGATGTGTAAGGCAGACAGGGAGTGTGGGAAATGGGTATGATACAGTTCCTGCTGTTAGGATGCAGTGGGAAAACTTCTCCTGCAGGATGGTAGCAGCGTGATTAGGACATGTTGGAGCAGAGCCTGAGAAAAAGATCAAACTGGAATTATTGTTTTTGCTTTTTTTTTACAAAAAGGGTCTTTTGGAATGGACTCATACGAGTCAGAAATTCACATCAAAGTCCTTGTTTTAAAGGGAGAGAAAAAAAACTCCTGAAAAATTTCAAAAAGCTCATTTAGATGTTTTTAAGGCAGAACTTTTACAACCTTTCATGTTGAAGCAGTATTTTCTTTAGAGATGGACCGAGATTGAAGTTCTTTTAAAAAAAGTTACAGTGAAGTCACTTAGTTTTGGTTCAAACAAGCTATTTTGTTCAAACAATCTTTTTTTACTTTTGTTTTGCTAACTCCCCATCTTCCTTTGCCCCCTACCCCTATTCTTCATTTGGAGATCATTTTAAACCTTTTATTTCAGGTTGTTTGCTTCATTCAGGACACTTCTAGACAAATGATGCAGTTTTGCTTTATGCAGGAGACCAAGTTTGGCCTCCAGCTGAATGTCTGTTGAATTGTGAATTCACATATCACAATCTGTTGTTACAGCCATGCCATGAAGACCCTCCCGAGCCTGGAAGGGGCACATGGACTGGTGCTTTCTTCCCTGCATTTGGTGGTTGGAGCTCCCAACTCTCCATGACTACGTGGTTGTTTCAACCCCTCGTACGTGTAAGTAAAACATACCTTGATTCAAATAGGAGAGATTTTTCATTTTATCCATAGTTTAGTGTGATCTTTAGCTGCAAACTAACAGCAAAATATCTCATACGTGGATGATTCAGAATGAAAATAAAACCACTGGCTTCAAATTGCAGGAGAGTCATGTCAGAGAAAGCTTTTTACCCATAACACGGTAATGGATGACACAGACTCTTCAAAGGCAGCAGCAGAATCGAATGCATTTTCTCTACTGGCTTTGCAGTGCATGTTTGGAGTCTCACTAATGGAGCAGAATTGATGTGATCAGATAAATATACGAAAAACTTCTCAACTGACAGGAATAAGGCCTTTGGAAACTCAGTTAATAGAACTTTTTCACATTTGGGGTTGTTTTGAAATCTAACTTTTGCTTGTAAAATGCTCTGCAGCTTTAAGATGAGAGGATGAGATATTCTCAGTGAAAGAATATTGCCAAGGTTGTCCCTTGGTGAGGTGCCATCAGAAGTATCTCGGTGGTGGTCATTATCCCTGAGACAAAGTCTTTCTTGAGATATCAGGAGCTGGTACAAGTAGGAGTGTATCCTGCCCTACAACAGCTGATATCCGCTCTCCTTTCATCTCCTGTCTGGTTCACACATAGCAGTTGTGGTGGATTTGGTTGGACCCTGTTTCAGCTGATCTCTGCTGCTTGCACCAGAGGAGGGGTAGAGTGGCTTTGACCTTCCACGAGTGCAACTGGTCGGTACTTACTGTAGGTACTTCCTTTGCTTTGCATAGATTGTTGGACCAAGGTCCAAAACAGGGCCACAGAAAGATAAGAAGTTGGTTTTTTCCTGGCAATTATTTATCTTGCGACAGAATCAGGAGTTCCTGTCTGGCCAGACTTGTGTGTCCTGAAATGCCCCTTGGTCCTTTGCAACTCACCCTTCCCCAGCAGTCTAGTTCTTGCCAGTCACCCTTGAAAGAACCAGGTCAGCAGTAGCACACAGGCAGCTTCACCAGACACCAGGGCTAATCTAGGCTCTCCACCTTGCTTGAACTTCATGGCACGGGCAGTGGTGAGCAGGAAGTAATTAGAACAGAGCTTGAGTTAAGGCAGATACACCAACCCTCTGTAATCACCCACATAGCAGCTCACTGGTCTCTGACCCCATCTGCACTTGCAAATCAAGCGCTAGGTGAGGGATTGGGAAGGTGAACAGCAGTAATTGTTGTGATTTTTTTTCCATTTGCTTGTTTTTAAGGAAAAAAAACAACAAACCAGCTCATTCCAATCACTCTCCAGGAAGATAAAGGGCATTCCTTAAGGCAGCGAGTGGCCCCCTCTATACTTTTGTGCCTGATCCATCAGCTGGTGCGGCCAAACCTGGCATTCCGAGTTTGGATGTTGTTGTTGTTGTTGTTGTTTGCGGTGTGGCAACAAATGTTCCCTCTTAGACATCTTTATTACTGTTTTTCTCTTACATAATCCTTGGAACGAAGCTGTGGCAAACAATCTTCCCTCTGCCTCTTTCCCTACACGTGGAACTGATTTTGGGGGAGCGCAGTGTTTTCTTTAGGACTTGATATCCTGCGCTGCCTGATGTTGCTGGAAGAAGGACTCGCCTCCCTGCGTGTGACTGCCTTTGTTCTGGGGTGGGCTGGTTGGCGTCCCCTGTGCTGCTGTGGGGAGGGTATACACAGGCTCTGTGCCACTGGCTGAGCTTCCCTTGAAATGTCTCTTGTTTGTCTTTCCTCTTTAAAATGGAGTGCATACTCAATATACAGACATCAGCACTCTTGATTCTATAAAATTTATTATAGGACTGCCTGGAGGCTTCTGCCAGGTTTCGGACTCCATCAATCTATGACAACTTATAAGTCCTATAAGGAGCAGCTGAGGGAGCTGGAGGTGTTTAGCCTGGAGAAAAGGAGGCTCAAGGGGGACCTTATCACTCCTACAAATACCTGAAAGGAGGTTGTAGTGAGCTGGGGATTGGTCTCTTATGCCAAATAAGTGATAGGACAAGAGGAAATGCCCTCAAGTTGTGCCAGGGGAGGTTTAGATTGGATATTAGGAAAAAATTCTCCACTGAAAGGGTTATCAAGCACCAGAAGTGATGGAATCACCTTCCCCGGAGGTGTTAAAAAGATATGTAGATGTGGCATTTGGGGACATAGTTTAGTGGTGGATGTGGCAGTGCTGGGTTAATGGTTGGACACAATGATCTTAAAGGTCTTTTCCAACCCAAATGGTTTTATGATGCTATGCTCTGCTCTAAGTGAAAGTTGGTGACAGGCAGCTTCCAGGCAGCCTGAGCACAAGGAGGCGATCTCAGTTTTGAAGATCAGTTCCCAAAGTCACTGGCATGTCAGCCAGCCCAAGAGATACAAGACTATCCCTCTTTTTTTTTCTTTTTTTTGTTTGACTTCTTCAATTCTCAGAGATAACAATGGACATAGCAGTTGAGGCAGGTTATAACAGCAATAAGTGTCCCATCACAAAAATATCAGCTGCACAGGGAATGCTATGGCCAGTGATGAGAAGGATGTGCAGTTTTGGAGGGGGCTGCAGATTTTTTTGCTTGCCCTGACACCATTTAAAGATGCTCTGTCTCACTTTGCCTGGCAGTGCAGGCTCCCAAAGCAGCTGCCTTCCCCACTCCTCTCTGGGAGCAAGAGGGCAAAGCAGCCATGAACAGCAGCTCAAGTTTTGGTGCTATTCAGAGAGATCCTGCCAGCCCAATCCGCCAGCTCTGGAGTGGTTTGGGCAGTCGGCCAGGCAGAGCTGCTGCTTCAGCTTTATTCTGTGTAATAAATGTGCTCTGGCAGTGCACCAACTGCCTTATCTTCTTGTAAGGACAGAATCCCTCGGAGAGCCAGCCTCCAGGCCCAGCTAGGACTGTGCTCACTTCCCCAGGCAAAGGGAGCTGGTTGTAATGCTCGACACACTAACTTTGCCTTTCTAAGTCTCTCCCATTTTGAAACAGAGTGTGTGACCAGGTTCAGGACAGCAAATTAGCCAAGGGAAGTCGTCTTCTATCTGTCTTAATTAAGCATTAATGAAACCTGTCATTGACTCTCCCCTGCGATTATCAGTCAGTCAATGGGTTATAGTATTTCAGTCAATCATCTTCCCCTCAGGGTCACTGAAGGACTGTCCCAGCCATGCTAAAGGCAGTGGGAACCAGTCCCACGACATCAGTTGGACTCTGTTTGGTGCCGTTGTGGATGCAAAGTCCCTTATGATTACAGAGGCAGAAGCATCACCTATGAGTAAATCCCCCTGAGATCAATGAAAAGGTTTTCCTGCATCTAGTCATGCATGTACCAAAGGGCATCTGTGCCCAGAAACCAAATGACCACACCTTTGTCTACATGCACATACCTTGAACTTGGCTCACCCTGCCCGTGCTCAGGAAGATCAGTCTTCTCCCTTGGGGAAATAAGGGTGTGTAGGGGTTAAATGGAGGGTGAACATATGCCCACAAGAGCCAGAGGAAAGCTTCTGTCATGTCAATTCTTGCAGTGGACAGTAAATGCAGACTGGAAGCTCAGGGTGGAGGGGGCAGATGGTGGGAAAAACAGAAGCAAAACATCCACAGACCTGGATGAGAATTACAAATTAGAGTGTTAGATGGCAGCTCCAGATCCAAAGGTGTATGGCCATTCCCGTGGTAGTTTTCTGTGTGTGCAGACCTCAGCCTCTTCTGAATGAGCTCAGGGAGCCAAAACTGCATGTGCAGAAGGAGCTGGGGGGCTCTGATAGTGCTTTTCTGTCTGGGCAGATGTGTATTACCCATTAAAAATACATCGGATGTTTCTCATTAGACAACTCAGCCAATATAGTAAATAAATACAGAAGCACACAAGTAAATAAATACAAGCAAATAAAAACAGAAAAAGCCCAAGGTTTTGGTGCTGTTTAAAAACAGTGAATTTTGTACACCATAAATTTCCTGCAAATGAAGTTCTGCACATCCTTATACCAGTTGGATTAAAACATTATGTGACCTTGAGAAACAAAGCTACTATTCAGGAGGTATCAGCATGTCTGTTTGCCACATACAGAGCATTTGCAAAACAGTGACTGGAACTGCTTTTCTGGCTTCGGTTTTGAGAAACACTGAGAGCCTCAAGACATTCAGTCTCTTTAGTTTTTCCCACTCTAAGTTTATTCTGTGAAAGGCAGGAGTGAACAGCCTGGTCTGCAGGTGAGAGCAGAAGCAGACAGGGGCTGAAACTTGTGTTTTAGTTGATTTTCAAACACATCCTCACTTCCTAGCCACGGGAGCAAGCACATCACTGAGCTCTGCCTCTGGCATTGCTTCCCACAGCCTCTCTTTGTGTCATATCTTGGATAACTCTAGCTCTGTCTGTGACTGGACTGTGTGTGATTCCAGGGGTCAGCGTTCCTGGCAAAGGGTGGTACTTTACATTTGGTAATAGATCTCCTTTCCTCTGCACAAAAGGGAGATCTCATCCAGCAACCCAATGTAATTCCATTCAAACCTGTAGCTAAAACCTCTTCCATCGCTCTGAGCTGTTTGTTTAATTCTCCGTATTACTTAATGTCCTGTTAAAATTCTCTTTGTCTTAAATGCTTATTGAAGCGAGCCAGAAGGGCACAAAACCAATGTAATTAGCAATAAAAATAATTCCAACTTCATTAATATGGAGAGAAGTGCAAATTGCAGAGAAGCAAATTCGCCTACAGGTACAGACCTGGTGCAGCACCATTAATGGTAATGGATGGGGACCACCAGGGACAGGGGCTCTTCTTGCTCCAACAGGGTTCTTTTAATGAGAAGTATGTCCAGGTTTTGTGCTCTTGTTTATTGTTAATTTTTGTCATTTTTTTTTCCACAGTGCCCAAGATTTGTTACTATTATTTTTTAACCAAATCCGTAACAGTGAAGTACATGTAATATCCCGCCTTGACAATACCCCATCCTTCCCATCACTGCTTTGCAGCAGCGGGGTCTCCAGGAGATAATTCCTTTCCCCTCTCTTCCCCTTGAAGAAGCAATTCCTTCTTGTCAACTCTTCAAGCAGCGTTTTTCAGCTGTGGCAGCATCCAGTAGCTAAGCAACAAACAGCATCCCCAAACACAAAATCAAGGTGCATGGGAGGAAGAAAAACCTGCTGCACACATTATAGTGCAATCCAATGAAAATTGCTGCATCATGGATACTTTTGCTTCACGTTAAAATGGAATCAGGCTGCCACATCTTGAAAATGACTCATTCTCTGAAGGGTAAGGGTGATTGCCACCTCCTTTTGCTTTAGCTTTCAGCAGAGTTTTGGCCCTGGCTTGGTCCTCATGGACTTTCTGAGGAGACTTCTGGGTATGCAGGGCTGAGAGCTTGGCCTTAATTCCCATCCTTTGCAGGTAGCAGAGAAGAAAATTAGGACATGTGTGGAAATGCCTTATGCCCAGTGGTTTACCCCATCTTGGCAAAGCTTGGGAGAGTAGAGCAAGGCTGTGAGAGAACTGCTTCCAGAGCTGGGATATAGTGCCACAACACCGTGCCTGGAAATACTCAGGGACTACTGCTCCCAAATACCAAAATATTCTATTCTATTCTATTCTATTCTATTCTATTCATCGTTTACCAGTAAAAATTATTAGTATGCTTTCAGTCATGAGTCTTGCTGGTTGATTGTTGGTGAGTTTTTTGGTTGTTTTTAGTTTTTGACCCCTGAACTTAAAAAATCCTTTTCACACTCCTTGGCAAAAGCCAAGAGAGAATGCCAATCTACACAGCTGTGTCTTAAACATCCCCTTGCACTTGTTTCTTTGTCCTGCTCCTATCTCCTTTTCCTCTCCCACGCACATTGCCTTGATGGAATGGACTGAAGCACAATTTTCTTTTAATAGGCAAATGACTTTTAGTTGGTCCCTGAGTTATGGCCTAACATGTGTTTCATTTTACAAGTCGTAATAACCTCTCCATATACTGTACATTTTGTTCCAACACACTTTTTAATGAGAAAACAAAGCTCAACATGTTAACAGAGTAAAAGCATCTAATGGGCAACTAATCCCTTGCATAACTGACTGGATTGATAGCTCAGCAAAGCTACTGTAACAAGCAAATAATAAGTGTATAATGAGCTGTTTCTGATTCTCTAATCAGGCTCATTTGACTCATTCTAGAGAAGACATTCAGAGTACTATTAGTATGAGTTGGATCAAGGCTGTGTAAGAAGAGAATTGGAGCTGAGCAGTCAGTTGTGCTGTTATACTTAGAAATTTGCTGGGAGTATATTATTGACTACAACCAGCGAACAGAATGACCAGTACTTCAGCAACATTTAAAGAGGATGCTCTGGATCAACAAAGAAACTTCACAGTCCACCAGGGTTTGCTTGTTCAGGTGTAAACCTGAGCCTGAGAACAAAAACCTTTTGGTAAGAAACATGCTTGGGATGGTGTTCAGTCCACAGAGCACATGAAAAACCAACACTCACCCAGAAAGTGAAAACACAAATGTCATCTGGCTCCTGTGTAAGGAACTCTTCAGAAGAGCTAATTTCACTTTTTTCATCTTTACTTAAGGCTTTTTCACGTCTCTGGGAAGCTGCAATTCCTAACTTCCCCTGGTCCTGACCAGAGAAATAAGCTCATCCCTCACTTATCAAGGTGCTAAGTAGTTTCTTACAGCAGCACTGCGGAAATCACAAATCCTCTGGATTGTCAGACTGTTTGGTGACTGTCTGGTGATGGCCAAGAGAACTGCTTGGAGTTAAGAAGGAGAGGATTAATCCAGCAAATCACAGTGCAAAGATTAAGTGCACAAAAATGGTTGTTAAAAACACATAACAATGGTTGTTACTGTGCTTGTAGCACACTGAAGAAGTATTTGCTTATTTTTTGTTATGTATAGCTTGGATGAAGCTGCTTTTCCTGTTCATGCATGTACTGAGCCCTTTGATTTCTACGACACTGTGATTTCCTTGCTTTGCCCCTTGGAAACTTTTCCCTAATTGTTCCCTGCAGCTTAGCAACCTGAAACCACCTGTATAGCATGAGCCTGTCTCAGGCACATAATTCTTTCCCCAGTCCCCATGCTCATTTTAAATTCATAATTTATTGCCTTTTTATGTTTAAGGGCTGACTGCTCCTTTGGACTGGTCTGGCTTTGCCTTTGGATTTTGCTGGACACAATGTTCATGAGGGAGTTAATATGGAAGTCTGTTCCATGTGTAGCTTTCCATAGGGTCATGACTCACTGAAGTCAGACAGATGAGGCAGCTGGGCTGGGACCTGCATCACCTACAGCAGGTTACATGGCTGCTTTAGCAGGCAGCCCTCTGGGCTGGGATGTTCAGGTCAGAAAGGAAGAATTGCCCTCAGGTGGCCCCAGTGTCTCCAAGAGACCACAGAGGGATCCTGGACTAATGTTCACCTAATTCCCAGACGGCTAAATTAGAGAGAATGGATCCCATTGCAAGCACCATGGAGCTTCAGGTGCTCTGTGGTTTAAGCAAGACATTTAATTGTGGGTATGTTATCAGCACTGTTGCCTTCAGTGCTGAAACACCTGGTTTCATGCCCTCAACATGCCGTGCGTGGCAGCACCAGAAGCAAAGTGGGGAGAGGTTTAGGCCAACAGGCTCCAACCTGCAGGTCTAAAATGACTAGAATTATGTATTTCTTCTTCAAAGGAGCTCCTGGTCCTTCACAGGGGCTGCACAGGCAGAGAGGCAGGTCTGGCACGACCAGCCACTGTGCCTTAGTGTGACTGAGGTGGAAAAGAGGAAAACTTTCTAGTGAGGGCAGGAAAGGAATTCTGCATATCAAGAAACTTCAGCTGCTTGTGCTTGGAAGATTACTCTGCTGTTTCTAAACTTTCACACACTCCCCCCCCCCAAACAATCAGTCTGTTTTGATAGCAGCTGCTTGGAAAATGGGCTTTTCTGGAAGGAGTATGGGAACATTGGGCAGTGAGGGACTGACCTCATTTCCAGCACACATCAGCACTCAGCCTGGCAGGGCTCTCTGGAGCTCTCTGTAAGATACACAGCCATTTCCCTGGCTTTTCTCAAAATGCCAATAAGAGCACAACTTGCCTCCAGTAGAGCCTGATGCAGCTGCATATGCTGCTCCCCCCCAGGACTGCCCTGGCTCCCGAGAGCTGCTGTGGACGGGGTGACAGATGGATGAATTGTGCCAACAAAAGGGGTTTTTTTCTCTCTAAATGTGTCTTTTTGCTTTCTTCTGAGGAGTGTGTGCGTGAGGGCAGAGGGGAAGATGGTGCTGCTGATCTGGCTGGGAGAGTCACTGCTTCTCCTTTCACCATGGTAACGAGGAGGAATTTGTATGCAGTGGGGATGGGCAAGTTTGTAGTATTTTGCCAGGGGAAGTGGAGGCTTTTTCTTGTGAAAACTCTTTGGTCAAGGGGAGCAGAGGAGGAAATTCCCTTTTCAGTAGATCCCTGCAATTCTTTGCTTGGCAGAGGCAGAATGATGTTCTCCTCAGCAGGTGCAGGATTCTGTCAGTGCTAAAATAATAACTCAGAGTAAGAAGTTGCCCCTGTGAGATGAGGGACACCTCCTTCCTCCTCTTAACTTGCTGTTTCCAGGTCTTTTGAAGGAGCACACACACATATAGGACTGGAGTAGTCAGACTATTTACAGTCTAGTGGGGTTTCCACCAAATTTCCAGTCTGTTCAATCTCCTCATCTTATAATCTTTCACTCCCTCCTTCTCATTTTCCTTCATTATTTTGAAATCTGCCCTCCAGCCTAGCCCCAAACACTGCTGGATAAATGTTTGCCATTTGGAAAGGCTGCCAGGGCTGTGTGCCCATGGCAGCACCTGGGGTAGGAGGCTGTGTGGTGGGCTGGGCACCCATCCCAGGCACCTTCACCTTGGAGGAGAGGGAGAGGCCGCTGCCAGCACCCTTGGACTGGGAAAACAGGGATCCCTGGGCTTGGAGAGCTGCAAGTGGGGCCAGGATGGAGGTGGCAGGTGAATTCACAGGTGCGCACTGCTGTTGTGACTTTGCTTTCAGTACTAAAACATGTGGTGCCCTTGGGAGGGAAGGTTAAACACAGCATGACAAATGCTCTGTGGTGATCATCCCACTGGACCTTTGCAGGAACAAGTCACCAAGGCCAGAACCTCCCCTTAGTTGTCCTTTAACCACTGGCGGCATCACCTGGGAGCACCATGGCCAGGACTGAGATGCTGCTCCCACTGGGTTTGTGCCAGACCAGCAATCCCAGGTGAGTTTATTGTGCAATAAATCACAGCTTTTTTTTTCAAAGTATCCCCCATCCTCCCCCTTTTCCTCAATTTTGCTTCCCTGCACTGCATCCTGCACAGTTCCCTTGCACTGGCAAAGGAGAGTATCCAGCTGCAAAGATTTAATAGCACAAACACCTTCTACAATTAAAAATGCTTCATTGACTGGGACAGGGCTCTGTCCTCTGGGGAGAGCACTGCCAAGCAGTTAGACATGTGGTTTTACAAAAATTACAGCTAAAATATGAAGCAGTTTAGGTTTTTACTACTCAACAGTCATCTCCCCTTTACACTATTTGTCCTCTGGAGCTGTGTAGAAATCGACTCTCTCTCTGGTCTGCAGCCATTCTTTTGTGTTGGCAGCAGCTCTAATTATGCACCAATTAACCTTAATTAAACCAATTCCTGTGTAACTGCACATGCAGACAATGCACTGAACAAATGGCCTGACAAATATTGTCACTTAAAAGGCTCAAAAACACATCAAATCCTTAATTGGAAAGTCAGATTGTAAATTGCTGCGGATTTGTAGCTCTTTGTTCCTAAAACGATTGAACGGGAGTAGTGGCCAAATATCCCGAATGGTCCCAAAACTTTGGCTGAATTAATTTTCTTTGCTGTTGAGGCTAAAATATGTTATTTGTGTAGGAAAAGGGGGTGATGGAGCATCCTTAATTGTAGCAACTGTCAGGCTAGTCTAGAGTGCATCAGGAGAGTGACCCCAGGTAGAGAGCCACCAAGTTCACCTTCTGGAGCCTGGGTGGCTCAGGGCAAATTTCTGGATTATTTGACGATTCCTGCTGTCCTCTGCCTGGCTGTTTGTCCAGAAAATGCTCCCAGAAGCTGGGTCTGTCCCTCATGTCTTGCAATGGAGCAGCAGTTTTGTTGGAAGTGGGATGCTGTTTGCACCCTGTAAGCAGTAACGCAGCCAACAGATGGTGCTCGTACATACAGTTACTCCAGGTTTCTTCCCAAAATGCCAAGCCAGCTTTCTGCATTTTAGGATGCAGGTTGGTTGTTTGTTTTTTTTTTTTAGGGAGCTGCTGCAAACAGCACAGTTTTTGCCCTAATTTCCCTGTGCAGAATGAGCCTCTGGGACTGCTGGTGTGTGGACAGAGTCCTTGCCAAAGGAGTTGAATGCCTCCAGTTTGACACTTTATCAAAGTTTGGTAAAGGAAAAAGAGTTGGACTGAGAAAAATTCCAGGCTCTGCATCACTTATTTGTCCTCCAGTGGGAAAAAAAAAAAAAAGACCTTGAGACTGGTTTGCAGCAGAGCAGCAAGGAAAAAAAAGTCATAACTAGCACTGAATTCAGAATTTTCCCTTCCCTGCTGTTCATAAAATGTGTTTAGTGGGGGGAAAAAAAAAAGCCTTTCAAATCCTTTAATATGTATTGACTTTCTGGTGGTTCAGCTTTATGCTGCTGAATGCTTTCCTTTCTGTAGCTAATCAAACAGGCTGTAGGCACAGCACTTTGTGGGAAAATATTCTGCCTGGTGAATACAGCAAATAAAAGCAGAGCTAATTAAGCATGTAAATCATGCCCATATAAATTAGTTACTAACACGTTCACTTGGCCACTGGCGCTGAGTGCGGTGGGAAGGGGGATTCACACCATCCAGGCGCCTGCTGTGAGGGACCACGTGGGAAAGGAGGCATATGGCCATGGACACACCTAGGGTGGTGGGATGGTGGTGGGATGATGGTTGGGAGCTGAGGGTGGGATGGATGGTGGCAGATGCTGAAGGCACTCAAGCCAGGGGTAGGGACAAAGATTAACCAGCCACCGAGTGGCTCCGTTTATGAAGTGATGCGACCCCATCCATCACTTACTGAAGCAGATGGAAACACTTCTTTGGGATGAGACGTTGTAGAAATGTTTCCCAGCAGGCGTGGAAGCAAGCTGGCTGCACACCGGAGAAAACAACTGGGAGGTGGCCCGTCAGGGAGCAGAACTTGGGACAAATAACCTGGTGTGAGGAAGAGAGGAAGAGGAATGAAAAACCTTTTCCTAACGAGGTAACAACAGAAAATGTGTTTTGGCAGCTGGACAGGTCTGTGAAAACCCAGGCAAAATATAAATGGGGTAAGAATTGCTGCCAGGCTTGGGGACAGTGCTATTCCCAGATTTGTGTGCAGAACTAAGACTTTTTTGTCCAGGAGCATAATTTTTTTTCCTCCAAAGCCACCCATCAGCCTTCACGGGGTGGTGAGGAGTCCCTGGCATGTGCAGGAGGGCACAGAGGAGGTTCCTGGGAGCTGTGGTGTCTCTCCATCTCCCCCACATTCTCATGAAACCTGGACAGACATAGAAAGATCTTGAAAAGCACCCAAGGGCATCCAAGTTGCTTTTCATAAAGGAGAACAGAACAGGCACGTGGATGGCACACAGGGAGGTCACAGGGATGGGGGCAGATGGCTGAGCAGGCTCTGGGCTCCAGGGACAGAGGAAGGTGCTTCTGGAGAGCAAAGGCTGGGTGGGAAGCCACAGACAGCTGGCTAAAAAATGCCAAACGCTGAGCTATTCCTGGTTTATTTATTTTGTTATTTAATTTCTTAAAAAGTAGAAATTGTCCAGACATCTTGCAAGAGCTGGGGCAATGGGATTAAAAAACGCATTTTATCACTCCCGCTTTTTTGAAAGCAAGAGTCTGCAGGTATCTTTTGAGACCAGGGTCCCCTTTTCCAGATATGCTAATCTGACCTTAGCTGCATCAGGCCCAGGAATCATCCCCTGCTCACCAGGACTTGGGTCCAGGTTGTCTTCTCCAGCCAGTGCCATGTCCTTTTCTACCTGGAAAGTACCTTCTTTGGCTCCAGCAGCAACTCATCCCCCTTCTTGAAGCTGGACCAGTGGGCAACCACAGACAGGAGTGGCCCCAAGACAAAGCAGAAGGAAGCTTGTAATCAAATGATTGTACCATTCCCCTGGCTGGCTTGAAGTCTGTGCTGCCTGGACATTCCATTTGTTGTTTTGCACCTCATTGGAAGGGAATGAGAGCTAATGGTCCCTGCAAGGACATCAGTGTGAGCACTGGGGACAAACTGTGCTGTGAGTCTAAAATGTCTTTTTTTTCCTTGTATGCCATCGTTGAAGGATTTTTCTGTGACAAACTCTTGAGCACTAATAGACCGTCTGGTAGCAGTGGAAGAAGTAGCAGTGTAATTTCTCGTAGCTCTGGGCAAAATCATTTATATTAAAATTAAATAACCACAGGAGCTCATTTACAAATTTTTGCCAACTGAAGCTCAGAAGACACAAGGAAGAGACTCCCCAGAAGCTTACTTCAACCACAGCTCCCAACAGGAGAGGATCCAGCTCTGTGGTGACAAGATCCATGCACCTGTGTGGGATTCAAATGGAGTCAACTTCATTGCAAATCAAGTTGTCAGGCAAGTCCCCCAGTATCTCTTTCCCTCCCACAGCACAATCTCCACACTGTCGTTGCCACAGGCAGCTCTAGCCTGCCCATCTCCTGCTGAAGTCATTTAAAGGAGTGCCAAACATGCCAACCCGAATGTGTTGCCCTCATCTTGCACCTCAGTGCCCTCAAAAAAATTCCTGGTGCCTTCAGCAGAAGTCTGTGGATGAGCAGAGAAGAGGAGCCTAGGGAAGGTGCTGGCAGTGACTACGGGCTGTTTGGTGTTGAGTCCCAGGCCAGGGATCTGCAGTACACAATTACCAGCTGAAGGAAAAACCTGAGGAGCAAATGCCTTCCCCAAAGGTACCCGCTGTTCCCAGGTGGGGAGGTGGGAGTGATGTTCCCCTGGCTACACCGAGACCTGAAATTCTCCTGTTCTGGAACAGATATCTCGGGTCACCTTGAGGAAGGTATTTAATCTCCCTGTGTGTCCATTCCCCAAATGAAAGACAGAAATAGCAGCACTGCCTTCCTTCCAGCGGAGTAAGTGCATTAAAGATTGCGAGGTGATGGGAGCCCTGGAAGGGTCTCGATGGAAAAGATTCATTTGAATACATTTGTTGTGCATTACTCACTCAGCCCCGAGTTTTAATCTTCTCCTCCTCTCCATCATTGTAATCTAAATTTCCTTGAGCTCTCTCACTGGAGCTCAGTCCCAGTTTAATCCCCGCCTCGTTTGAGTGATTTCTCCAATTTCTCCTTCAGCAAATGGTGAGGCTTATGTTAGCCCTCATCTCTCCTCTCAGTCTATCACAGGAGAGCTGTGAACACTCCCTCCACAGGGAGCACCAGTGGTTTATTTGGGAGCTTGTGCAACTTCCTGGAATAATTTCTCTTCTGTTTTTCCAGTCTAGTGACTTGTGGTTCACAGCCTTTTCCAGACCTGCTGAACCATCTCACGATGGGGGGGTTGGAAGGCAGTTTTCCAACAAAGCAGCAGCAGCAGCCTGCCATTCCTCCTCACTCCCATGGGATGTTTTGATCCGGGCAGAGGCACGTGGGGCACTCCTTGCTCATGCTGATACAAGTGCTGTGTTTTGCAGAGGTAAGATGGGCAAACAGCATCATAAAATGGAATGCTTTGGGATGGGAAGGACCTTAAAGACCACCTGGTTTCACCCCCCCAACCACAGGCAGGGACACTTTCCACTAGACCAGGTTACTCAAAGCCTGGCCTTGAACAATCCCGGGGATGGGGCGTCTGCAATTTCAGTGCAACGTTGGGCCGTTTTTGCCTTGTTAAATTCCAGCTTTCTTTACTGTTTTTCCAGCAGGATTATTTGTTACTCCATTAGCAAACAAGTCCTGGCTCACAAAGGCAGAAATGTGCAGGAGGCATATAATTCCCAATTTATTAGCTTGGTTCACATGATGTTATCAAGAATTGATGGTAATGCTTAGTGGCATTAGCAGTGCCTTCCCTATCATAACAGTGGTATTTACTGCCAGGAACACTATTTGTGCAGCAGTTGTGCTACACCACAAATAATTATATTACTTACATCCAATTTGTATCATTACACACAAAGCAACTGTGCCTGCCTGCACCATCTCATACTTCACTAATGCCTGAGGCAGAGCAGCATCACATAAATACCCTCCTTGGCACTTTTCATTTGAAATTATATTCCACTTATTATTAAAGTGTAGATCAAAAATGACATTTCCCGAGTATTAAAAAAATGCAGAAAGAAAAGTCGCCGCTGTATTAATAAAGAGCACCAAATAAAATTCATCTCTCTGAAAATGTTCGCTCTACAAATTTTTAGGAGATGCTGTCAGGTTTGGTAAACCCTGAATATGACAAATCTCATTTTCCTGCATTTCTCTGCAAGTTTCCAGCAATTCTGTGTGCTCTTCAACATGACGAAATGCTTAAGAGAGTTTTAGAAAGCAGTGAAAATTCAGTTATTTATGTGCAGCCCTGCGATATGAGCACCATCCTGTACCTCTGCTCTGTTTTTAGCATGACCCTGACACAGCATCCCCTGAACAGGCTATTAATAAGACTGCAGAGAGGTGACAGTCTCTGTAAGTTAGAACAACTTGGCCAGTGGTCCCTCCAAGAGGGTCTTGGGGTCCCCAGAAACCCCACACAGCCCTTTGCATCCCGCAGCTTAGAGGGGCTGCTGAGGTATCCAATAAGCTTCTCCCTCTGGGAGCAGCTGCTGCATGGCTAGAGCTGAAATACCCTTCAGGGCTCCTCATAAAGGCTGTTTAGAAAAGGGCTGGCTGTGAAAACAGGCTGAGAGAGCTGGGATTGTTCATCTCGGAGAAGAGAAGGGTCTAGGAAAACCTTAGAGCCCCTTCCAGTATCAAAGAGGTTAGAGAAGAGCTGGAGAGGGATTTTTTACAAGGACATATAGTGGTAGGACGAGGGGGAATGGCTTCAAACTGACAGAGGGCAGGTTTAGATTAGATATTAGGAAGAAATTCTTCACTGTGAGAGTGGTAAGGTACTGGCACAGGTTGCCCAGAGAAGCTGTGGCTGCCCCATCCCTGAAAGTGTCCAAGGCCAGGCTGGATGGGGCTCTGAACAACCTGATCTAGTGGAAGGTATCCCTGCCCTTGGCAGGGCTGTTGGAACTAGATGGTCTTTAAGGTCTCTTCCATCCCAAACCATTCCATGATTCTATGAGAAGCTCCTATGTAACCTATCTCCATACAAGAGGAGCAGATAGTAACAAATAACGTCATGGGACATTTCACCACATGAACATGAAGTTTCTCTCACTTTGGAAGTTTTCTGCATGGGACCTACCCCAGCAACAGAGCACAATCCTTGTCATTTCATTGAAACTACAAAGACATTCCAGAGGAACCTGCCAACATCTCCTAAAAACTCAACAATAAAAAAATGCACCTTGACCCACAGAGCCAGACCTTGTTTGAGGAGGTTGTGTTAGTGATATACCAAATGGGGTTAGATCACAAGAATACCTGGCAAGTGGTGTATATTTCCAATAAAAGGTGATTATGAATTTCTTTTCCTAAAAGAGAGAGGTTGACATTCTGGCTGGGGTACTATTGCAAACCATGGATGGTGGAGGCCAAGGTAGAAGAGCCATGGATGATAGAAGTAGAGACGCTGTGTTTTGAGCATGCTGCTCATACAGAGGCTGTATGCAATTGTTTCTACATTATTTAAGGAAAAACAGTTTGCAAAAAATCCTGTAATGGCACCACATTTCTCTCTCCTTGGGAAAATAAATCCACAAGGTGTCAAATTCAAGTGAATTTTTTTGAGGCATTTCAGGGCATGTCATGTGACCTGTGCCATGCTGTGAGAATGGATTTCTAGGAGGTTATTTGTAAAATAAGATGCCAGGAGCTGAGGTCAGTTGTCACCCCACCTCATGGTGACAAACTCCCATTTGTGTCAGCAAGTGAACAGGGATATTGAAGTCCAACCCCTGCCAAGGATTAAAGGTCAAGCCCACTTAGTCTTGTGAGACAGCTGTACCTGGAAGTTTTGGGGCAATTCAGAGGGGAATGAGATGGATTTAATTAAATTAAAAGACTTCTAGGCATTTCCAGGAAGCAGGACCATTTTCAGTATAGGACGAGGTGAGGAGGGCAGAATGCAGATGGAAAATATTTGTACATATAATATTAAAGCACATGTGAATTACCTTTTTTGCGAAGCAGATACCAAGCACATAAAGACAAGACTTGGCCCATCTCTAACTTAGGGCACAGTTTAAAAATAATAGAGATATTTAACATATTCCTTGAAGAACTTTCTAATGGCAGTTGAAAGCCAGATGAAGTAGCTATTTTATCTGGCAAGCTTCCATGCAAAATTTCCTGCTGATGCTGGCTCAGACAGATGGAGATTTGAGGGGAGGGAAGAGAACAAAATGCCATAGAGCTTTATTGGATGAGCCTTGAAAGGTTTCTGCAAGCTTCTATAGTAAGGTTTATGAACCTTGGGCTTGTTAACTTCAGTTTTGTGCAGTGTTTTAACCCTCCTTTATTTCCTGTGGTCCAGATGACACATTTACACATCCTCAGAAAGCGTGTGGGATGCTCTTCAAACAATATGTGACTCTGCACCAGTAAGGGCAGAAACTTGATGGGTTTACCACAATATATAGAAGGTTTTCAATAACTCTATATAAAGTGCTTTTCTTTTGAAACGTCTTCTCTGGTTAGATCATGCAAATCTAGTGCTGGCTGATGCTTCTGTAAGATGAAGAGTAAGAACAACTCATGAATATTTCATCCTTTGTCTCTGCACTGGTCAGAAATGGTAATTTGAGCTCCAAACTGTAGGGATTTAGCAAAAAGAGTTGGACACTCAGAGAATAAAGATAGGAAAAAAATGCTTTTGTTAGGATTTTCCTTTGCTAGTGCTGGTATGTAGACAAGCTGCCTAAAGGGCATGAAACTGGGATAATCTACTGAGGACACACACTTGGGTTGTGCTGCTGAAGCAATTCTTGATTTGCAATGCATTTAATAATAGTATTTTCTTTATTTACCTCTTTCTTCCCCCACAGAAAACAACTGCAAGCACTATGTCACCCAAGATAACAGGTAAAGCATCATACAGAAGACAGCCTTGGTCCTCATTTACCTCAGGCTTGATGTGCATCAGCATCTCCCCATCTCCCTCAGGACATGAGCACTGCCAGTGAAGAACTGAGAAGGGGAATGTCAGCTAAGGGTGCATCAACCTTGATTCTCTTCTTAAGACTTCACTTACCTTTTGCCATTACCTTTTGTAATGTCCATAGTCAGCTACCTTGCTCTCTTACATGCAACTGGCCATCCTATGAGACATCCCCAAAAAATTCAAATTAATTGAATCATAGATCATAGAATGGTTTAGGTTGGAAGGGACATTAAAGACCACCTCGTTCCAACCCCCTGCCATGGGCAGGAACACCTCCCACTAGATCAGGTTGCTCCGAGCCCCATCCAGCCTGGCCTTGGACATCTCCAGGGATGGGGCATCCACAGCTTCTCTGGGCAACCTGTGCCAGTGTTGTTCTTTGTAACCAGTGTGCACTAATAATTTGTAGATGAGCTTCAACCTTTCCTCAATTTTAAGGGATCTGGGTTTGGGCCATGTTATATTAGGAGTGGGAAACACCCGAATTGCTCTCTGTTCTGGCTTAGCACCACCACTTGGCAAGTGGCTTTCTTCCCTGTACTGAGAAGTTCAGGTGTTCTTTTCTTTTAGGAATATGGATGGAAATCCTGTTTTGCTGTTCACTCAGCTCTGAAGCTCATGGAAATATTTTACAGTTCCAAGAAAATGGATGGTTACAATTTTTAAAATTACCATTTCTTCAAATTTCCAACTGGTTCCTTTCTCTGGTGCGTTCCTCTAGCAAGAGGAGAGAGAGAGATCAGCCATAAGCAGATGAAGCCTTTTCTTCCATAGCTCAGATGCCAACTCTCCATCTCCACAGCACCCAGAGCAGGCTGTCTGTGCTGGACTCAGAGTTGTCTCATCAGACTTGCATCTCAGCATTGCCACCTGACATGTTATGACAAGCTTTTAACTTTTGAGCAGCGGTGCATGGAAACATGTCACTGCTTTGGGAGCAGCACAGCACAGGCTGCCAAATATAGCTCCTGCCTCAGTGGTGTCAGCCCCTCCGAGGCAGACACCCATCCCAGCCATGGGCACCCCATGGGTGAAGAAGCCAGGATGCTTCAAGTGGCCTAAACGGACCCGAGGCAAACAATTTTCTGCATGACCTCCAACAAGGGAAGCTAGGAGGTGTTTTTCAAGAAATTGGTGTTTATGGGTTTGCAGTACCAAGACTGTCTGTAAGAACCCTAAATGTGGACGTTGGAACTAGAAACTTCCTGTGGGGAACAGCTGGTCAATGGGGACAGCATGGGCTCTGCTCATCTGTGCTTATTGCTACTGGTGGTGGAGGGGAAATGCAACATAATTCTGGAAAAATTCCCAGAGATTTATCTCTACTTCAGAGGGCTCAGCTGGTGAGGGCTGTGGAGCAGAAGCTGGTGCTGGTTTCACAGTCTCTTAATGACTTGTTCCATGTTTACTCCCTTGCTGCTCTCTATCCATTTAGGCACACTTGAGTGACTCAGCAAAGAAGGCTTCTCATAACAAATTGCCCCTGCTTTCCCAGCTGACCAGTGCATTGCTGTGGGTTGTTCTCTGCTGTGCTGCTGCAGTGAGTGGATCTGTTGTGCTCTGAGGAGATGGTCACCTTTAAAAGAGCTGGTTCCTGACGGTGCCAAGCACCCCTCAGTGCTGAGCCCACGCCATTGCTTCATCACAAGAAGTGACCACAGCAGGTAAGCAGCACTTTAACCACCTCTGTGAGCTCAGGGTGCACTTGGGAGATGCCTTCAGTGTTGACAGTGGCCATTCAAGTGTTGAGATACGCAGTTTCTAGAGGTGCTGAAGAGTTGAAGTTCACAGCCGTTTTCTGGAACAGATTTCTCAGACGGGCTGTGAAGTCTCCCTCACTGGAGATGGAGGCAATCCTGTGCTATGTGCCTTAGGATGAACCTGCTTGAGTGGGGAGATGGGACCAGATGACCCACTGTGGTCCCTTATAACCTGACCCATTCTGTGATTCTGTGGTTCTCTGCATTAATGAGCACTCAGTACTTCTGAAAACCTGCATTAATTAGCCTCTTTGACATTTTAAACAACCTTTGCCTTCACCTGAGATTACAACTGCAGTAATTAGAGCAGGCCAGCACTGAGGAAAAGCAGTGTGACCCAGTCTGTCCCCCTACAGCTGAGACTTCTTCACTCCTTCACCAGTGTGGCCTTACACTTGTGTGACCACAGTCTGAGAGTGAGTTGGCACAAGCCAAATCCAAGCCAGGGAGTGTACTTGGCACAAAACCAGCCTTGTATGACCCCCAGACAGGGCTTAGACCCTGGACATGTTCAACACAGGTGAGTTCTTGAAGATCAGGACGGGCCATGGGAAGCTGTGTGCTGCAAACCCCTCTATCCTTATGCAGCATGAAAAAGGTGGGTTGGTCATTGCCAGGTTCCAATGACAAACCACAGGAAAAATCTCATTGCTTTGTTGCTCTCTGAATTCTTAGGAAGGAAAAACATGGAAATGAATCCCCGCTCTCCCAGTGCTCCCAAATCCATCATTGCAACACTGCTGGCTTTTTCCCAGCCAAAGGCCAGCCACAATTATCTTCATTTTTAATGGGTTATGATGGGCTTTTCTGTGATTCATTTGAATACTCCTTGGGCTCAGCTCAATTTTCTACCAGCATCAGTTCCAAGCCAGGCCTTGGAGTCATCTAACGAGGCCAAGAAGCTACAGAAAAATTTAGAGCAAATGGGAAAAAAGAAACTTTGGTGACAGGTCTTTCACAGTTTTGAAGAGCAAGAGCCATCCTCCCTGGCAGGCTGCCCTCTTCCTCCCTTCTCTCTGTAGTCTGTCCTACAACAGTGGGAGATAACTCAGTGGCAGATCCCTCCCCTGGACTGATAAAAGGGGGTTTAATTTACCAGTGTATTGTCTTGGCACTGCAGAGCAATATTAGAATGATGACTCTCCTCACGGTCAATACACTTCACAGCCTTATTTATAAACTTTAAAAAAAAAGGTGCTGAGGATTCATTATCCTTTTGATGAAAATGGCACGTGTCTTGAAGTTTCTCTTATTTAACACCCACAAATATTTTGTCTGATGCTCTATCTTCCATTAAAAAAATGTAAAAAGTGTAGTTTTCCTGAGGTTAACCTCTTGTTTTCTTAGGAAAAGAAAAAAGAAAAAGCAAATTATCACATGCGTAGATGGGAAAGCAGAGGCAAAATGAGGGCAAGAGACCTGTTCTGCAGAGCAGGAAAAAGATCACATCACTGATTATCACAGTAGTAATTTGATCACAAGTCCTTTAACTTTGAGGGCGGATTAGCTAATGATGCAATTAGCAAAGAAAATATCCACATTGCTGCTTGAAATGTGCTGGGCAAATCTGTCAATGATTTTGTTATGCATCTGTCTACCTACAGCAGGAGTCAATGCAGTTTAGAAAACCCTCATCCTTTGAAGCTAAAAAAGAAAAAACACCTTCACAGGCTCTTTCCCTGAGCCCCAGCATCGAGGCCAGGGCAGGAAGGACTTTGTTCTCATCAGCATGGTAGAAAAATATACATTTTTTTATTCTTATTTCCTGAAAAAAAACAAATGGCTTTTTATATAAGGTTGCTCTGCCTTTCTTTTTGTCAGATTCTCCTCGAAAACTTCTGCATTCTTCGTCCAGTGTTGACCACGCTTGCTGGAAGCACTGAGCTCTCAGCAGTAATTCCGTCCATATGAGTTTTGTGTAGTTTAGTCATAGATAGGAGAGGCAGGAGACAGTGCCTGAGGGAAGGAGCAAGCCTTGGCAAAAAGCTTTTGGAAATGTGGAAAAGTTGGGAGGGTCTGGAAACAAAACAAAACAAACCCCAGAAACCAGAAGATGAGCCCAGCATAGTGTCCATGCGTGGCTGGTGCCATCGTAATTGGCTGAGAAGGGCTCACCAGCAGCTCCTGGGAATGACCTACTGGTGAGAAATATCCATCTACTCATTTTAAGGACCCATTAATGTTAGAAATTAGTCAAAGTGAGGAAAAGACAGGCAACAGTCAACCTCTTGTGTGATTCTGATAGCTCCAATTTCAGAGCTAGGAAAGGAGGGGTTTTGTAGGTGTATAAATCTCCTCCAAAACTACTGAGGTCAGAGGGTTCCTCCTCTCAGTCTCAGCCTCTGTCTCCTGCAGGACAACTGGCTGGAGAGAGGCAAGGAGTGATTTTTACTTGTGATGTTTTTCACTGAACCACAATGAGAGGTGGTACAAGCGAGACTAGGAGGGTGGCGGCTCTTTGGTTTTGACTGAAGCTCTCTGACAGCTGCCAAACCCCCCATAATTGAGGTTTCTAATTGGGACAGGGAAACAAATGCCTGTGTGCTAATCCTGTTAGAGAGGGAGGCTCAAGCCTGGGTGTCTGTCAGCACCAACCTGTTCCCCCAGGCCTTGGTAGCACTGACTTCTTAGCCAAAGCTTCCTGCTGTGTATGAAATATTGAGCAGAGCAAAGCCTGAGCTCTGCTGCTCAGACTGGCTCCAGGACACAGAGGACGAGGTCACCGAGGTCACCGTGTCATCACTGCCGGCCCAGGTATTAGAACAAGGAGGAGAGAGCTTGACTATCCCTTCACCACAGCCCTGCCTTAGGACTGACTGCCAAAATGGAGCCGTGCCCTGCATGCCATTGTCTGCACCTCAGCACAGAGAGGACGTGGAAACCTGCTGAGGAAACTGCCATCTCCTGCCTGAAGTTTTCCCTGGAAGCAGGGGCATCAGCAGCCACTTTGGGAAGACTGCATTTGTTGCCCATCAGCTGCACCGTGTCCTATGGGAATTTAAATACCCCAGATTTGGGTTGATCCTGAGCAGAGGCCAGTGAAGAGACATTACAGGGCAGATGGATCCAGGCAAAGCTGATTTGGAGAGCAGACGTCTTACAGCATTTCATTTTCCACTACTAGAATTGCATGTTGACAGATTTCAAATTTCCAAGTCCCAGTAGTCTGCTTAAAAGTGGTATGTCTTTATCAGACCAGTTATGGCCCTTCTGGAATGTGAGTCTCACTGGCTTCATCCAAACCTTGTGTTTAGAGTACATTCCTGATGAAAGCAAATTGGGCCTTTGGGGAAGGAGGGGCTGCAAAGAATTTCCTAAAGCACTTTCTACTTGCATTGTGAGAAAACACACCTGAAGGATGAGGCAGGAATTAGGACTGAGACAAACGGGATTTTGGTGGGTCAATTCTACTTTGAGAGTATAAGAAATGTAGCAAGCCCAAGTGATGAGCCTGAGGTAGCCAGAGGATTTGACACAGAGGTTTCACCCTTCCAGAAATATAAGGCATGAACTTAAAGCCACTGTTAATTTGCTGACATCTTTTTATTTCAGAAATGCCTTAGAGCTGTTTTCTTCAATCATTTTGGAATGCGAACCGAAAAAAAAGCCATTCAGGCTGAACCAGAGGGATAAACTGCCCATCTCCCCAGTGTAATAAATACCAGTTCAAACACAAATGAAATCATCTCTCACCAGACAGAACCTACAAATGTTGTGCCATAGACTTTCTGCTGCCACCCACACAAGAAACCATCAGGCAGGAAATAAGGACATGAAAAACAGGTTCCTGCAGTAGTAAAGCAGAGCTGGTTTGATGGCTGACGCAGGATGACGCCAGCACTGAGCTCTGAGGAGGAAAGTGTAGATGCATCTGAGTCACCTTCCTCCTGGCACCATCAGCCTCGGCTTAAACATAAAATATTTTGTAGCTGTTGTTTCTACTGCTAAAATTCTTTCCCTGCAGAGATTTGGACACGTCTTGTGTGTAAATGGTATCAGCTGGGTTTGAGCTGCTGCTGGGGAAAGCACTCTCCTCACCCGCCTCAAGGTGTGGGATTTGGCTTGCCCAGGTGATGCTGCTGATGGATGTAGAGAGAGGGGATATAAAGAGGGGTTATAAATGCTCTCCCAGAGTTACAGCTGGGTGGTATGGAGATGGTATAGGGTATCCTCTCTCCCTGCACAGCTTACTTCCAAGAAAGCTGCAGAGAACCTCTTTATGGTTTCCTTCCCCATCATCTCCAGGTCCCCTTTGAAGTGTTTTGTGGTGTCTGAATGCAGCCCTGTCTCTGGGAGGATGGTGAAGTTCAGGGTGATGGCCTGCTCTAGCTAATGCCATGGGAAAGCTCAGGCTTCCCAGCCCCCTGCAAAGCCCACCAGCAGCATAGTTCTGGAGGAGCACTGCTCACTGCTCCAGAGGGGAGTTTCCCAAAGGATACTGAGGCTCAGAGTTCTTGCATAACTTCTTCAATGCCACCTGGGGAAGTTGCTGCCTCAGAGAAGCTGGAGAAAGGAAAAGCTGTGCTGTGCAGCAAATGACTGGGTAAGTGCTTGCTTTTGCCTCTCCTTAGCCTCAGTATCATGGACTTACCTTTAATTCCATAAAATAAATGGGCAGTGCCAGTTCTGCCCTGAAGCACCTTCTTCCTATGAAACAGGAGTCTTGATAAACCAGTTCTACAATCTCGTTAGGCCAGCAGTGAAAGCCTGCCAGGAGGGTGGCTGTGGGGAGCAGGGGAAGTGGAAACTCAAATATTCCTGTGTCTCCACCAATATACCTGAAAAATGAGAGTGGCTCATACAGACAAGCTGCCCTGAGTGGTGATGAAATCTAGTTCAGGCTAAGTTCAGAAGGCACTGGGAAAGCTGTAAGCCTTCTTGAAGGATCGTTAGGGTAAAAAAACCCCTCAATTTGGTTGTTTAAATGTAGAGAATTTGCTGGGAAACTTAATGTGTTTGTTATGCTTTTGGCTGAACTGAGTAACTGAAGTTCAAAGCAGGTGGTGTAGCAAGGTGGAGGATCTCATGCTTATTTGCACCTGCTGTGCATTTGGCCCACTGCAGTAACGATGAAAAGAATGAAATGTAGTTTTTCATGCTTTTCCCACCCCTGGGGCTTTGGAATGCTTTAGTAGATGTACAGTGAACAGCTGCAAAGCGAAACATGTTCCTACCTGCCAGCCACTGCAAACTTGTGAAGCTGGTGTTTTATGAATGCCAAATTACCCCAAACTGGGACAATCTGCAGCAGATACAGAACAGTGTAGAGCAGGAAGAAAAGCCCACAAAGCTTGGGGGTGAACAAACAGGTCTAACAGTAATAACTGTCAGAGCCAGTCTGAGTTGTTCTCCATCCCGTTTCTTAAATCTTGGCTTTCCTGGGATTGCCTGTGCCTCTGGTGACAGTGTAATGGGATGTAGGTGGTGGGAAGGTCGCACTTCTGAAGGCTCATTTTGATCCAGTTGACGAAAAATAAAAAATTAATCTTAACCAGGGGCAAGGAAAAGTTAATTGGAGCGATGTGGTTTGTGTGCTACTCTGCCTCCAGACTGTAACTCACATCAAGGGCCATCTCCTGTGGTCACCTTTGCAGCAGGCACTGTGCTGAGCAGGCTGCTTATAGCACTGACTCTGCAAGAGAGAGAGCCTGACAAAGGATTGTCATCATGAAATGAGTTTTTCATCTCTGCTGAGCATATCTGGTGATGAGAGAAAAGTAATCATCTGAGGTATCAACCGCTGGCAATGTGCCTCGTGCTTCTCGCATGTGACACCTTCTCCCGTGTTTTTCCCCCTTAGGAGGATGAAAAATGTATGTAATGTTTTATTGGGGACAGTGTAGTTTTTATTTAGGTGTGATGCAGCTATTTCTGGAGCACATCCTGTTGACTTCTAACTTATTATGAGGTAGAAAGGTAAAATATCACTGGCACATCTTCATTCCCTTGGGATCCCTAGGGCTTGTGGTGTGGATAAAAATGTTGGCAATGAGGTTTCTAGCATAAAGCCTCAGAGTTGCTCTTGTGACTTGAGCTTGCAGGGAATGGATGGGCTTTGCAGTGCTTAACTGATTATAAAGCCTGGTGTTCCCAAAAAATGGCATTAAGCTTTGGGAAAACTTGGTATGGCACAAAGCTGGCAGTGCCATCTCCAGCTCCCAGAAGAGTGTAACAACAGAGTCTATAAATGACCTTTACCGGGTCAGGGAGAAGAGCTAGCATCTCACTGAAAAGCACGGAAAGATCCAGAAATGAGGCTGCCAACCTCCTAATATTGCTCCTTGGCCACAAATCAGTTGTTGGGATATTTCATGCATGTATCTTTCCCAATGTTTCTTTCTGGTATCTTTTCAGACTCTTCTCCTTCATCTGTCTCACTGTTTGTAGCTGAATTTCTAGCTCAGGGTTTGTGGGGAAGCAGAGCTGGAGCCCCCAAGATGGTACCTTATGAGGCAGCTTTGCTTTAGCCAGGTCAAACATCTGAGTACCACATCTTCCTTCCTTCAGCCAACCCTAAAATAACAGCCAGTATCCACCAGACCTAAAAGCAGATCATCTTGTATCAGCTCCCAGATACTTAACTGAATTAAACTGTTTGGCAGTGCCGTGCTCTGTCCTATTCCCTGAGCCCTGTGCCTCTCAGGCCAGCTGTTTGGTCTGGCAAACATGAAGCTAATCCTAAAAATCCCTGCTTCTTAACAAGCAAAGTATGCGGCACCTAGATGGAAATTTAATGAGGGGATGCTAAGGAGCAAAGCTGACAGAGCAGCGACCTTTCCTCTGAGGTGAGCCAGACTGAGTCCATCCTGAGGCACTGGGATTAATGAACATATTGGTTCCAGCCAAAAGCAAATGGGCATTAGTTCTATCACAGGGCTGTTTTACTGGGATGCAAATTTCATAGTGCTGAGCTCAAGAGAAGACTTGAGCTGAGCCAGGACAAAGAATTACTGAATTATCGGCAATTCCTACCACAGGCACGTTCTGGGGTCAGGGCTGGAGCAATCTATCCGAGTGTGGGGCTGGCCATGTGATATTATTTAGCAAATAACTCATTCAAGAGGAGTAGGGGTTTTCTGTATTTATACAGATTTGCAGCACAGAGTAATCTACATACATTATCCTGGGCTGCATCCAAAGCAGTGTGTGCAGCATGCTGAGGAAGGGTATTCTCCCCCCTCTACTCCACTTGGGCGAGACCCCCCCACCTGCAGTGCTGCATCCAGCTTTGGGGCCTTCTACACAGGGAGGATGTTGACCTGTTGGAGCAGGTACAGAGGAGGGTCATGAAGATGCTCCAAGGGCTGGAGCATCTCTCCTCTGAAGGCAGGGTGAGAGCTAGGCTTGTTTAGACTGGAGAAAAGAAGGCTCCAGAGAGACCTTATAGCACTCCGCAGTACCTAAATGGGCTACAAGAGAGCTGAAGAGGGACTTTTTTTACATGGGCATATAGTGATAGGACAAGGAAGAATGTCTTTAAACCGACAGAGTATGTTTAGATTAGGTATTAGGAAGAAATTCTTTGCTGTGAGGGTGGTGAGGCCCTGGCATAGGTTACCAGAGAAACTGTGGCTGCCCTGCCCATTGCATTGGGTTGGAACGAAATGGTCTTTAAGGTCTCCTTCAATGCCAACTTTTCTATCATTCTATGATTTTAGTCAAAAGAAAAAACATAACAGCTTCTTTGTTAGTACAGCTTTAATGTACTTCTGAGCTTGACACTGCAGAAACAAGAGCATAAGATATCTCTGGAGGTTCCAGAGCTTCCTTGGTGGCTCCCTGCAAGGGGAAGCAATGCCACCAACAAACAAGGGTCGGGGGGAGTGGGGCATTGCGTGCCAAAAGAAAATAATTTAAAGAATAACAAAATAATTTTTAAAAAATTCCAGCCTGGGACTTGAAGGGGTAGAGGGGACAACACTGATAACAGAAGGCAACTTTGAGGTTAATGAGGTATAGTGTCAAAAGTAGAGGGATGAAGAAAGAAAGCAATGTAGACATTGGTCTTCATGCACTGACTTAGTCTGGAAAAAGAGTACGGGGGGGGAATGCTGGAGTTGCTGGGACAGAAAGGTGTTTATCTGAATGTACTCAGAGCAGCTGAGTCTGTTTTTGGCTATGACTGCTGCAGCCCCATCAGCAGTCTGGCCTTGGTCCCTGTTGTTCCTGCCTTCTTGTAGCCATTCAACAGTAGCTGGAATTAACTTCTCAAAATAGTTTAAAAAACTGAATCTCTGAACTTGGTGCACATTTAATTTTGGCCTTGCAAGCCTACTAATACTTGAAAAAATAATATCTAGAGCCTGCTTGTCTGGCATTGACTTCCATTGCTGGGACATCCATACCAGAAAGGCGGTGACCCCTTGACAAGAACCTGTTCTTTTAGGGTCAGATGTTCTTAGGAGTTTATGATGAACCTTTATTTACTGCAGACCTTGTTGGGAGATGGCAAGAGATCAGACAAGAGGATCAGAATAGTCACCTTGGGCCTATTTGTCTTCCTGTGCGAGTAGTGATTATCTTCTCTGCAAGCCTTTCCTGGCTTTAGGCTGGGTTTAGAAAAAAAAAAAAACTCCAAAGCATCTAAGTTAATGAAATTACTAATGCATTTAAGAAATAAAATTGCTCCATGTGGGGTCAAGTGAGTCAGTGCTCCGTGTCCTGGTGGATGGGGAAGGCGGTGGGGATGCTCTGGCACATTCCCGTCTGGGCAATGCCTGGACACAGAAACTGCTTCAGTATTTCTCAAAGGCACTGAAGTGTGGCCTGTACACAGCTTCATGTTCCCAATGCCTAATTAAGCACGAGGTCCAAGGTTTTGTGGAGATGATCTACAGGTCTGTGTCTGAGCTGTACCACGTGCCTGTTTCTTTTAACAGGTTTTTAGCTCCGTAAACAAGTCACTTTAGTTTTATGTGCGTTGAAGGAAGTCATTTAGGTACAGCAGGGACTCTGTGGCAGGAGTAAGGGGATAGTTTTGGGTCTCACAAAGATTAATCTGCTCTTTCAAAGTGCTAATCCTTTCATCTAAGTTGCTGTGAGAATCCTAAACACCTTTCTATTGCACCCCATTACCCAGATATATAAATCTAGTCAGGGAAAAATCTCCTTCCAGCAGAGACAAGTGAGTCATTTTTGGTGTGAGCAGAGTCCATACAGGTTTGACACGAGTTTTCAGCAAGGTAAAAGGAATTAAAGGGCACATCATGAGCTGATGAGACATCCGGATATCAGGATTCTAAATGCCACAGTGTAAATAATCTCTTACCACTCCATTAAATGAGAGGCTTTCAGGGCATGCAGCTATTGTTAATGACTGCCTCCCTAATCCTGACTTTCACGGTGTGCTAATTCAAGGTCTCCTGGTGCTTTCTGCAGAACACCACTATTTTCCAGTTAGGACTGCCCAGGGAAAGGGTTGCTGGACTGAAATGCACAGTGAGAGGCCAGTGTGTGCAATGAATCCCTGTGGCCACTGCTTACAGATGCTCATTTACCCCACTTGAAGATAAAGCTGCTGCTGTGAGGATGGGAAAAAATCCTTTCCCAGGTTTAAATAGAAAGGAAGAGGAATGCAGGTTGCTAACAGACAGAAATGTCTCCATCGTTGGCACAAAGCTGAGTGCAGAAGTCCTTGATTTTTGGAAAGATGATGAACTGCTCCTATAAAGACTTAATTTTAGACACTATCAGCACCCCCACTAAGTCTTTATTTCTGTGGAGCAATCAAATAATTATGTAAAAGCTAGTTAAACCCAGCAAATATTTGCAGTGCTGTAATTCCTTGGGCGGTGCTGTGACTGAAAGCAGAGCAACATTGGAAGAAAATCGATAAATGCTATTCATTTAAAATTGCAATTAAAGAGAAACAAAAACCAAACACTTCTCGTTTGATGCTTGGAAGAGTTTCACACAGATGGTCAAAACTGTCAGCACATCTTGAGGGTATTCTTTGCCATGCAGTGACAATTGTGGAGCCCTTCCTGCTGAAGGAAGATGAGAACTTTTATCCCCTCATTGCACTAAGCTGTGACACTGCTTTTCACCTTTCAAATCCAGCTCTTACTGATGTGTGATATTAGGGCTGCAAAGGTGACCTGACAGCAGTGCCAGGTGGATGCCTCTGAGCACGGGGCTCTGCTTGCTCTTGAGCCTGGTTACTGGCTGAAAGGTTTTATTTGGATGTTTTTCAGTTAATTTCTGTGCTTCGTGTATTTTAATTACTCAGATGATAAAGGTTTTATGATGTTCTAATATGGAACTTAAAGGCGCTCTTTTACTGCAGAGGTAGCAGCAATTTGCCAGCCCAGTGCCTGTGGTCCATCTTGGGACTTCTGTCCATGTCCTGTGAGGTGTTTTATTTGTTGGTGGTTTTACTGGCACAGAGACCTTGTCCTTTTCTGGGACATTTAAAGTAAATGGAGGGAGAAGAGCTCAGACTCCTTGGATGACAGTGCTCTTTCATGAACGCCAAAGGAAAGGGAATCTCCAGGCTACATCTACAAAACCCCATATTGGATGGAAAGGGACGATGAAGATGCAAACCCATCTGTTTTGTGTGCTTTGAACCACAAGGAGTATCCTGGCTGGCACATAAAATGCTCATCAAGTATGGAAGTGAAGCTTAGGCAGTTGTCTTTCCAGGGCATCAGTCTATGAGACAAAGCTGTACCAAAGGTGGCCTCCACCATTCAGTTATGCAATTTTTTGGGGGGTTATGATCAGTGTTTTCGTTAAAACATCAGTTTAGCCCAGCATGCCTGGAACCTGCAATTCCTGATGGATATACAGCCCTCTCTTTGGCTGTTCACTGGTTCCACCCCTCTGGCTAGGTCTTGATTATTCCTCCTCAGACACTCTGGGGAGACACAAAACCTACCTTTGTATGGCAATGTGGTGAGGGTGGGTAGGGATTGCACCTGTGGCTCTTTCCAGCATCAGGAACGGGAATGTCCTCTGTCCTCTCTTGTTCTCCATAAACAGCAAAAAGTTGGAGGCTGCAGGAATATTTGGAAGCAGCATAGCCATTCTCGCTCTAGTATTATATTTTTCCCAAGGGATCCACTTTTGGCTTTGTTAAATTGGTGTGTAGGGCTACATGAGCACTAAGAAGCTTCAGCTCCTAAAGCCTTTGGAAAGGGTCTGGTTTTGGTAAGGATCTGCAGAGCTCTTTCTGCCTTGCTCCAGCCATGAGCTCTCCATCCTTCCAGAGCAGCCTCCTAAACTAAATCCTGCTGATCAGGGACAGACCTAGTGCCTTGTTTGTTCACTGGTGACAAAACAAGGTGCGTAAATTCCCAAATCCCTCTGTAAATAGTTTCCTACTAAGATCCTGTCCTTCAGGCTGTGTTTGTGGAGAGAAGTGCATGTGAAAAGCAAGCAGTTTTGAAGAAGACGAGCTAAACTCTTGTCCGTTGAAGAGTTTGATACAGCAAAGATATGTCTAAATGATCTTTAAGGTCCCTTCCAACTCAAACCATTCCATGATTCTTTGATCTGGAGGCACACTGGAAAGCAGAAAGCCCATCATGTGAAGCAAAGATGCTCAGGGGCACAGTCCAGTCAGCTCAAGGCATATTATTACTTTTCATGGGGGAGAAACCCAATTTAGTAACATCAAGGCTGTGGCATAAGTGACTGTAAACAAGGAAGCTCATGGCTGTGCTTAGCACTCCATCCTGGCCTGGTCACCTGCTAGGAAAGTCACTTCTGGGTGACATAACTACAGGAATGGAGGGCACAGAGAGACCTTTGCCCTTTATGGCCCCTATTGAGGGGCTGCAGTGGGGTGTGCTTGTCCCAAGGGTGCAACCAGGCTGGAGGGAGCAAAAGGCACCTAAAGCTAATAAGACCTTCTCAGTGAAACTGTGTGTGTCTGTGAAGCCACACAACCTCAGGTTTTACAATAACCATGGGGATTTCAGTCAAAGAGGCACTAAGAAGTGCAGGTAGGTAGTCCAAGGAGGGCAATCTGAAATATGAATGTGGACAATCTTATATCAGGACAGCACCCTGTGACTGGATCAGCAATGACATTAAACCCATGACAGTGTCTTACTGATACCTGCTGTTCAGGGTTGCTGAGCTTCAGGTGCAGACTCAGCAAGCCTTGAAGTGTGGCTTGGTTTTTAATCTAAAGATGTGTAACGTTGCACTGAGCAGGAGGGTGTCAGGACCCATTTCTTGGTGTCTGTGTTTGTTTGGATCAGATCAGAGGTGCTGGTGTTGTGTGCAAGGCAGCAAGTCTTAGGTTTCCATCCTGTACTTGCAGTATATGTGTGAAAACTGAAAAAAAAAAGGCAGGGAAAAAGCACTGCTGACGAATTTCTCTGCCTTAGTGATGCTCCTCTGGAGTGAACACAAAGTGTAGAATCAATAAAAAGCTTTATTTAGAAAGCTGAGGCCAGAGGAGAAAGAGCAAATGCTCTGCAATAGGCAGAAAGGGGTAGACAGAGCAATTATGAAAGGCAGAAAATTACACTGAACCTTTAGAGGCACAAATGGGGTGCTATGACAGCATTTTAATCATCCATCCTATTTTCAGCACTGTGTTTGGATTAAAACCTCCCTCAATAGCATGTTCTTGGTAAATAAGGCTGGGTCAGGGGCATATTTTCCTGCTCAGCAAGTGAGATAAATATAGAAAGATGTTTTTCACCTTCTGAGGGGATCTTTTCTGAAGCAGAAGGAGAAGTGGGAGCTCTGAGCCTGCTCACAGGTAGTGTCTATTTTGCACATCTCTGCTTTTTTCCTGTTTGTTTTTTTTTTTTTCTCCCCAAAGGATTTTTGAGCTTTTCTGTGCCACATACTCAGATGTGAAGCCTCCTTTCCTTAGGGGCTGAGGCAGGGCTGTGCTGCAGCCTCCAGCTCTGGTGACAGGTTGGATAACTCATGGCACTGTATGGAAGGCCAAGGTTATGTGAGGCTTGTGGGTTTCTAAAACCAGCAGGGAAACACTGCTGCTCCCCTCGCCTTGCAAAACACCCTCAGGTTTCCACCTTGATTAAAGAAAAATGTTTTCCTGTAAGATGGTGCTGCGCATTATGGCCAGGAAAAACGTATAGGCTGGGAGAGGAGCTTGGCATCACCCTGCTGAAATATGTCCTGTGCTGAGGTGCAGCCCTTGTCCTGCAAGGGAAAAGCAAAGCCCTGCATGCTTCAGTCTGGGTTAATGTGCTGGTTTAAAAGTTAACCAGCAAGGCAAAATGAACTCAATT